>NC_039271.1:843420-1200668 GCF_003368295.1 Carassius auratus | reverse complement strand
AAACACTGGTGGTGACTGCTTATCTTACATCTTAACTGTTGAGGGCAATGGCAAAGAGTCAAAGAATCCCAGATCTACGAACAACAGAACAAAATTAAATGATAAACAATTATTATTCCTGTAGCGCAATTGGTAAAACATTGCGCTATAAAGGTTGGGTGTTCGATTCTACGGGAACACATGATAGGTAAAAACTGTTAGCCTGAATGCACTGTAAGTCGCTTTGGAAAAAAGCGTCTGCTAAATGCATACAAAATAATTTGCATGTCAGGTCCCTAAAAAGCTTTTCTAAAAAAAAAAAAGAAAAAAGTTAAATAGAAACAAAGATTAAACCTACTACTCATAGAATAAAACTACCACAATATTTTCCTTACAGACTTTCAAATACCTCCCTGATTTATACATATAAGAAAAAAACAACTTTACATTACACTTATACATACAAGAATTCTTACATTTAAATATGTGTGCAATTCTGGTTTATTTTAAACCAACGCTTTACCTTCAATGTAAAGGACTTTATTTCAAGTATTGCCTTAAACTCATTTGGCAACAGGTTCTAGAGTTTGGAGCCCTCAATAGAAAATGCTCTTTGCCCTTGTGTAGTTCTACAAAAATGTATCTACAATTCCCACCTGCCTAACTCCTAGTAATTCTACTTGTATCATCCTGTCTCTTTATCAATTTACATAAAACAGTATGAGATGCGGGACAAGATCATTGCATGCATAAAAAGATGAACTGCCTCATTTGAGATATATTTTATAATAAGTCTAAAACAGTTTAGGTTACTCCTTACCATTTTTGACAGCTTTTTTTTTTTATATGCTTTTCAAATTTAAGCTGTGAGTCTAAAACTCCTAAACTTAGTACCTAAACAATTAAGCTCATCTACCTCCTCTATTTCTTTACTATTTATTTATTAGAAAAGCACATAAAGAGAGTTTTCTTAACATTCAGAGTAAGATGATTTTCCTGGAGCCATATAGATATCCTTTCCATTTGTTTATTTAAAACTGCAGCAACCTTAGCAGATAACTTAGCCGATGTATAAATTACTGAGTCATCAGCATAAAGCTGACATTCACCATCTGGCCAACAACATGGTAGATCATTTATATACCATCGATGAAACCACAAAGCTGACGCGGAGGTATGTAAAACTGCAAAATAAAGTAATTTTGAGTATTATTGCTATTAGTATTATTTTCTAAAATTAGGTACATGTAATATAAAAGCACATATGGCAATGTTTTTGCAACAGCTTCAAGTCTCACGCGCAGTGTAGGCTATACGTCACTGTCCGAATCCGTTCACTTATTTATTTTTTCACTCCTTCCTGATATAGTGAGCTCAACTGCCATACACTATAAAGGGATTAGTGAATGAGTGAGCGATTTCAGACACAGCAACGGTGTACACGGAGGGAGGGGCTGTGTGTGTGTGTGTGTGTGTGTATGTATATATGTATGTGTGAGTGAGTGAGAGACGCAGGGAAAGGAAATGCAGCTGAACGTTATTTGCTCTATGAAATACATTAACAAAGACGAAAACGTAAAGGACATTTAGTCTATAATTTTATTTTATTTTAGTTAGTTTTGCCAAACACACATGACAGTTTTAGTTAGTTATTGTTAATGCCTCGTTTTTATTTTTTCATTAACGACAATTTTTTTCCCCACCTAGTTTTCGTTTTTTTGTTCATTTTTGTTAACCATTTTAACCTTGCTCAATACAGACCAAAAATAGCTTTTTACTTATATATTAACAGTCTGCTCTTCTTTTTTAGCAAAAGACTGCATATTATGATGATGTCACCAGCAACAGTGGCCTAAAAGGTCAGTGACCTTTTAAATTGATCAAATTCCTCACCACCAAATGTTTAATTAATTCTCAATCTCAAGATCTACAACAAGAATATATTTTGGCTTTTGTATCCAAACATATTGTGTGTTGATGCAGAAGAGATGAAGAATATCACACCGGGATACTATGATGATGTCATCACTGATGGACTAAAACCAAATCATGAGACAGGTGTCTCTCTCTTATTCTACAACAGTATATAATATACTTTTAATTAAAAAAATATTACAGTATATTTAAGATAGATATAAAAAATTTGTTTTATATGTAATGAATATGTCAATTTGTAGAAGACACACCTGAGAGTTATGATGATGTCATGACGAGCAGACAAAACTCTGATATCAAAAAAGGTGTTTACAGATCATCATTACAGATAATATTTTAAATAAGGTTTTTTTTTGCTTACATATTTAATTTTGACTGATATTTTCATTTGTAGTGGACACACCTGAGCATTATGATGATGTCATCATTAATAGACCAAGCTCTCGAGGGGTAACAGGTGAGATGCACAGAAATAAATTTTTATCACCATTTGCATGTTTAGATGGGTATTAGACATTTGTTCAAGTCACTTAAAGGAAAAAGGGATTCCTGAATTGATATGAAATGTTTTTCTGTCATTCTTGATCAGAGAGAGTTCAGGAGGAGTGTGATGATGTGATGAGTGTCAGTGAAGATGTGAGAAACCCGTTGGGTAACAGGATCTTTTGTTGTCATTATATTAACATCTTTATTTATATTGTAATTTTTTTGATATTTTTCCAGCTTTTTATACTATTAAAATATTCTTCCAATTACAACATTTTACATGATTTTTTATATTTTTAATAACAGATCATGATGATGTGGTGGAGGAGTCAAACATTTGGCCCAATGATCATTCGCTGCCTTGGTTCAACAAATTTGAACAAAGTTTGAATGATATTGTTATTGATATGTCATATCTTAGGGATTCTTAGAGTGTTCTTTTTTGTATCAAAATTTCTATATCTTTGTGAGATTTAGTTGTTTTGTTTTTTGGCCTTGTTAATAGCAATAAAAAACTTTTTCGACAATTTTTGTGTGTATTTCAATAAGACATTACACAAACCTCAAAAGTCTGATCTTACCTTTTAATGCACAACTGCTGCAGTAAGAATCGAAGACATCCTAAATATAAGCCATAATTGACCAGCAGTGATTTCACAGCCCTCAGCATCACCACAGCAAGTACTGCAGTTTTGTGACTGGATAATGCTTAAAAATGCATTTACTTTGGATGCATTAGGGTCACTTAGAAATAAGTGTTAAGTTATATATGTAAATCAACAAATTGTAACATGTTTAAAAGTCATATTTCTTCTCTATAAACCATACAAATCCATTTAAGATAACGTCAATATATTATGACTTAATAATGCTTAACAGCAGACCATTAGATCCCCAGCAGATCATGTTTTATCCATCAATATAAAACAAGCACAGTTGCCTGTTATGTGACAGTAATTTACACTTCATCAAGCATTCATTTTGTATCTCGATGTTAATAAATCGTTACTGTTTTGCTGAGTGAACTCCAATGATTCAGTTCTATGATTTACTGAACAATAAAGAACTGGATTCAGATTAATTCGGGAATTGCTAGTTCTGATTCTAAACAACAGACTAAAAAAAAAAGACTTAATTCCAGAAGTATTGTCAGGGTAAATGTTGCTCTGGTCAGTATACTGTAGCTAAAGATTCATAAGTAAAACTGTTCTGGCACAGACACCTTTTCACTGGGGCTCGTGTCTCAGTCACACGAGTGGAGAAGTATGGAATTACATTTGTTTCAATAATAATGAACGAAAATTTATAAAACTGAACGTAACTTTTTCAAAAACTATCAAAAATATGCCATTACAAAAGAAGCAAAAACTCAGTCGCACAAATGTAACATGCTCTTCAAATATGCTTCATTCTTTGTTAATGATTTTCAAAGATTCGTTTTCGCTAATCGTGGATTCTGAATTCATTGCCACAGATTTCGCTTATGGTTCGCAGTTTTTCGTTTGGTGTTTTGACACAAACCTCTCGTGGGGGCGGGGTTAACAGTGATCTACTCTGATTGGATAGTGAGCTTTTGGTGGACAGGTGCTCTCTGACCGGGAAGTACAGACGCCACTCAGTGGCGCACATATGGGAAAGCTCTCGTGATTGTGATTTGTATTACTAAATATGTAAATAATATTTGACCTTCGATGGTATCAAAAAGAGCTCTTGTCCTTCAAGGCAGCTTGAAGTAAGCTTGTGTTACTGAATGACAATAATAACCCGCAACAAACTCTAGCACACTGTAACATGAAAAACTTGTATCGATGTTACTTCAGTAACACAAGCTTACTTCAAGCTGCCTTGAAGGACAAGCGGAGGAGGAAGATGATGCCGCTCCGTGTCTCTGTCTCCTGAAAGCTCATCTTTACTGAGACGATCGAAGGTCAAATATTATTTATATATATATATATATATATATATATATATATATATATATATATATATATATATATGTTTAGTAACACAAGGCACGACATACTGTATTGCATACAAATCACCGTGAGAGCTTTTTTTTCTATTTTTATTAATGCAGAGAACAAAAACATAAAAAGGTATAAACATACATCACATAATATCCACCACGAAAAAAAAAATCTAAACAAAATTAACCAATGAGATCAAAGCCAGAGTAAATCTAACAGTCCTTACAGCTTTCTTATTAGTAGATACTGAGATTGCATTCAAATAGTTTTCCATTTCTTTCAGGAAAACAGAAAAGACAGGTTTACAGTTGAAGAATTTGCATTTGTGAATGTGAAATTTGTTTAGGATTTTTTTTAAATTAATAACAAAACTGTTATTTTCATTTGTGGGATCAATCATAATACCCAAATATATTATTTTACATATGTACTGAGAGGCCTGGCAAAATCTTACTCATGACAAACACACCAATATCATCCCAAAGTTTCTGAGTGTATGACATGACCAAAATAAGTGTACAGTTTCTTCAGAACTCAAACAAAAAGAGCATGTAAGATCAATGTCCATAGAGAAACACCTTTACTGTAGGCATCAAATTTGTCATCTCTTTTTTTACTGCCACCCACAGGAATAGATCGGTATTACAGTATTAAACATATAAAAGTGTAGCTGCAAACTTGGCTCTTGTATGATGAACTGTGCATGACCATAGATTTATTTTATTTTATTTTATTTTATTTTATTTTAACAAAATGCCCTACTAAAATACTATATGTATTAATATATGCTGTGAATTGACAAGCATTGCTAAAATATACTTATGAATAACAGTAGCTAAAACAATTCTTCAAAAAGTACATTTGATTTTATATTTTATGATCTTATTTGTTGTGAGCATTAGTATTTCTATATCTGTAAATGCTGGGCTTTGATGCTGTTAATAAACTGGAATGTTACCTATCACTGAAATCAGTTTCCTGTATGTTTGAATTTGTCACCCTTCTATCTTGTGTGTTTCTCCCCAGTTAAGTGTCTCTGTCAGATGGAGGAGGAGTCCTGTTCATCAATGCTGACGTACTTTTAATAAATATGGTGAAAATCATAAATGCGCCTTCTGATTAGTCAGTGAAGCTTTTTGATGATTTCCTCTCTTCTGTTTAATAAGGTAAAAGTGTTTGTGATTGGCTTGTTGTTTGGTGGTTGTGAAGCTTTCTTTCTCTGTCTCTTGAACATTTCGGTTCAGAGTTGATCAAACAAAGTGTATGATCAGTAAAGATGGAGAACTGTCTAACTCTCATTTTTTTGTCTTTTGTGATCAAACTCTCCACAGCTGGTACGTACACTCAGGATCGTTATGTGTTAGTAATGTTATAGTGATTGACTGTTTGTGTTATGAATTGGTCATAATATCATTTATAGTTCCCCTTTTGTATGTGTAGTATTTGCATTAATATAAAAGTGAATCTCTCTCTCTCTCTCATGGTCATTTTCTCTGTTCTTCTCTCTTTAGCTGACTTTTCTCTGTTGTTTGTCTTCTCTCAATCATATTTTATATACATCATTCTGTATCTTGTCTGCAGGAAATGTGAGGCTGGTGAATGGTAATAATTCTTGTGCTGGTAGGGTGGAGGTTTATTATGATGGAGAATGGGGAACTGTGTGTGATGATTATTGGGGTTTGACAAACACAGCAGTGGTGTGTAAAGAGTTGGGCTGTGACGAAACTTCAAACACAATGCGTTCTGCTCACTTTGGACCAGGATCAGGAAAAATCTGGATGGATAATGTGAGATGTAGCGGATCTGAGTCCTCAATATTTGATTGCTCAAAAAGAGAAATGGGTGACCATTACTGTGAGCATAGTGAAGATGTTGGTATTATCTGCTCAGGTAGGATGATTTTATCATTAACTTTCATTAACAAATAAATATTTTATTAACTATAATAAAAGCATGCATGTACTAAGTAGGTTATCTAAATCAGAATTTAAACCATTAGGAGAGTCAAAGGAGTGATGTAATACAGTGTGAGTTTTACCATTTAGAAATCACTTAATATTATAGCAATCATATAGGATCCCTGTATGATCTGAGGTGAAAGCAGAAGTTATAAGTCTCTGTGTAAAAATATAAAGGATGTACAGTGCATGAAAAAAATTATGATTTATAATTTGAATTGTCGTCAGGTCAATGTTTAATTGCAGTACATTACCTGAAACTCTCATATATAATATTTACTCTAAATGTTATACTTTTATTATATGTTAAGAACAGACCCTAATTTGAATAGACTGCTCAGGGCAATGGTGACACCAGAATAGGAAAATTAAATGATTCTGCTTCGCTAAAAATACAGAATTATGTTTCAGGTAAATACACATATTCTTACACTCTGATCCCAACTACATTTTGTTAAATTATGCTTATTATTTTACATTTATTCATAAATAATAATAATTAATGAATAATAATGAATAAATAAGAAACATAAAAGCTCAAATGTGTGACCTTTTGGGTTTACCCTATTTAATGTGCTTTATTTGAGGCTAAATTAAATGTCTGTACTTTTTATTTTCATATTGTGACAAAATATATTGCTACATCCCTAGTCAACAACAGTACTTTCTAAATAATTTAAGATAAGTTGTAGATTTCAAAACAACTTTAATTTGTGGCAAAAGGCTGTTAAAGCACAGCGTCACAACACTCCTAGTACAGTATATACGCTTTTTTATTTTGGGGAATTTTTAAAATGTTATATTATGATTGTAAACAGTTTGTTTTGACTAACATTTCAGGCATCAGGCTTGTTGGAGGTTCTCGCTGCTCCGGGAGGTTAGAGGTGCCTCATGGGAACACATGGTACACAGTGTGTGCCACTGTCTTTGACCAGCAGGATGCAGAGGTTGTGTGTAGAGAGCTGGACTGTGGGGCTCCTGTACAGGTGCTGGGAGCAGCTGCTTTTGACAAAGGAGACACTCAGATGTGGAAACAAGAAATTCAGTGTAGTGGAGATGAGTCTCAGTATGCTCTTTGTCCAGCAGCACCGTCACAATTTTGTTCCCATGAGAACGATGTGAGCGTTGTATGTGCTGGTAGGTGAATGACGTATGAACTATGAGTACTGACAAAATTCTTGAGTAATACTGTAAAAAAAAAAATTTTTTTATCTTTCTTGTGTTCTTTTACCTTTAGAAACAGTGAGATTAGTGGGTGCTAACAGTCGCTGTGCTGGTCGAGTGGAAGTTCTTCATGATGGTGAGTGGGGAACAGTGTGTGATGTTGGCTGGGATTTGCCTGATGCTGCAGTGGTGTGTAAAGAACTTGGCTGTGGAGAGGCTTTAACTGCACCAAAGGGTGCTCACTTTGGTGAAGGATCAGGAAAAGTCTGGATTTCTGATTTACTGTGTACTGGATCAGAGTTTACATTGACAAACTGTAGATTCATTGGATGGGGAATAGAAGCTAATCATACTCAAGATGCTGGAGTCATCTGCTCTGGTAAGATCATCTAGACTTATTTCATAATTTTCTCCCACAGAATTCCAGGATGGATACAGATTTTTGCTCCACCTTCAGTGTTATTTCAGGTGCCTGTGAGGAGCGAAGTATTGTTTATTATAAGTATTATGTGACATGTTGAATGATGATATGAAACAGACAAAAAGCATTTTGTGGACAACATGCATTTTTTGTTCCAGACGATTCCTTTTCTGATTCAAAAAGAAATAGTTTCTCATTCAATGATTGAGCATTTCACAGACAAAATGCATTTTGTTCACATTTTTTTTTTTCTGATATTCATTAAATGAAAACATATTCACTCTTATGTGCAAAATAAAATGCAAGAATTGTATGTGAATTGTATGCACACACAAACTGCTGACAGTTGATGAAAGGTGTCTGGTTTAGCTTTATACAGTAATATTAGGACAAGAATTAGCAAATATCATAGAATTTGTAAATTTTTTATTTAAGGAGTCCGGCTGGTTGGAGGATCTCGCTGTTCTGGCAGAGTAGAAGTGCCTCATAATCAGATGTGGATGTCAGTGTGTGACGCTGTCTTTGACCAGAAGGATGCAGAGGTTGTGTGTAGAGAGCTGGACTGTGGGGCTCCTGTACAGGTGCTGGGAGCAGCTGCTTTTGACAAAGGAGACGCTCAGATGTGGACACAAGAGATTCAGTGTAGAGGAAATGAGTCCTATATGTCTTTGTGTCCAACATCATCTTCTCTCAAACAAAATTGCACCCATGAGAATGCTATTGGACTGTTATGTTCTGGTAATAAAGCATTAGTTACTTGAGAGAATCACAAACTAGTTTTTTTAAAAGACATTTCTTGCTTTTTTCATACTGTTAAACTAAACTCTCTGTTCTTTGTCCAGGTTACACTGATCTCAGGATGGTAAATGGTCCTGACATCTGTTCTGGTCGAGTTGAACATCAGTACATAAGTAAATGGGGCACAGTGTGTGATGCATGCTGGGATATGAGAGCTGCCAGTGTCCTCTGTAGACAGCTGAATTGTGGGATTGCTGTGTCTGTTGTGGGATCAGACTGGTTTGGAGAGGGAAGTGGTGAAATCTGGGCTGATGTGTTTGATTGTGACGGGAATGAAATAAAACTCTCAGAATGTTCCATCTCTTCATGGAGTCGAGCTGAATGTTCTCATAGACGAGATGTTGGAGTCATCTGCTCTGGTGAGTCCATTCATGCCGTTATGAAGTCATGGGTTTCAGACTAAAAATACATCTAATTTTATTTTAGATAAATACTTAATGATAAATAAATACTCTCTTCAGATTCCTCTCTGGCTCTTCATGATGGTCTGGTGCGGTTGTCTGGAGAGAGACAGTGTGAGGGGGAGGTGGAAGTTTTCATCCATCAGGTCTGGAGGAGAGTTCTGCTGGACTCCTGGAGTCTCTCTGAATCCTCTGTGGTCTGCAGACAGCTGGGCTGTGGCTCTGTGCTGAACTTCTCCGGCTCCTCTTCATCCAGTCCTGAACACAGTCATGAGTGTGTGACGGGCTTCCAGTGCTCTGGGAGTGAAGCTCATCTGGGGAACTGCAGCTCTCCACAAACTCTCAACTGCAACTCCACACAACAGCTGTCAATCACCTGCATCGGTGAGAAGAACAACATCTGGACAGATTCTTCAGTTGTTTGTGATCAATAATGTGTTTTTCTGTCTCTGAATATCAGGTCGGGGGTCCATCAGGCTGGTGGGTTCTGGGGGAGACTGTGCAGGGAGGCTGGAGGTTTTTCACAGCGGCTCATGGGGGACAGTGTGTGATGACTCCTGGGATATTAAAGATGCTCATGTGGTGTGCAGACAGCTGCAGTGTGGAGTGGCCCTCAGTAACCAGCAGGTACCAGCCTGGTTTGGTCCTAGTTCTGGACACATATGGCTGGATGAGGTGGAGTGTGAGGGGAATGAGACGTCCCTGTGGAGCTGCTCTTCTTCAGGCTGGGGAAAACATGACTGTGAACACAAGGAGGATGTAGGAGTCGTGTGCTCAGGTAAACAGTATACTAGAGAAAATATTTATCAAAGATAAAGTTTTTTCAGAAAATATACCATGTAATCATTAAACTCCATGGTAAACAGAAACCAAAGGGGTCTGAAGGGGTTTGTTTTAAGTTAATAATTGACTGTACATTTCATGATTACTTACCAAAATATTTCAACACAAAATATTGATTTGAGAGTAAATTACTTTATAATTTTAAATATAATGTTTTCCTAAGAGTTAGCTCACTACAGAAATACAAAACAATCATATGGTTGCAGTGATATTACTATATTAAGACAGAATTTCTCTGTATTTAATAACAAATTATGGAGCTATTTTTAATGTTTTGCTTATCTGTTTTTATGCAATCAGTGCTTGCAGCATGCATGAGCCTCATTAAATCACTGTTTTGGTAAATATTTTAGCTTTATCACAACCTAAACTTTAATTGTTTACATGCACATCCTTTTCTCTCCAGAGTTTAAAGAGATCAGGTTAACTGAGGGCTGTGAAGGGAATCTGGAGGTTTTCTACAATGGATCCTGGGGTAATGTGTGCTGGAACCAGATGGACAGAGACACAGTGAGTCTGATCTGTCAAGAGCTGAACTGTGGAAGATCTGGTGTTTTGTCTGAATCTGCAGCAAGAGTGAAATCAGCTCCTAACTGGCTGGATAAAGTTACATGTCGACCATATGATTTTACTTTATGGCGGTGTCCATCTTCACCCTGGGGACAGAATTACTGTGGTGAAGATGAAGTGGCCAAAATCACCTGTTCAGGTTGGATGATATTTAAATAATTTAATATGGTCTCAGTAATAATCCTTCTGGGTGATTCTATAATTGCAGGTACATTTGGTGTCCATAGTCATTATTTTTTTGTTCCACCTGCAGTTATAAAATCACCCATTTATGTCTAATGGGTTAAGTAAGTGTTTCTGAGAGCTAAAGTGTGCTGATGATTTGTAAGTTGTAATGGTAAAATGTGAGATATGTAAGATGTCTAATCCTAATATTCTATTTACTTTTCTTATTTTTATAATGTTATAATCTCAGAGGAGGAGACTAGTGATTCGCCTCAGAGTCATCTGACATGTTTTACCTCACCATCTCCTTACCAGAGACAGTGTGCAAGTAAGTTTATTCACAACAAATCTATTGAATGTTTGTTAATGTAAGCCTATATTTTCCTAGCATATTACTGTTAAATTATTAATATATGCATTTTTAAAATAGGAATTATTTCCCTCAGAAAATAATAAGTTTTAAAAGCCTCTAGCTTCATTATTAGTATGTGTTTTGTTGTAAATGTTGTGCTGAAGCTGGTCAGTGGTTGATATGTGTGTGTTTTAGATCATGTTCCTCTCAGACTGAGTGGAGGGGACGGCCGGTGCTCTGGGAGGCTGGAGGTGTATCATAACGCTGTGTGGGGCTCAGTCTGTGATGATCAGTGGGACATCAGCGATGCTCAGGTGGTCTGCAGGCAGCTGGGTTGTGGAGCAGCACTGAGGGCTGATGGGAATTCAGTTTTTGGTGCTGGTGAAGGTGTTGTGTGGATGAACAAAGTCGATTGCAGAGGGAATGAGATTCACCTGTGGGACTGTCCTCTCTCCCTGAATAACCACACTGACTGTTCATGCAAAGGGCATGCTGGACTCACTTGTGCAGGTCACAAGAAACACTGAAAGAATAATATTAATTTTAGATCATTTTATGTATTCCCAATTGTTAATGTGTTTGTTTCTGTTTTCACAGACTTGTCAGATGTGTCAGTGTCCACTTCTCCTGCCACAACATCATCAGCTTCTCCTCCAGTTTCTCCTCCAGTGCGCTCAACATCAGTCTCTCCTTCACAAACTCCTCCACCAGTGTCTCCCCCAGTGCTAGTGATTGTTCTGGGAGTTGTGCTGTTATTGCTCTTAGTGCCACTGCTTATACTGATTCAGCAGAACAGAGTGATGAGGAGAGGTAGGAGAGATCCAGAGACTGTCATATTGTGTCTTATTCAGTGTGTGATCAGTCATGTGTTGTGAACTGATGCAGGTTTGTCTGTCTACACTCACAGCTCTCTCTAAGAGGAGACACAGGATGAAGACTGAGGCCGTTTATGAGGAGATTCAGCACAGACACAATCACTTCACTCAGAGGGGTGAGACATGAGCCATCAATATCATTTAATACCATTAATAAGAGTCTGTCAGACAGTTGATGTTCATCTATTATTAGTCCTGTTAAACCTCCTGCTTCAAACCACAGAATTCCTGACAGAAAACCACAGAGCTGCAGGTGCATGTTTGTGTGTGTGTGTGTGTGTGTCAGACTGCGTCTCTTCCTGAGTGTATTTCTGGATGGCAGTGATGAATGGGTTCATGTGAGGATACGTGTGTGTGTGTGTGTGTGTTTGGTAATTGGCCCAACAAAACATTCTGTCTCTAATGTTTTTAAAATGCAAGTAATTGACATTTTTGTTGTGTTGTCACTAACACAATGTCTGTTTGAAATGATGAACATCTTTCTGACTGTTCTGTTCCTCTTTAACAGGGAGTCTCATCTCTGAAGAACTGCATTCTGGGTATGAAGATGCTGATGAGCTTTTCTCAGGTTAGAGAGCTGAAATATATTCAAATTAATACCTAAAAATAAAATTTTGATGTTCAAACTAAATGTAATTCATACTCAAAATCACACAAATATAATTCTTCTAGTAAATGAAATGTCACCAATGACTCAACTGTTCATAATACTAAAACATTTATCTTATTAGAAATAGTGTTCAACACTGCATATTATGATGTCAACAATGGCAGGTCTCAAGACCTGCAAGAGAATAGATTTCATTTTGTTTAAAAAAAAAAAAATTCCAATATGCCCAAATATACCACATGTGCTGATGCAGAAGAGATGAAGCAAATCACACCGGGATACTATGATGATGTCATCACTGATGGACTCAAAACAGATCGTGAGACAGGTATCACTCTGTTATTCTGTAATTAGATTAAATATTTAAAATACATAAAGCAAGGGTGTACAGTCCTACTCCTGGAGGGCCAAGAGTTTAGCTTCATCCATCTCTAACACACTTGTCTGGATGTTTCTATTGAGTGCTTCTCAGGTGCATCCTTTGTGTCCTTCAGTTGCCAACAATCCTTTGCATAGATTCCAATTTACGACAAATTAGTTAAATGAAAAAGATGCCTTCACCTCAAAAAAATAAATAAATAAAATAAAAAGGTTGAACAAATTTTTATTTGTTTATTTGTAAAAGAATCCCATAATGCTAAACTATGTGTAATGTAAACCAGTGAGAGACCACAGACGGTCATTACCTATACTGAATTAAAAGAAAGTTAATAAAAAAATTGTTCAGTATAAAGTATTATTCCAATTATAATTCTAGTAGTATTTTTATCTGTGACATTTATCATGTAGCCATGTGCACTTAGACCATATCATTCTAGCCTTGAATCCTCAGAAGGACTTGACTAGGAAGGATTTGTCCTCACTAGGATGTGTTATTTCATTTGAGAAGCACTTAGTGAATCTGAAGACCTTGATTACTTTGGTTCAGGACAGGTGTGTTTAATTAGGGTTGGAGCTAAACTCTGCAGGACAGTGGCCCTTCAGAAACAGGTATGGACAACTGATAAAACACATTTTTCTCTATCTTAGTGCTGATATGATGATGTGACATTTGTTCTGTTTATATTTTTATGTATGTGTAGTGGACACACTAGATCGTTATGATGATGTCATCATTATTGGACAGAACTTTCAAGGTGTAACTAGTGAGTTACTCTTATATACGTTTTTATGATATATTGAACATGCATTTCTACATTTACATTACATTTACCTTTATTCATTTAGCAGACGCTTTATCAGGTTTAATCTAATAGTCTCAGATGGTCATGAGGAGAATGAGATAAATTACACAAGCTGTGTTATACATTACAATGTGGGGTTTTATTTCTCATGTGTATCAGAGGGAGATCAGGAGGAGTATGATGATGTGAAGAACAGCAATGAAGATGAGAGAAACCTGTTAGGTATATTTTTTTGTCAGATTTTTATATAATCTACTTTTAATCGTAATGTCTCTCATTTAAACCCTATTTAAACTTAATTGTGATTATAAAAATGAATGTTAATTTGCTTGTTTTTTTTTTTAAACAGACTATGATGATGTGGGGGAGGAGTCAAATAAAGAAGGAGGGGCCATATGACTCAATGGCCTCCGTTTATGAAATCATATTACAGTTACTGGAGCTGCTGGGAGCTTCTTATATTGCTACTGATGCATCAGTGCCTTATGTTTTTGTTATTTTAAATATTTTGGTATGAAAAGTAAGATGCTTTGCAAAATTAATTGTCAAAAAATTTAAATATTTGTATTTTAGCATTTGGTCTTTTATTACCATTTTGATATCAATGCTTTTCACCTAATAAACAAAAGATATCATTCCAACATCATGTCACAAAAATACTTTTAAAAGAGTGGTTAGAGAAAAGAAGAAATTAATGCTAAAAAATGTTTAAGAAAGTATTTGTAGGCACTACTGTACTTTTAGGCCACTGACAGCATTATTTACCTAAATATAAATGATAAATGATAGAGGAGCACCATGGGGGCAAGCGAGTGCTACCTGAACACAAGTCGCGGTCTGATCAGCCGCGGCTGGGTCGCCTGGGCTAGAGTGTCTGATGTTGAAAGACCCGAAACACCCAAGGACCTCAGGTAACATCACTGATGATGTGTTCAGGTGCATCTGAAGAAAATTAAATAAAAATAGATTTACCACATAATAGATATTATAAAGCTTCATGTTTTTTTCCCCATAAGCTTACTGCCATAGCATTAGTTCTGTATGGTCATCTTGAATTAACTCAAGAAGAGTGTAATTTAATATTTTATTTACAAGAAATATTACTGGGAAAGAAAACTAAATATTCCTAAAACTAAATTCTAGTACGTATATATGGGGATTTATAAAAAATAAACTTGGCGTAAATATGTACACACCATACGGACATTATAAACCATGCGTATAAACTCTTTTTCATTTTTTTTATGTATATATTGGGATTTATAAAAAAATAAACTTGGCGTAAATATGTACGAACCATACGGACATTATAAACCATGCATAGGAACTCTTTTTCATGGAGTTAGAAAATTAATGAAGTAAACATGACTTTAAACTACGTTTTCATGTCGATATACTCTTTTACATTCATTATTCCACTCGCATTAAAAAGAGATTAACACTGAAAGACAATTTTACAAACAACATAATTGCATAATTTAACAAACAATTTTCCTGTGAAATGTTATTTTTTATTAAAGCGAGGAGTGCTATAGGTGCACAATAAGTAATCTTTAAACTAAACTACAGACCACATGTTATGAGAAATATTTTAACGATGATGCACACTTACTGCAATATTATGGCGGACACCGCTGGATTACTGTACAACCACAGCTGCACAGAGGTGTTAATGTTGTGTAAAGTCATCTCTACTACATTATGAAAAAATCCACTATATTTGAAGGACATAACTATGAGAAAACTGTAAGATTCGCATGTTTCCTTTGTACAATACTTTGTCAGTGACACTCAGAAAATACACTGCAATAAATATGCATTTATCTGTTTCCACTGAAATAGCTAAAATATGTTTATCTTATCAGCAAAACTGCATACTTTTAATTTAAAATAATAGAAATTCTATTTGGCCAGTGTAAAAGAATATCTAAAATATCTGAGAACTAATGGATATTTTCATGTATTTATACTAAAACATAGCAGGGATACTATTTCCCTACTGTGTCTGTGTTAAACATTGTGTCACGTGCATGGGAATTTGCATGTAAATAATATGCAGGTGAGGTTATGCATAAGTTAAGCTCCATATATGGTGATTTCGGGGTGGAGATGCACGCACACTCGTCCCTTACTGGGATTTATAAAGAGATTTTTGTGCAGGTTCTGGCGTGCGCATGGTTTTATAAGTCTGAAAACGTTTGGTCGTACGCAAAATCTAGCTATTGTGCCCACGTAACATTTTAGTATGGAATCTACAGAGAGTTTTATAAATGAGACCCCTGGTTCCACACGCTAATCAGCTAATTACCTCAGAACACCTGCAAAGGCCTTTAAATGGTCTCTCAGTCTAGTTCTGTAGGCTACACAATCATGGGGAAGACTGCGGAGATTGACAGATGTCCAAAAGATGACCATTGACACCTTGCACAAGGAGGGCAAGACACAAAAGGTTCTTGCAAAAGAGACTGGCTGTTCACAGAGCTCTTTGTCCAAGCACATTAATAGAGAGGTGAAGGGAAGGAAAAGATGTGGTAGAAAAAAAGTGTACAAGCAGTAGGGATAACCGCACCCTGGAGAGGATTGTGAAACAAAACCCATTCAAATATTTGGGGGAGATTCACAAAGAGTGGACTGTAGCTAGAGTCAGTGCTTCAAGAACCACTACGCACAGACGTATGCAAGACATGGGTTTCAGCTGTCGCATTCATTGTGTCAAGCCACTCTTGAACAACAGACAGCGCCAGAAGCGTCTCGCCTGTGCTAAAGACAAAAAGGACTGGACTGCTGCTGAGTGGTCCAAAGTTATGTTCTCTGATGAAAGTAAATTTTGCATTTCCTTTGGAAATCAGGGTCCCAGAGTCTGGAGGAAGAGAGGAGAGGCACACAATCCACGCTGCTTGAGGTCCAGTGTAAAGTTTCCACAGTCAGTGATGGTTTGCGGTGCCATGTCATCTGTTGGTGTTGGTCCACTGTGTTTTCTGAGGTCAAAAATCAAGGCAGCCATATAACAGGAAGTTTCAGAGCACTTCATACTTCCTGCTGCTAACCAACTTAATGGAGATGCAGATTTCATTTTCCAACAGGACTTGGCACCTGCACACAGTGCCAAAGCTACCAGTATCTGGTTTAAGGACCATGGTGTCCCTGTTCTTAATTGGCCAGCAAACTCGCCTGACCTTAACCCCATAGAAAATCTATGGGGTATTGTGAAGCGGAAGATGCAATATGCCAGACCAAACAATGCAGAAGAGCTGAAGGCCACTATCAGAGCAACCTGGGCTCTCATAACACCTGAGCAGTGCCACAGACTGATCGACTCCATGCCACGCCGCATTGCTGCAGTAATTCAGGCAAAAGGAGCCCCAACTAAGTATGAAGTGCTGTACATGCTCATACTTTTCATGTTCATACTTTTCAGTTGGCCAAGATTTCTAAAAATCCTTTCTTTGTATTAGTCTTAGAGCTGAACGATTAATCATTAAAAGATCACAATCTCGATCCAGACACCCACTCGATCTCATTTCTAAATGACAACGATTCCCCGAGTCTGTTAATCCGTGCTCGCACTGCCGCTGACACAGAGAGAGCAGTTAGCGTGTTTGGTTAAAAAAACATCTTCACAAATGGACTTTTCAACTACACAGTAATATTTCTGTCTTACAGTCATTTGTATTATCACAGAAATACTGGGATAAAGTTTATAGTTCAGATATAAACATTGATGTCTATATGGCAGCGATCAAAATAGAAAAAAAAACCTTTTGAAAGTACTGCGCTTTAAATAACGTTTGGATTGCAACTTTTCGATTGTTTTGCCACTAGGTGGCGACAAGTGACTTAAAAATGTATTGGTCAATGAATGATTAATTCATTCAAGAGAATCGTTCAAAAACGCTGATTCATCCAGTAATGAAACAAGTGAAGTAGGTTTATGAGTGAGTCATTTCATCATTTTAATATAAAAAACTGGGGTATTAAATATATTATATTTACACTACCAGTCAAAAGTTTTTGAACCATAAGTTGTGTAATGTTTTTTTAAAGAAGTCTCTTCTGCTCACCAAACCTGCATTTATTTGATCCAAAGTACAGCAAAAACAGTAAAATTTTGAAATACTTTTACAATTTAAAATTACTGCTTTCTACTTGAATGTATTTTAAAATGTAATTTATTCCTCTGATGCAAAGGTGAATTTTCAGCATCATTACTCCAGTCTTCAGTGTCACATGATCCTTCAGAAGTTATTTTAATATTCTGATTTGCTGTTCAAAAAACATTTATTATTATTATTATGTTGAAAACAGTTGAGTATATTTCTTTTAGGTTTCTTTCATGATAGAAATTTCAGAAGAACAAAATATATGTGAAATAGAAATATTTTGTTATAAATGTCTTTATTGTCACGCTTTATCAATTTAAAGAGTCATTGCAAAATAAAAGTATGAATTTATATACTTGTGATAATAATAGTAATAATACTTAAATTGTTTCGTGAGCAGCAAATGCAAATCAGCATATCTGAATGATTTCTGTAGATCATGTGACACTGAAGACTGGAGTAATGATGCTGAAAATACAGCTGCACATCACAGAAATAAATTACATTTTAAAATATATTCTAATAGAAAGCAGTTATTTTAATTAACTGTCACCCGTCCCCTCCTTGGGACACCTACATTTACTTCACTATATTATGATTAAATCTAATCTAATCTAATCTTGACAAACTATATATCGTTGTTTTTGTTAATAATTATGTAGGAAAAGTAATAGATTAATTTATTACAAGAGTGCACCCTCAAAAATCTACATCATAACAGGAGTTCTGACCTTTGTTAAAAAAAAAAAGACTCCTTCGTTGCCTTTTTCTCTGTCACATTTTAGAAATCATCAGAAATTATATATCAACTGAAAACTTAAAATCTCAAAATCCATCCTTTAAAACTCATTTTAAAATCAGACACTGCATTACCATGCAAATGGTGCATCAATTTCTTGTTACAAAATATTTTCTTTCATGAAATTTAATTATAAAAGTTTGGTTCATGCACTATAAAGTCTATGTTCAAAAATGTGAGTGACAGTTAAGGGGTTCTTTTGTAAAAATATTTCACAATATTACTACTTTTGCTGTATTTGGCATTAAATAAATGTATGCTTGGTGAGCATAAGATAATTATTAAAAAAAAAAAAACATCTTACCGTTGAAAACTTTTGGACTGGTAGTGTATATTAAAATGTTCAATAATTCATTCAGATTAATTACATAATTTTAAATAGACTGCAGAAATAATATTTTGTCACACATTATTTTATTTAGTTCAGAATCAGGGGAGAATCGTGATCTCTATGAGACCACAACACAAAAATCGTGATTCTCAAATTAATCCAAAATCGTGCAGATCTAGTCTCAAGTAACATTCTAATAACTTTCTGAGATACTGAATTTGGGATTTTCCTTAATCATCAAAATTAAAAGAAATAAACATTTAAAATATATATTAATCTGTGTGTAATGAATGAATATAATATACAAGTTTCACGTTTTGAATGGAATTAGTGAAATAAATCAACTTTTTGATGACATTGTAATTATATGACCAGCACCTGTATTTGTGTGTGTGTGTGTCACTACTAGCATTTCACTACTAAACAATGAACATAGAGTAAAATTATGGACCCCTTATATATATGAGGCATATCTCAAATAATATAAGGCTAATTTTAGACTTGATCGATTACTCTAATTTATGTATGGATAATGGATTTATTCTTTTCTTGGACTTTTAGAAAGCCATTTTTAGGCCATAAAAAACATTTGGGTTTGGAGAGTTCTAATACAAATTGCTAATATTCGTGTGAAGGATTCTGTTACGTACTTGGGGATTGTTATCACGAAGGATCAAAAATCTAGGTGTAAGATTAATTTTGAATCTATTCTTCAGAAGACTAAGGCAAAACTGAATCATTGGCTTTTAAGGGATTTATCCATAAAAGGTAGAGTTTTGTTGTGTAAAGCAGAGGGACTGTCAAGATTAGTTTATGCAGCCACTTCACTTAGTGTCTCTAAGGAAATGTGTAAAGATGTTGATACTGCTTTGTTTAATTTTCTTTGGAGAAATAAAACATTACATTAGAAAATCTACAATAATGAATACATACGAATCAGCAAGATTGAACTTTCTTGATTTCTGTACTCTAAATAATAATTTTTAAATTAACTGGATCAGACATTTCACTCTAAATCCAAATTCTCAGTGGAATTTTATACCTAATTTTTATTTCCAAGTTAGGTGGTCTTAAATTTCTCTTGATTTGCAGTTATAAAATTGATACAATTCCTTTAAGCTTGTACTACTTTCATAAACAAATGTTGCTGGCTCACGTGGATATGTGCCGTACGTCATCTGCATGTTCTTCTGTTCGGCAGCTTGGACAAAATTGAAGCGCGCTTCTGCCGCCTAGTGGAGCGGATGGTTAACTGTTCTTTAGTTTCAACCAAAAAGGGCGACTAAATAAGACAATAATAATAATACAAAATAAATAAAATTAAAAGCTCCCCCTTTCTCAAATCCCAACCAACGAGAAAATGCTTTGAACTCAAAAGGCACGTGATCACAGTTCAAACACACGAACAGTTTATTTTGTATGCATTTATCTATTTAAGTAGATGTTGTTTTGTCTGCAGTTATTTAAAATCTGTGTCGTGTTTGTTCACGTTACTGTATGTCTGTGGTTGCAGATTCAAGCAGTATTTATAGCAAAGCTTGAATACCGTAGTTCAGGAAGTATTTGTTTAAATGGTTAAAGTGTGTCAAAATCCCTGTTGACGTCTATAATCTAAAACTAATGACTGAGTTAACGACTAAACTCATAAATTGTGTCTAATATTGGCTTTTACTGATTAATACAAAGGCACATGCATGAGATCAGATCAGTGTATCAGCTCACATGCATTAATATATGAAAGGTGCAGTTTCTGTATATCTTTTGTAGAAGCGCTTTGTCACTTTCCTGTTAATTTAATTGTGAGTTGTACTTTAACTCTATAAAGTGACACCGTGATATGGGGAATGCACCGAAACATATTTACTATTTCCATAAATGCAAAATATTTTACAGGCACACTTATACTTAATAGCTGAGTCACCGAACACTTGTGTTTGCGTGTTGTGGTAGATCATTTCCTGAAACTCATTCTGCGCCTTACATTATTACGCCAGCAGGTGGCGACAAATTACTGTCTTTATGAACGAGTCATTGGAGTCGATTCGTTCGAAACACTGCTTCGTTCAGTAACAAAATAAGTGAGATATTCAGAGCGGCCGACGCAAACATTAACAGAACTGTATCATTATTTTGTTGATGGCTCGGACAATAAGTCTATCATTATTTTTTTGATGGATCGGACAATAAGTATTAAATAAGCATTCCGTTATTGATTGACATACCTTTATTGATCAAAGCAAAATTATTTTTTTGGGCAATGTAGACAAATTATATGAGCTGCAAACAGTTAATAAACCATGTTTTTACTCTTTAAATACAACATTTACTGTATGGAATCATGCACTTAAAACTGAATAAAATCAACAACGCAACATATAGAATGTTTACAGAAAGGCACTTCATAATGGACTGCTTGATTACTTCTTGAAAAGTTGGTTAATTTGTTTTTTTCTTGACTACTTCTATATCAATGACAACTTTCTGGTTCTTCTTAATCCTGGTCCTGCACCTTATGTTAATGGGACACACTCCAGTTGAGTTCATGCAAATTATGATGCATTAAATCAGGTGAGAGAGAAAAACTAATATGCAGTACTGGACCAGAATCAATGCAGATCTGATTGAAACAGTCCAATTTCTGTGAATGAATAGTTCAAACAAATGAACGGTGTACACTGAGCAACACCAGGCTACATTTCAGCATCCATCCATCCATAAATACATATAGCGTATAACTAATGTACATGAACCTTGTACTTACTTAGTTTAACAACTTGTTTCTGCCAATATAAACATTATGTGTAACATGGACACTATTATTGTAAAGTATTGTCCATCACCAATATCTTTTGCATTTTAAAAGATGCATAAATTAAGCAAAAATCAAACAAAAACTCTTGACACGCTAAATGACTTCATTCCAATATCAGCTGGCATCCGCTAAATAAAAGCAACACTCTTTGTTTTTCATTTAAGGCATAAAACACACAAAATATAAGTTTTCTAATAAATGACTTAATTGGCAGGTACATCTTGCATGCAGAGCTTTCTCAGGAAAACAGCTGGTACATTTTGATATAAAGGTTTTCTTTGCATTATTATAGATCCTTTTCATTTAATGTGCATTTGGAATATATGAGAGCATCTTGCAGGTTGGTAGTATGGTTTTAATTTTGACTTTTTAACTGCTTGGTTTCAGGTGACATCCTTCTAGAAGGTGAAGCGCCTGTCACTGGAATGGCCCACCTTATCCAGGCTGGGGTTGCAGGCGAACTGAATCATGGGAGGAGGTCCGCACATGAGGATGAGTGTGTCATCTGCGGGTGGAGGAAGATGGTTCTTCACCATCTCCTCATTGATGAAGCCTTGGCTGTACTCCCAACCTAACGCATAAAAGGTGATTACTTCAGCTTGTCAGATTCTGCTTGATTATCAATGTCTGGTTTATCTTGATTAAGTCACTTAATCTGAAGTGTTAGATTTGGCTAAACAGCATCTGTAAAACATGATATTCTTACCATCTGGAGCCCTGTCAACAGTGAACCACAGCTTAAAACGATTAGGGTGATTGACCACGATCTCTTCTAACTCAGGACGTAGGAGGATGTCTTTTTCGGTCTGTTGGAGAAGAAAAAAAAAAAGAGTAGTGGGTGGGAATAATTAGTTTTAAATACTTTCCATAACAAAAAAACATTGAACCAAACACATTGGTATTTCTGTGCGCAAATTTCCCTTTTATAATAAAATATATATTTTTGTTCATAATTAGTATTTTGCTAACCTGGTTTGCAAAAAGTAAGTAACACATGGTCTCATCCTTTGGATCTTTCATGATTGCTCGGATTATCTGGAGCATAGGTGTAATGCCTAAAAAAAAAAAAAAAAAAAAGATGAGCTCACAAGAAAATCCTTGCAATTGCTATTAATTATTATTATTTTTTTATTATCATGTGCTTACCTGTTCCTCCAGCGATCATGCCAACTTGTTTTGCATTTTTCATTTCAGGGTTAGATTTCTTATCAGGCTTGACTGCAAATGATCCTGTAGAACAGGTTACAAGTACATTAAGTCAATTTGAAAATAATGTTATAAAGTGTTAAAATGGTCACATTATATTTTCAGAACATTATCCCTTCCCTTGCAAGCAGTGGTTTCATAGCTTCTTTCTGACTCACAGTGGATTTCAAAATGACAAACCTTTGCCTTTGTAAACCAACAGTCCACTTGGTCCCCTGAAATCAATTGTGTCACCAATACGAAGGCTCTCCAAGTATTGGGACATCTTCCCACCCTCAGGAAACTTAGGATGGACATTTTTGTAGTATATCTGAGATAAACGAGAGGCAACAGTGTTTAAACTAGAAGAAAAAAATAATAGCATTTTTAAACATAATTCTTTTTGTTTAACACTTGTATTTATTGTATGTTATACCTTCACAACCAGATCAACAAAGCCCTTGTCGTCATCACTAGACACAGGGGTGTAAGGCCTCACCACGAGGTTGCCATCAATTCTGGCAGACAAGTAAATGTGCTGTCCTGCATTTGGAACGCATAAACAATATTAGCACATAGACAGTCTAATGCACAGTGATGGTGTACAGGTGCTGGTCATATAATTAGAATATCATCAAAAAGTTGATTTCACTAATTCCATTCAAAAAGGGAAACTTGTATATTATATTCATTTATTACACACAGACTGATATATTTTCAAATGTTTATTTCTTTAAATTTTATGATTATAACTGACAACTAAGGAAAATCCCAAATTCAGTATCTCAGAAAATTTGAATATAACACGCATGTACAGCACTTCATACTTAGTTGGGGCTCCTTTTGCCTGAATTACTGCAGCAATTCGGCGTGGCATGGAGTCGATCAGTCTGTGGCACTGCTCAGGTGTAATGAGAGCCCAGGTTGCTCTGATAGTGGCCTTCAGCTCTTCTGCATTGTTCGGTCTGGCATGTTGCATTGTAAGGGAAACAGGTCAATTTAGCTCAAAGGGAATCATTTAAGATTTTAAAGGGAATTTGAACAGAATCACTGTTTCACGGCTGGTCACGGAGACGCCCTGCGATTCAGTGAACGAGCCGTTTAACATCAAATCTGCGCTGGATACTAATATCCAAACTATAGTGAAACCACTATCAATTAGCACAGTAACAAGATCGGCAGTTTAAGACATTAACTTGTAAGCACAAAACACAAGATATTTCTCTTTTCAATATGAATAAGGCTTTATTAGATAAATCTAAGACATATAAACTAATCTAACACATAAACGCACGCACACACACACATTCACACAAGTTGCAGGAAGGTCGAAAGTTAGGGAAAGATGAGTTTAAGAGAATGGAAATATGTAATCCCAAGTTTACAGCAATACGTTAAATTGCATAAACATGAACAACCATCAATCACGTAATTAGCGCTCGCATTGAGTTCCTCAATGGGGTTAAAATTATATTAGATACACCAGCACAACAAATATCTGGGAATACGTTGCCTTCGTTTGCTGTGAAAGGGACTCCAGTTGAAAGGGGTATCCCGGTGTCGCTGATTGGCTGGAAGTTCAGTAGTGGCTGAAGTGATGTCTTGGGGAGCCCGTGCTTGGGCATTGGCTGAAGCTGGAGTTGTGTGGCTGGTTGGAGTTCAAACGCGCAGACGAGGTCGACGTTACAAAACTTAACTCAGGACACGAAACTCTCAAACGGAAAAGAAAAGAAATAAAGTTTGACGAGACTAGGTTGTGTTCCTTCTCATTGTGGCATAGTAGCAGCAGGCAGGCACGCTGGAACCGCGCTCAAAGAACAATGATGACTAACCGCATGGCTAGATGCTACAAGCTGAAGCTAGGTAGCAAAGCTACAAGCTAAAAGCTAAGAGCAGGCATGACTAATAGCATGACTGATAGCATGAGCAAGGCTGGAACTAAAAGCAAACTAAAAACATGTCCCAAGGTATTTAAAGTGGGCTGTTGGCCCCACCTCAAATGTTGCCTTGACCAATCAGATATGGTCTTGGCTCGGGGGTATCATAAATCATTTGTTTATCTTACCAAGCATGTGGTTCCTGCCCCATAGGGTCTAATTTTGGACATGATTCCTATAACACGATTATGATATATTTTACAAATAAATGATTGTCAGGACAATATCAAGCAAGAAAATTCGATTATATCAATACTAGACATGACTATGTATCCTATAGTTATCAAAAGACATACACAATAAGTGATTATACATGATAGTCAAATGTGTGGGTTACACATAAATTAATATGGAGTTAAGCAATTGAATGATTCATTTATAAGTCTTTTTGAGTTCATTCTGGTCCATATATAATGTACAAAAAAGCAGTTTCTTTGCCATTCTCATGACAAAGAGGTGTTCTGTGAAGACAGAGGTTTAAAGCCCTTCCCCCCTTAGGAATTTCAGTCTGGTTCTGCTAGGTGTGGGGGGGAAGTCAATGGAAGTGTTTAACCTGATCTCCTGGGTCTACATGTGATGTCCAGCATTGCACCTCCATTACGAACAACACATCTGGCACTAAATTTCTCCTCTTTGAATTGAAATTGCAAATAATTGTTCTAGTGGGGTTAATGTTGAAAGCTGTTGTGTGAACAAGTTGGTTGGTCAACCTGCTTGGCTCTTGTGGCACTAGAACTGATTTATGACTTCCTGAGGAATTCGGTTCGTGTTTCCAACACACAGCTTTCATAGACTCTTTAATTTGTCTGGTTCGACTCATTTCTGTTACAGCATCTTCCTCTTCACAATACCCCATAGATTTTCTATGGGGTTAAGGTCAGACGAGTTTGCTGGCCAATTAAGAACAGGGATACCATGGTCCTTAAACCAGGTAATGGAAGCTTTGGCACTTTGTGCAGGTGTCAAGTCCTGTTGGAAAATGAAATCTGCATCTCCATAAAGTTGGTCAGCAGCAAGAAGCATGAAGTGCTCTAAAACTTCCTGGTATACGGCTGCGTTGACCTTGGACCTCAGAAAACACAGTGGACCAACACCAGCAGATGACATGGCACTGCAAACCATCACTGACTGTGGACACTTTACACTGGACCTCAAGCAACGTGGATTGTGTGCCTATCCCCTGATATACAAAGGAAATGCTAAATTTACTTTCATCAGAGAACATAACTTTGGGCCACTCAGCAGCAGTCCAGTCCTTTTTGTCTTTAGACGCTTCTGAAGCTGTCTGTTGTTCAAGAATGGCTTGACACAATGTGTGCTACAGCTGAAACCCATGTCTTGCATACGTCTGTGCATAATGGTTCTTGAAGCACTGACTCCAGCTGCAGTCCACTCTTTGTGAATCTCCCCCACATTTTTGAATGGGTTTTGTTTCACAATCCTCTCCAGGATGCAGTTATCCCTACTGCTTGCAGTGTTAATTTTGACACAAAATTTTAATTTAGTTTTAGTCTTAGTCTTTTGACTATTATTCTTTTTAGTTTTAGTCAAGTTTTAGTCATCTGATTTGTTTTAATTTTAGTCTTATTTAAGTCGACTAAAATTGCTTGGTATTTTAGTCGACTAAAATTGCTTGGTATTTTAGTCGACTAAAATTGCTTGGTATTTTAGTCGACTAAAATTGCTTGGTATTTTAGTCGACTAAAATTGCTTGGTATTTTAGTCGACTAAAATAAGACTAAAATCAATAACAGATTTACTAGACAATTTTTTACAGCTGGTATAGGAAACAAACTTAACCAAAATATATAAAACACAAATTCAACTTTATTTCAACACAACTGTGTCTTTATTTCGATTCAAAAGCTTTTATGCAGCAACAAACACTGTCATGATAATGTAAACAATAACTAGCTGCCAATTGACCATCAATAAAAGAAAAATAACGTTAGGTCCAGGACCTTAAAGCTTAAAGCTGAGCTGAACAATAAGTGCATACATTTAAAGTAAATATTTAATAAGTTGGGTGGATAAAAAAAGTAACAAGATTTTATAAGGTATTCATTTGTCTAGCAATATTGTATGTTTTAAATACTACAATATTGCTAGATTAGTATGTATAATGATAGGATGTGAACATTCACGTTTCACATGACTAATATAGAAATATTTGTGATATTGTCAACAAGTAGAACATTATAAAATATACTAAACATTAGTATTAATCAAATGTATGTTTCATAATATTACGTATTAGTATTGTGCTCTCATCTAACTTGAAGAAGGGGCTATTTTACAGTACTTTTCAGTTCGTAATATTTAATGCTACAACATCTACGCACTGCAGTCTTCCAATTTTGCTTAGCTCAATAAACAAAAGAACATCGTTGTGAAATTACATTTCAGAAAATGTCCAGGTGGCTCGTCTGTAATTGTCTTTTCAAATTGGTTGTGTACTTGCCACGAATGAGCAAAACGCTTTGTTTTGTTTTGTTCATCGTCAAATGTGAAGTAAGCTGTGGACATTTTGTCGCTCTTTTAGACATCACCTCTTCGAATGCCGACTTCCCGGGAGCTCATTTAAAAACTGAAAAACCTTCGCTTCACGTCTCAATAAGTCAGGCTCGGATTGGTTCTCTTCTCTCATGCAGTCTCTCCTGTTCAGTTTTGCCGGTTCTTTAGTTCATTCCTCGCATCTCTCCCGTCTGCTGATTTGATTTTCGTCACAGTCTATTTTAGTCTCGTCCTTTATTCGTTGACGATAATGTCAATCAATTTAGTCATAGTTTTAGTCTCCATCAGTGCCTTCTTTTTTAGTTTTCGTTTCGTTTTCGTCCGCAAAAATATATTCGTGACGAAAATAATGACGGAAATATTTAGTCAACGAAATTAACACTGACTGCTTGTACACTTTTTTTTCTACCACATCTTTTCCTTCCCTTCGCCTCTCTGTTAATGTTCTTGGACACAGAGCACTGTGAACAGCCAGCCTCTTTTGCAATGACCTTTTATGTCTTGCCCTCCTTGTGCAAGTTGTCAATGGTCATCTTTTGGACAACTGTCAAGTCAGCAGTCTTCCCGATGATTGTGTAGCCTACAAAACTAGACTGAGAGACCATTTAAAGGCCTTTGCATGTGTTTTGAGTTAATTAGCTGATTAGAGTGTGGCACCAGGTGTCTTCAATATTGAACCTTTTCACAATATTCAAATTTTCTGAGATAATGAATTTGGGATTTTCCGTAGTTGTCAGTTATAATCATCAAAATGAAAAGAAATAAACATTTGAAATATATCAGTCTGTGTGTAATGAATGAATATAATATACAAGTTTCACTTTCTGAATGGAATTAGTGAAATAAATCAACTTTTTGATGAAATTCTAATTATATGACCAGCACCTGTATATACTGCACTCACCAATAGGAAGTCCAAGAACATGCTCCGGTGATTTTAAAGCAAAGCGAAATCTTCTTGTGTCATGACTAATAATCTTAAAAGAGAGATAGAAAGTAGAATTAAATTAGCATAAAGAAACACATTTACATGTCTCTCTCTCTCTCTCTCTCTCTCTCTCTGTGTGTGTGTGTGTGTGTGTGTGTGTGTGTGTGTGTGTGTACTGCCTGATACAAGTTAAACCAGGACATTTTAAATGATCCTCACCTCTTTGTCCACAAGACGTAATGGATACTTCACATCAGGGTCTTCAAGGGTAATGGCAGGTCTTCTTTTTATGCCAAAGAGCCTCCGGATAAAATCAAACACGAACTGAAAACTGCCAGAGATGAGCTACGGAAGGTAAAATAAAATGGTATTTTCTAAACGTGCAGTAATGTACCAAGCATGTTCATTTGCAAAATTATAATGGGCGTGTGCTGCAAAACTGTGATGGGGTTTAGACTGTCAACAAACCGTCAAAATAGAGTTGATAAACATCCTTTCAAGCGATGAAATCGCATTTGAAACGTGTATACATAAGATTAGAGTATGCTATGTTGTCAATGTAACGTACAGCTGCATGCTGCAAAAAAAAACTACGTGGAAAAACGACGTTCTGCAAGCACTTATTTAATATATAACTTAGATACTCACGTTAAAGATGAAAGACATTTTCTCCTGTTGTGTTTAGTGAGACACTATCAGGCAACGAAGACTACAGACTACGAATAACTTTAGAAAGTAAGATCCCTATCAAAACGTCAATCGCTTCCTGGATAGGGAGGGGCTAAGTGCTGGTGCTGGTGACGTAATCGCGTAAAGATTCAAATCCTTTGTGAATCGTTTGATTCGTATTATCAGTAAACGAAGCTTCGTTACGTCAAAACTGTTCGAAACCTCTTGAAATGCGGTGTGTTGTCAACTTGGCGATTTATACTTGGGATTTTGTTGCTAGGTTTTAGCAACTTTTCAGACTACCCTAGCAACTTTTTTATTTTAAAAAGCACTTAGCAATAAATGTAGCTATTTTTAGTTTCAAGTTTTTGGCAACTTTTGTAAAGTGACTAAAATGATATAAAAGCACATGTTTTCAACTAAATTACACAAAAAGAGGAAACCACACAGCTAGCCAGCCAAGCAGCACATCAACAAGAGCTGGTACAAACATCAAATGTGCATTAAGTTGCTAGTTTTATTTATTTTCACTACAAAAGCATAAAACACAATATTATACCCTTCACAAAAAATGTGATGGAGAATTGCCGAAAAACCCTCAAGGGGCTTAATTGGTGGCAATATCCATAAAAACAATATTTAATAAATTTAAAACATATTATAAAACATATTATCAAACAGTTTAAAGTTAGGTTTAAAACACAAACCCATAAGGAAAATTCAAATAACTTAGAAACAACAATTTTACTCTGTTTAAACTGTTCTTTAGAAACCTCAATAAGTGATGTAGGAAGACTGTTCCATACCTTTGACCCTCTATATAGTACACTAAGCTGTGTTTGTATGAAGTTATTTTTGATTCAAAACAACTGAACACCTGTGGCAGTGCGATTTGTAGTTGTAAAGAAAAGCCACACAAGTGTATCAGTACATTTGAAGTCACAGAGATAAATATTTTAAGAGTTGCAAACCTGTAGACTTTTTTTTCTCTCCCACAAACACAACACAACAGTTACACCTTCTCAAATTCTTCATTGCAGGTGCACAAATCCTATTCTACAAATCACACATTTAGAAACTCGTACGCTCACATTTTTGAAACAATTGCTGCAGTGAATGTGGTGCAACACGCATTTACACACCCGCATCAAGAAATGTGAAGTCGTGAAGAAATGTTGAACATCCGCAAATCAATTCGTGAATTCATCAAATGAGAGTTGCACACTTGTAGAATATTTTCTCAGAAATGTCAAACAACTGCTTGGGGCATATATCTACCTGCTACAGTTCCCAAGCCTCCACCTACTCGAGACTTAGGTCTCTGCAGCAAAAGCAAAAGTGGGCGTATATCACCATGTGGGTGTTTTAAAACTGCTGGGTGTTTCTGAATCATGCAATCTAAATGATCAACCTTACCCAACACCACCCCTAAACCTAACGTCACTATTACATCAACCAATCAGGTATCATGGTGTAAAAACACCTTTATCTCGTAACTCCCATTACTTTCCTACAGAGACCTATACTTGACCTACTCAGCAACAAGCCAAAGTAGCTCTTCTGATTGACTGAAATTCTCTAATCTCTAAACAGTCCCGCCCACTACCTCTACAGATGCACAAATCACTTTTGAACCAAATATCTCGGCGCAAAAGGGAGAGCGCGAAACTTGTCATTTGAAAGCGAAAAACAGTGTTTGAGATTCATCGCAGCAGATTCAAGCAGCTGTAGTTATGTACTTTGTGTTTCTGTTAGAAAAATATACAAGACATTTCTGAGAAAATATTCTACAAGTGTGCAACTCTCATTTGATGAATTCACGAATTGATTTGCGGATGTTCAACATTTCTCCACGACTTCACATTTCTTGATGCGGGTGTGTAAATGCGTGTTGCACCACATTCACTGCAGCAATTGTTTAAAAAATGTGAGCGTACGAGTTTCTAAATGTGTGATTTGTAGAATATGATTTGTGCACCTGCAATGAAGAATTTGAGAAGGTGTAACTGTTGTGTTGTGTTTGTGGGAGAGACAAAAAAGTCTACAGGTTTGCAACTCTTAAAACATTTATCTCTGTGACTTCAAATTTACTGATACACTTGTGTGTCTTTTCTTTACAACTACAAATCGCACTGCCACAGGTGTTCAGTTGTTTTGAATCAAAAATAACTTCATATGTTTGAGTCGTATGAGAGTAGGGAGGCCTGATAAGACAACCACTACGAGTTGGATAGTGATGAAATTCATTATTAAAAATAAAAATATTAGAAAGGTGCTGGGGAAATAAATTTTTTATAGAACTATAAACGAATAAAGCAATTTGAAGTTGATTTACTTGATAAACAGCAAGTAAAATCAGGTGCCGTATTTTGCCTCATATACTGACATCTTTGGTTATTTTTGTACTTGTGGCACTAATGTGCGGTTTCCAAGATAAAGAGTCATCTGGTATAACACAGAGGAAACGAGCAGCTCTGACATTGTTAATGGAGATATCATCAATTTGGATTTTCATTGACAAATTAAATGAATCAGACTTGGTACTGAACAATACACAACTTGGTTTTTTTATGTTTAGACAGTTTGTTGGACTTGAACCAAGTAGATAACTTGTCAAGTTGTTCATTAACTACTTTTATTAAAATTTCAGGGTTTTTATGAGAGTAAAATACACTTGTATTGTCTGCAAATAAAATTTTAGAGAGTTTATTTGAGACATTTGGGAGGTCATTAACATATAATAAAAATAACAAGGGACCCAAGATGGATCCCTGTTCCAACTGGTCAATAATATATGCACATTTATGGTACAGCATGTTATTAGCTTGTATAAATAACTGTTGTTCATTTAGGTACACTGTAAGAAAAAATATGTAGAAACACTGAAAAGGTACTAGTCATTTTCTGCCAGGATGTTATCCTGTATCCCTGTGACCTTGAAACACAAAATACAATGTGGAATTTAAAACACCTGTGAAAAATAAATACAGATTGTTCCTTCATATTAACAGTCCATTGTATTGTATTTCTACAGACTTTTGTGTAGCATACTAACTACCAAAAGGGCTTGGCGCCGCGTTGCATTCTGGGACGTGGCGGCCATGTTGATGGCCTCGCGAAAGTAAACAGAAAGTCGAACTAGAAGCAGAGGTGGGAGAAAGAAAATATGTTAAAATCGCGAAAATGTTGTGGGATTTACAGGGATACGCTAAACAGGAATGCCAGGGACCGGTATGTGGACAAACTCGGCACTATTAACGGTTTGGACCCATATGAAATTCCCAACAAAGAGCGGAGTACCGACGACGCCGTGCTGCCGCACTTTTCCATTACAGCCATCTTCGGCTACCTTGTTTGTTTTGTGAGCGCCTACACTTCAGAACAGTTCGGAAGCTACAAGTCATCGGAGTCTTATGTGCAGTTCACAAATGGATGGGTTCAGGAGCTACGGATCATAAAGCCGCAAACGTACAAAGGTAAGCTGCGCTGTTAGTATAGTAACCGTAAGTGCTAACAACCACTCACACGTGTAACGTTTAACTACGTGTTTCAAAAGTGCAGTTAGTAGCTGTCAACCCTCCCGTTTTTTCCGGCGTTCTCACGTATTTGAGCTCTTTTTCCGCTGTTTTCCCGTTTTAGTATTTTCCTGTAATATATCCCGTTAGGCCTTCCATCGGACCTTGTCAGTTTCTGTGATGATGTCCTGTTGCTACCCCCTGGTCCTTCCAGTGAAACATGTGTTTTCAAAGCCTCGTATTGCTTACTTGAAAGCGACCTTAGTGTGATGTTGGGCTTTTTAAGATAGCGTGGTTGTTCTGAGAGCACGATTTCACGCCAGTCTGTAAGCAAAGTCACGTCAGACCTAGTTTCACAACTCGCTTAGTTAATGCAGTTCTCTTGTAGTACGGATCTTTTGCGGTCAGCAGAGGGATAGCAACAAAAAGATGAATGTTGAATTTTTTCCTTACATTGGATGAATAACCCGGGAAATTTCCCTTATGTTCAATGTTGACTTTATAAAGTAAATATTCAGATGCTATGGCCACTGCTTAAAAGTATAATTGTTCAGAATGTTCAGTTTTACTGTTCCATAACTAAATGTCGTAAAAAAATCGGATCATAAATATGTTACTTATGTTATTTTTACTTATTTATTTTGTGCATTATTTGTGTGCAACACTGGCAGAGATCTATTATATATATTATTCAGTACACACCAAAAGTTTGGAAACTTTGGAAAAGTCTGCTCATCAAGCCTGCATTTATTTGATCAAAAATACAGAAACAATGTAATATTGTGATATATTATTACAATTTAAAATAATTGTTTTTACATTTATTATACTTTAAATTATCATTTATTTCTGTTTCCAACACTCATAATAAATCAGAATATTACAATGGTTTCTAAATGATCATGTGATAGACTGGATGCTACATGTGACACTCAAGGCTGGAGTAATGATGCTCAAAATTCAGCTTTGCATCACAGGAATAATTTTTTTTTTTTAAGTATATTCAAATAGAAAACTATTATTTTAAGTTGTAATAATATTTCACGATATTACTGTTTTCTTCTGTATTTTTGATCAAATAAATGCAGGCTTGATGAGCAGAAGAAACTTCTTTCAAAAACATAAAAAATAGTAATGTTTCCAAACTTTTGGTCTGTACTGTATATATATACACACACACACACACACACACAGATATACTTGGATTAGGTTGATCCAATCCAACATTTGAAACCCAGCACAAAAGAAAGTTGAGTTACCTGTTCCATGGGTTTCAAAATCTGGATCAGTCTGATAAAGATTAAACTTTTTGAACTCTGGCTCAGCATGAATGGGCAGTATTTCTATTCATATAAAATATTGTTTTGTATTTTAATACATTTAATCTTAGAATTTTTGTAGTTTCAAAATTCATTTTTGCCAACCATTACTATACATCTGATTTCCTGTATCAACAAGTATACAAAAATACTTAATAGAAAAATACTAAGATTAAATGTATTGAAATACAAAACACTTTTTCCAAAGGTATTTAAATACAAAAATAATATTTAAATTTTGATTTTGATTTGATAGCTTACCTTATGTATTTTGAAAATAAAAAAATACTCTGATTAAATGTTTAAAGAGCACCTAAAATGGCATTTAAAATGTTCCAAATATTGTTTTATAAGTCCCCAACAACAGTTTTGCATGCATGCAATGACAAAAAAGACTTTAGCTTTCTTTATAATATGCATTTGTTTTTACCTGTTTTGACAGCGATTCTCAAATGATACGTTTAGTGATTCACTTTTCAAAACCCCGCCTTTACGTGACGTTAGCGAGTATAGCCCAGAGTTCATATTGTAAAAGCACAATCAGTCTTTATTTGCGTTAACTCGATGCATAAACATAACGTTTTTACCAAAAAGAAAAAGCAGTTACGTTACTACGAGGTATGACTCTATTCTTAAAGAAAACTCCGAAAACAACGACAAACAATTCACATATCTCAATACAATTGTCATTGAAGACCTAGAAGCTAAACGGTGCTTACACAACAAACCAAACAATTATTAAGCATGCTACATAAAACATAAAAGCAACAACTATTAATAACACTTACAGGTTGTGATACGGAGGAGGAAGCTGATGCAAATACTCTTGGAACTGAACCTCCCTTCAATATCAGCCGGCTCGTGAATCCAAGTTTGATTGCATTTAAGTTGGTAAAGCAATCGTGTTCAAAATGGCGTGAACAAAGCACAAGGCTCGGACTATACTTCTGTGGTACAGTTGTATGAATTGTAGCCACTTAGTCTTCAAGTGCTCATTCTTGGGCAGATAAAAAAAGTTTGCTTTTGAGTCGCACTTCAGAACACAGCGTCTCGTCGCCATGATGTTTTCTAGTTTTCACTGGCGTCTTGGAGCGCAATAAGTGGGCGTGTCGTATTCAAATAACTTGACAAGTTGACGTCATCTAGTCAGAGAAAAAGCTTCGGTCTTCTAACGATTAATAAAAATGACTCAGAGTCGACTCTTACTTTTGAAAGACAAGAACTTTATATATGGTGCACTGTCATATTTCAAACTTTGCAGGATGTTTTTGTTCACTTAGATCTATGTTACACACTACATGAAAGGTACATTTCAAAATTCCATGATAGGTGCTCTTTAAATGTTAGCCTACCTTTGAAAAAAAATCAAATGTGTTTATTTAAATACAAAATAGTATTTTGTATTTCAAATACATGTATTTGAAATACTGCCCATCCCTGCCTATAATCATACATAAATATGAATATATAGGCTATACTGTAGATGTAACATTCCATAAATATATACATAAATGTAGGCCTATGTGTAAGCCATACATGTGTATATATACACATCTTATGTTAACACAAACTTTTATTTCGGAAGCGATTAATCGTGATTTATCGATTTGACATCCCTAGTTTAAATCCAGATATTTCAGATCACCCTCAAATTCATGGTAATATTAAATAAGACTTTTCTATAAGTCATTTAAATAATGAATGTATAATGTACAATACTAGAATACAGCAACTCTTTTGTTTAATTAATACATTAATGTTAACATTAGCATTAATTATTTATAATTATTAATTATTCCTGGAAACCATCTAAACAACATGAACATTTTCTATTAGTTGTTTTTTTTGTTTTCATTTGGGCATTTAACCTGTGAACTCAAGAGACACCGGTTTCTCCTATAAAAACGATTTTCCAACTTGATCTCTATCTAACCAACTCAAGTTGAGGAAGGTATTTTTCATCCACACTCATCCAAAAACTATTGAACACACTTAAGTTAATCAATCAAGACTCAATAGTTTATCACAGAAATTTAATGACGACCCAACACAGTGGTCAAATGTGGTCATTTCTATTGACTGTACACAAAATGCATGTCATTGAACAACTGTACTGCAGCACAAGTGTAACATTCTTGTTTTTTCGATCGTTAAACTCAACCACGTCCCTTATATTTACACCAAGTTCTATAGATATTTCTCTATATATCGTTTGTACAATGTACAATGTTTTAATAAAGTGAAATTATAATAGCAAACAAATTCTGTAAGACTCTGATCCAGCCAAAGCATGCATGTTTTTGTCTAATAAACATGTCAAATGGTCTGCATTAGTGGAGTTAAAGCATGTTTTACAGCCTTGAAGAAGAAAAAAGCTGAATCCAAGAAACACAGAGCAATTTTTTTTTTTTTTATGTGAGGAGGTGTACAGCTTTTACAAAGACTTAATGACATTGGCCTCTGCTTTACATTTGGCTACACGGAAAAGCATCCATGCTAAGCACAAGAAACAGGTCAGATGAGAAAACCTTGCATGGACATATATGTGGCAAGTATTGCTTTTACAAATCTAGTTGTGTGTACATAAATGATGGGGTCTATTGAAGACATTGTATATAAGCAGGTCCAATCTATAACATGTAGGGGTGCTCCGATCACGATCGGCCGATCGTTAATGCGCATCTCGTCAGTAAAGCCGGTTTTCTAATCAGCGGTAAATTCCATCAGGTGCGTGATTTTACATAGAGCAGCTGTTACTACACAGAGCCGTTGTTAACTAAGAAGATGCGCCAATAAACGCTGAAAATTAACGTGATTTGCGCATCTTCTCAGTTAACAACGGCTCTGTGTAGTAACAGCTGCTCTATGTGAAATCACGCACCTGATGGAATTAACCGCTGATTAGAAAACCGGCTTTACTGACGAGATGCTCATAACGATCGGCCGATCATAATCGGAGCACCCCTAATAACATGACATAAAAATGATTTATCCTTGTCGGTTTTTGTGCTAGCTTATCAAAGCAATGCTATTTTGCAAAGGCAAGGACATAGATACAGATACATTATGACTTATCTCTCTAGCACAAAATAGCAGATAGGGATTTCACAATAAATGTACTTCGTAAGAAAATAAAGTAACTATAAAGTTTCTTTAAAATAAATGTATCTTCACAGTTTTGAATTATTTGCATCATGATACTGTTATTCCGAAGTCAGCTACATACCAATAATCTGTTTTTATTTTAATTGGCAAATTTAGCAATAATCCAACCCTTCATGTTATATGAGGATGTTTATAAACAAGTTATTCCATTACTGTACATGAAATTTAAATCATACAACACACATCTAAACAAAACTGGACTCTTGGACAGCACTAACAGCTAGGGATGGGTATTAAAATGGCTCCGGGGCTAAATTATGAAAGACCGTAGTATCAGTAAGATCTGACGGTATCGGTTCTGCTTTCTGTACTGGGGGGGGGGGAATAATGTACTATATATTTTTGCTTAATAGTGTTATCATGCACATTTTATCTCACCAAACATTTCTAATGTGCGATCATATTAAGACGTTTGTCTGTGAGATCTGCGAGATCGCTCATGTGCGCCGCGGAGGCTGTCTGTCAGTTAGTCACACACACACACACACACACCACAACGAGTGCAGCGCACACACAGACATGATAACAATATGAAAACTCCCGCTTAATAATAAAGAGTGACGGTGGCGCAGAGATTTGCTTAATAATGTTATCGTGCACATTTTATATTACCAAACATTTCTAATTTGCGATATTAAGACGTTTGTCTGTGAGATCTGCGAGATCTCTCATGCGTGCCGTGGGACTGTCAGTCAGTCACACACACCACAACAAGAACGAGCGCGGCGCACACACACGCATAATAAGAGGCCGTTCACATATCAAGTCTTTTGCACGCTCAAGTTCGTAATTTCAAATGTAGGCGCGTGATATGCGCGCTCATAATGGAAGTGACGCAGTTGTGACGCGCACGCTGTGCGACGAGCTCGTTTTATCCAGGCACGTCCGAACCGCATTGAGTTAAAAACATCTCAACTTTTCAGAATGCCGCAAGCACACCGCAGGTCATGTAGCTTCCTCACCTTTTCCGTAACAGCGTTGAAAGCTCAGCCAAGATGAAGGAACAGCTGATAACTCTATGTGGCTTTTTAAATTAATTTAGTAGCAGTGCTACTGCAAGCAGTTTTTAGTGCTGCAAATCCATTTATCCATTGCTGAAATTTTCGCATCTTCATGGAGAGAGCAGGTCATGGTTTCTCAGCAACGGCAGACTCCTCTGGAGCGCAAGTGCCCGAAGGCTTTGGGGAAAAAAAAATCAGAAAGCAGCGTGCCTAGCGTTTTCCACACGTTTTGACGCGATATGTGAATGGCCCCTACAGTACGAAAACTCCTGCTTAATACCAAGAGTGACGATGGCGGAGACAGCAAAACATTCCAAAGTGTTGTTATACTTCACTACAGTTGATGCAGACAACGCTGGTTGTCATAAGTGCAACAAAATTTTTGCATGTAAGGGCGGAAACACAAGCAATCTGTCAATGCATCTTTCAAAAGTGCATTATGTTCAGACAGAGAAATGCAACGTTTTCGACTGCCTAACACAACACAAATGAACACAACACAAAGTGTCGATAAGAATACCGTTAAAGTACCGGACCGTTAAGCAGTATCGGTAAGAGTAGTAATACCGTTAAAACCTTAACGATACCCATCCCTACTAACAGCATGTGTAAGATGCATACCTTTATAATCATATATTATTCAATATTCATATCCCATGTGTGCCAATACATGGTTGAATTTCTTATGTAATTTCTGGATAATCTTTGGATGAAATGTTATATATTTCTAAATCTGTTACTTTGGGTTGTATGTCCAGTACAGTTTCGAACTTACTATCATCCTGAAGGGTTATGCTGTGTTCACACCAAACGAGAATAGAGTGTCAAATTTGCGTCTACCGCCTCTAATTTGCTGCTTGAACATTTTGATGCTGTGTTCATACCAAACGCGAATAGAGCATTAAATTTGCATCTACCGCACCTAGTTTGCCGCTTGAACATTGAGATCATTCGCGCGTGAATTCGCGTCATGGGGGGGCTTCTGCCAGCTGAGTTCACATATCAAGTCTTTTGCACGCTCAAGTTCGTAATTTCAAATGTAGGCGCGTGATATGTGCGCTCATAATGGAAGTGACGCAGTTGCGACGCGCACGATGTGCGACGAGCTCGTTTTTTCCAGGCACGTCCAAACCGCATCGAGTTAAAAACATCTCAACTTTTCAGAATGCCGTTAGCGCACCGCAGGTCATGTAGCTTCCTTTACCTTTTCCGTAACAGCGTTGAAAGCTCAGCTAAGATGAAGGAACAGCTGATAACTGTATGTGGCTTTTTAAATTAATTTAGTAGCAGTGCTACTGCAAGTGCACTGTATTCGTGTTTGGTCTGAACACAGCATCATGCTGGCGACAAAATGGATGCGTTGCGTAAGCGTCTCAGCTGCGTGGCATGTCGGGTTTTTAATTCCGCTCCCATGTTAACAGGTTAGAGCTTGCAGACTGCCTGCGTGAGATGTGTGGAAAACGCGTGCATGCTAGAAATAGAACTGACGCCTATTTTTCACTCGACACGCGTGTTGGAAGCGTTTCCAGGCAAAATAGAATAGGAAAATGTTTAAATGTCATTTTGTACACAAATACATATTAATTCATGACACTTTGATGTTTGAAAGTCTACAGGTTGACATTTATTCAGATTAGGGGTGTAACGGTATGCAAAAATCACGGTTCGGTTCATTATCGGTACTGTAAGGGAAAGAAATGCAAACATTAAACTGCAGGTTGTTTATTACTATGAACTTTTTTTAACAATTTGTTTACACTTTTTTTTTAATACTATTTAATAAAATATATATAAATAAAGAATAAGAAATAAAATACCCTCTCAAACCAATATCATTTAATGAAAAATATAAATAACTATGATTAAAGTGCAGCATTTCCAATCCCAGCTTGTAGGCCTGCTCATATTTAAAAAAAAAAAAAATATATATATATAACTTTTGCAAAGTGTAAAATGCAGCATCAACAGTTTCAGTTTTTAGACCTGCTCAGATGTCGTTATTGCGTTGGACCGATCAGAATTGAGAGCAAAGGTCTGTTTAAATGCCGACGGGAGCTGCGTTTCAATTACAATCTTTAGTTGTAGTGACATTCACACTCGCGTGATGCCTTTTGAAAACATTAGGCCAGTGACACACTGGCATATTGCACCTGTTAAACAGTCTATTTTGCCGTCAATACTGTTGACGGTGTCCTTTATCAGTAGGCTTTATATTTATGCTCAACATGAAATATATTGTTGTCGTGAAGACAAGATCCTGATCTTTCGGCAGCCTCCCTCTGTCACCTACAGCAGCGCACCAGCGCCGCGTCAGGCACGCTTCTGGTGTGTAAAGACACAGAAAACGCGAAGCAGAGACGCCACGCTCACACCACGCAGCTAGTGTGTCACCGGCCTCATTCGCACTGCGAGACCTCCAGACGCGTGTAAACGCACCTTTGCATTGACTTAACATTGAAATCATTCGCACCAGATGCTCTATTCGCGTTTGGTGTGAACACAGCATTACAGACAAACTCGGGAACATGCTCACTTAAAACAGCTTGTTTTGTGTTGGCTTCACATTTTTCACATTGAACAAAAGCAGTACAGCAGGTGAGGACCGGGAATATGTACATTGCGACCAGTGCAATGACATCTTTCATAACACATGATTTCAACATACTCGCAAGCAACGAAGACAGTAGACCCCCGCACAAAGGGTTGCTAGTAAATCTGCATCCACTAAAAGGAAAATTAGCTTTTTGTGTTTTACAGAAGTTCCAGACAGACTGCAGAGGATCCATGCAGATTATTTGACAAAGATCGTTGGTTACGTGAGTTCAAGGCAAGGATGAACTGCTCAGTTTTAAGTGTACTAAGCACAGTGGTAGATCAGAGGGTCTTTAAAACATGTGGCTTGAAACAAATAGTTCAGGCCTAATGCGCTGCTGGACACAATGAACTTTAGGTGAGACATATAAAGCAACAAATTTAGTCTATCATTGGTTGGATAATTTGTGTTGGATCAGTCTACAAATGGCTGAAGGTAGCAAATCCTTATTCCTTAAAACTGCAAAGCGTTAAACACAAGTGCTAGGATTTAAACAGCTGGCATTCTTATTGTTCAGTGACACAAATACCAAAACTTGTAGTTGGATGTAAGTATACAAAACACCTCCTTTGTAAAACTCTACGCTTAGTGGATGTTATTGTCCAACTTGAACACAAATGGCTGGGGAAACTTGATGGCTGCATCACCTAACTTGACATGCATCATTTGTTTTAGTGTCTCTTGGAGGGAATTTTAGACAAATTTAAAGTTCAGAAGGCAGGCTAACAATATTACGTCAATTGGAGAGTAATGTAAAACTGTCCTCAGCAGGTAGCATGACAATCATTTTTCAATACCGTTCCACCTAAAAATGAACCCCATCCATTTGCATGCATTGCTGAGGCAGTAATGACATCAGGAGCCATGGTTTCCCTGGGCACTAACATGGGTCGGGCGACATAATGCTGTCGTAATGTTGTTAGAATGTTTCCACATAAACGTAGCCCTTGGAATGGTATGAGTTCAGCAGGCTGACGTTTCTGCAACATGGTGGAGGTGTGAGCCTGTGCAGTGACACTCAATCTCTCAGTCTTCCCTACAGAATATCCCGCCGGGCCAGTGCTGTCATGATGGCAGTGATGTTTGAAATGTCTCCAACCAGTTGGCACATAATTAATGGAGCTCTCGGTGAAAGCGCTGTATGAAGCGGTTGGTGTGAGTTTGGCCGAAGTGTCAGACGATGGAGCCCTTGGAAGTGGAGAGATGGATGGAGCGGATCCGCAGTGCCAGGGTTCTCTCGAGGTCATGAAGGACGTCGTAGGATGGGCCTGGACCGGGGCTCTCTGCTGGAACCTCATACAGTAGCTGCTTAAAGTTCTCCAGCTCGATCAGGAGCACCATGTTCTTCAGGAAGTAGCCCTCGATGAAGCCTCCCAACTCCAGAGCCCCCAGGAACTGAGGATGTGTGAAACATAATGTGAGTCTTAACATTCCTAATAGAGATTTCAGCACTCTTCTTACTTTAAGGGATTTAATTAATTAAAAAACTAAGTTGTATTTAATTCTGAATTATGAAGCCCTGCAAAGCTATACAGTAGAGGTACACAATAAAAAAAAAAAATACAGTACTATACTCATATGGAAAAGTTCATGTTTAGTTTGCTTCTGAGGGGAAGGGTTGAAAATGTTGGCGCACATACTTGTGCAATTTTCTTTTTGTCTTAATTTTTTGTGGTATATTTCTAAAGATTCAAGACAAGCCGAGCTGGTGACATTTACATAGACAGATGAGTCATTATTAAAGCTGGTTGCATTCGTCTAATTAATGTTATAATGTCATTAACCTTGTGAATATGCAAGTAGGAATGTTGATCCACGGTTTTACAAATATACCGTGTGCAATGCCCAAACCTGACTGTACAGATAAAATAACTAATCTAGGGCAATGTATAAACGTATAAAAGGCATTACACAGAGCACGATAACCTAGGATTATATTTGGTAATTGGCTAAACTGCAATATATATATAAAATTTACATAAGTGATTTTCCCTATTCAGTCTGTGCTAATATTTTTTCATATTGTAAATTAATTATACATTTACATGTGTATAATCTTATCACAATGGTTTCACTGGCCAACTTGATTTATTTTGTAAATATAAACAAATTAGTTTTTTGACAGCTACAACACACTATTTCCCACTGTCAAATCACTTTTTTTACTGCACAAAATAAACGAATGACTGAACAGGAAAATTTCATTTTCATAATTGAATGTTTCAGAGTACCTTGGCATGTTTGTATATGTCCACACAGGTGTCAGTGGTGATGTTCTTGGAGCAGATTATTTCACAGTGTCTTTGGAGAGCCTCAAGTTGGAAGAACTTGGCTGCAGACAGGAGCTTGAAGCAGAGGGAGCGACAATGAGCCAAACTCATCAAGCTGCTTTCAGGTTTATCACGATCAAGAGCAATCGCTTAATTAAATCTAAAATACATAAGCATTTATCACAATTTCTGCTGCAGTTCTACATGCAAGAGAGCCTCCATCTGGTGACGATGGAGATAAATGAGAGATGATATATTTTTCTTAATGTTTTCTATGAGTAATCTTGCCCATATCATCAGACCGTAACTCATTCATTCAACATCCTCTCAAGTCATCAGTCATTAAGTCATCATTAGTGCGAGGGAAAAATGGTTTAGGGTAGGAGGTATAATGATCTTAAAGGAGGAAAAGAGAAGGGAATATTTAATACCTCCATAACTTCAGTGTTCCTGATGTGCAGTGACTCAGTGCCACCACAGTAGAGATACTGCATTACCAGCTGAAATACAACAAAATGTTCTCAAACTTCCAAGACACATTTTAAAGCAGATGAGCTTAGACACACGTTTTGTCATTAAGCCGAACAGCTGACAGAGGTAGGAATCAGACTAGCATAGTTTGACTGTAATACCGACATGTGTTAGAGTAGGACTTATGAGTCAACCTGAAAAATGTTGTACTTGACATGACTGATCTCGATGCACGTGTTCTCAGCTGCTGGTCTGTTAGAGAGCAGAGACTTAAACCTGGAAAGAGAAACATGATCCGTTAAAAGCTGTATTATTACTAAATCAAGTATTTATAGAGAGATTTGTAAAGATATAAGATGTGAGTTATGTAGTTATTCTGAAACCGTGCAGTGGTGCAGGAATGAGTTCTAGACGGGTACGGGTGTGTGGCTTATGAGCAGGCTGTGATGTCACGCAATGATAATGAACTCATGAGTTCATTCAGACATTACCCTTCTAGACCATCCAGTCCCTGCACGAATTATTATTCTTGTAGACATTGCAGATTTGAAAAGGTCTTATGTCTGCTCAGATATATCTACATTAGCTTTTATTGTCTAAAAGTTATCTTGAGATAAAGTGAAGCATATACAAGATAGCAAAATTAAAATGTCAAAAATGTAATATCACACACACACACATATTTAATTTTTGACATTTCAGTTTAATATATATGACTTATTTCTTTAAAGAAATGTTATGTTCACTCTTCTGAATTCCTTGTGATTTGTGTGAAAAAAAATTCAGTTCATCTGCACTAAAAAAATAAGTATTATATAATATAAAGTATCAAAAGATGTGTGTGTGTTTATAAATAAAAGAAAGAAGTAAAAAAATATATAGATTTTTGCCAAAAGTTTAATACTGCGACACTATTAAACATGTTTGGCCAGGACTACCTTTTATTTATTTATTTTTATCTTTTTTGGACCAAACTATTTAAAATAGGTATTGTTAATTAAAATGAAGCTGAAATTAGAAAAGCTGCCTTTGCAACATGAAACTAAACAAGATTAAATTGTAATAATAGAAGTGTGTTATTTTTGCTCAGTTGAAAAAATAATAATATCAGGAGCTGAAACTACAGTGAATTGTAGTCATTAGTTAATGCCAGCCAACTAATTTAGTGTGTGCGCTAAAAGTGAAGAACCAACGTCCCAAGTCCTGGCGCCCCTGCTGTGGAATAGATTCTACAAAATTAAGACATACCTTGGTGAGGCAGTGAAGAGCAGCACTTTATGTGCATAAAAGGGCTTTCCTTCCACCAGAAACGTCACGTCAGACATCTCTTTATTATTGAGAAATTGTGGATCTGTAGGAAGCAACAAATCAAATGAAGTCCCCACGTCTGAGATGCAATATTACACAACAGTGATTACACAAGGTTCTTCATTATTCAGTACTGCCATGTCTTGGGTTTGACAGGCTGTCATCAACACATTTCAAGCTTGAATATTTCTCCTTTACAATTGCAATAGCTTTAACAAAGGCTAGAGGGCACTAGTGTTCCTCCAAAACTTTGAGCGTCAAATTAAATTTGAACAAAATTGAATATTCTTTAATTGTATTTCTGTGTCTCCTGAGAGAAAAAGTGTCCTTGTGTGCCCTAGAACTGTAATTTGCAAGGATTTAAAAAGCACACTTTAACAATTAATTCAGATAAATGTGAATCCTCGTGCAGCACAAGCCGAGTTGGCCTTTTTTTATTGATCTAAATTGAACAGATAGTTCCAGTCATCTCTGTTTTTCATTAGCAGAGCAAGGACAGATACAATCACTGGCCATGTTGTGTCTAAAAAGTAAGTTATGCTATTTAAGCTTATAAAACTGTCGTGCACAAGCAGTTTTGTTGATGTACTGAATTGCGGCACAGGCAAAGCATTCTTGCTTGTTTGAAAATATTCAATTATTGATATTGTTAGTAGAGGCAGGGCAGAGCTGGAGTCGCTTTTGATGATGAACTTAACAAGGAGCTGCGACTGACATACTCACCCAAACGAGACGTTTGCTTCTTTTTGATCTCGGTGAGTTTGGGGATTGGGAAAGGCCCGTAGCATTGGGTAAAGATGACTGACAACTGCTGGCTGAGCACTTCGTTCTATAGTGCACACAAACACATTCACTGTAGTTAGACCTTGAATTCTGTTATCTAAAAGTAAAATGCATCCAAGCCTACGGTAATCCAAACACAGCACTTATGATGAGCTCTGTAATTAGAGGATTTATGAGGTTAAGTACAGAGAAAGCTGGAACTGAGGTGGCTGACATTGATTGTCTGTTTGCTAGGAGTCAGGGACTGACACTCAGTGATAACAATAATGCAGAGACTTACGAGGGACATTAAATTCTGAAGTGCTGCAAAAATAATTGAAATGGTAATATGACAGCGAAACTATGCTGTAACACCAGAGAGATCGAAACACACATTGCTAAGACAAAAGCCTCAATCAGTAAATAAGGTACAAATTAAATCTATTAAATTACATTTGTGTATAATTTACTTTCTTCTATTCAAGCTGATATTTTAATAATATTTGAAAAAACATTAGCTGGGATAGAAGAAAGCATTTCAACATTTTTGTTTATCTAAATTATACACACATGTAATTTACTAAATATAAAAATGCGGGACTACCTATTTTGTTCAACCAATGGCAGACAAAACTATTAAAAATTGTTGTCGTTAATTGGAATAAAAGCTGAAATAAAGTATTAGATGAAAAACTTGAAGCAAAATTTGAAATGTTACCTTCACTACATGAAATGATGTACCAAAAATGACTAAAACATAAACTGAAATAAATAATAAATGTTTTTTTTTTTTTAATTAAAATTGGTTTTAATAAAAAAGTAAATAAGAAAAAAAATTTAAGCTAAAAGGAAATATTTTAAAAACCTAATGAAAATAACAACTTGAAATACAAATAAAAGAAATACTTAAAAAAAAAAAAAAGAGAGAAGATAATTCAGCATTAATAAAAACTAATAGTACAGAACACAAAAATAACACTAATGTCAGGACCGGCTCCGAACTTAAACAAACAGAAACAAAAAAGAGGTTGCATAGGTGACTAAAACTATAAATACTACACTATGAATGTCTACTGATACGATCAGCATGTTAGTACAGGACTGAAACTGGCTCAGACTATAATAAAACCCTGAGAATGGACCTTGCTGGCTCGAAGGATCTGGAACATGAGTGGCAGTCCGTGCGTGATGAGTTCCTCCGTGTACTCGTCTTCTTTAATGCAGCTGAAGTCCTTCAGCAGGCCTTGGATCAGCGGCCGTCGCTGCTGCACGAAGCATGTTCTCAGAGACTCCAGCCACGTGTGCAGGGTCCAGGGCACTCCTGCATATGGAATCAATATATCAGTTAATGTGACATTTCACAATCGATCTGTCCATCCATCCGCACAAAATATCAAGCCTGTCCCAACAATCAATCCTTCAATATTCTGTAAGGAGAACTAACGACCCCACATTTTTGAATGGTAGTGTAAATACAGTTAGTAGATAAATAAGGTGCATAGTGTATAGTGATTTCATGACCGAAAACAAAGCAAAATAAACAATAGGTACTCAAATCTTGTTAACTAACTATTAAAGGGATTCAAACATCTTTCAAAGATTTGATGCACTAACCTGGTAAACTTTGGCAAGTGATTAGTTCAGCCTCAAAAGTGAGTCATGTTTTAAATCACAATGGACTGATAAAGAGTGGGATTTGTGCACTTGGAAGTTGCATAAGCTGGTTAAGATTGGTCATGTCATTTAGTGCTTGTCATTTTTATGTGCAATATGCATCAGATGCCATCTGACGCTGAGACTAAACGGTGCATGACAGAAGTGAGCCAGGCGGTTGATGTCTGTGGTAGTCGTGCAGTGTTTTTTACTAACCCAGGCTGCGGATGTCTATGGTAATGTCCACATGTCCGTGCTCGGCACTGTGGTACATGGCCTCGCGGAGGGCCCTTAGTTTGGCCTTGCCTGTCCGGAGAGTGCCTTCGTTCTGTGGCACTCTCCTCTCTACAGTCTCAGAGCCCTCGGCTAGGATCTCCTCCAGAGACAGCACGTCCCCCTTGTCCTTTTCCACCTGGGACAGAAGCCTCCGGAACACGTTTCTGCAGGAGCGAGTGCACGTCACAAACTCACTCAGGCATTACTACTTATTAAAGGAATAGTTCACTCAAAGTTAAAATGTTTTTCCATGAAACACAAAATAGGAATTTTCAAGATTATTATTATTTTACACTGGCTATTGCAAGACATCAGATTACTTATATGATTACCATTCATGATATAAATCCTGAAAAATATTAAGCATATTAATTTTTTTTAGTATTACAAATAATATTAACACCTTTTTTTAAGCATTGATAATAATAACAAATGTTTCTTGATAACCAAAATATTAGCTTACTACAATGATTTCTGAAGGATCATGTTCAATTTTGAATTAAAAAAATTCACCTTTGGAATAAATTATAAAACAGGAATAAATCACATTTAAAAAAAACAACAAATAGAAAACTTATTTTAAACTGCGATTATTATTTGACAGTATTACTGTTATAACTTGTTTTACTAAATAAATGCAGCCTTGGTGACCATGAGACTTTAAAAGGTTTTTTTAGCAACCCCAAACTTTTGAACGGTATTAAAAGGATGAGATTCAGAATGACAGTGAGTAAAGAACAATTAAAATGTTTGTGTGAATTACCTTTAAGAAGAGTTTGTCATATATTGTCATAATCGGACTGTTTTAAACAAAGCCATTAGCCACGAGGATTACTTGCTTGCATCATTTTTATAATCCGCAGATTGATGAGAACAAATAGTTCTATGAAACATCTATGAAATGCCTTGAGCGCTTCTTTGTTTATGACTTCCATTTATCAATGCATTACAATGTGTTTTTCTTCTCCACTTTGCTGGATTTTCTCAAGATTGTATGTCTGGAAACTCATATACCTTCATAAAAGTACCAGCACTCTGCAACAGATCTAATATGCATAAACGACCAATCGCTGCGGCATGCACCTCTGCAAACATCTCTAGGACTTAAGCTAAAGACATCCAGTTCTGGCTCAGACGTCGCTACACGTTCCTCTAATAACGGATTGTCTTAATACCTCAGAGGTGAGTGAGTTGGCCGTCGAAAAAATAAAGGATTCTCATTCAAACGTATGCAGTGTGAATTTCAATGAGTTTATGTAATACAGCGCTGGCCATAGGTGAGAGTAAATGAATGAGCATGCAATCATCCATACGTTTGCCAGCAAAGGAGAGTGATGGGGCTGGAATTATGGTAGTAAATTACACAGGATTGTGCAGCCAAACACACCAGCTCAGGTTTTATGCGTGCCAATAACAACACATCAGGGCTTCAGATCTGATAGATTGAGTTTCTGCAGTCAGAATGATTTATAAGGACACAGGAATAATTATAAGCGGTGACAAATGTGTCAATGAACTAATGAAAGTTTGGTTCCCTGTTGTGCTGGTGGAGAATGTGTTGTCACTTTATATATTTCATATGCTGCTGAGTCATTGGGTGTGCGTTACCTGTGTCCATGTGATGCTGCCAGGCTGTACGAGTTCATTTCACCCAGCGGACCAGAAGAAATGCCATTACGGTAAGTGGTGCCAATCAAAGGGTCCGCTCCTCTTTCCAAAAGCAGACTGACCAGCTCAAAGTTGCCTGTTAAAATGCAAGACAATTAATATTAAATTAATTTGGCTGATGGTTTTATTCAAAGCAATGTAATTGGACACCTATTGTGTAGGGGTGTAACGGTTCACAAAATTCACGGTTCGGTTCTATACGATACACTGATGTCACGGTTCGGTTCGATACGTTTTAGATACAGCAAAATGTAAAAACATCTCAACTTTTCAGAATGCCGCAAGCGCACCGCGGGTCATGTGACAAGAACCAACCAATCAGCTTCATCCTTTCCCGTAACAAGGTTGAGAGCTCAGCCAAGATGAAGGAACAGCTGATCATAGTTGTATATGGATTGCAATTTTGAAATAAATTCAGTAGCAGAGCTACTGCAAGCGATTTTTAGAGCTGCAAATCCATTTATCCTTCGCTGAAATTTCCGCGTCTCATGGAGAGAGCACGTCATTGTTGCTTAGCAAAGACAGACGCCTCAGGAGAAAGACGCGCTTAGCGTTTTCCATGCGTTTTTAGGCACGATATGTGAACGGCCCCTAAGGCGCTCGCTCACTCAGCACGCGCTGAAGGCTCGTTGCAAAATGTCTAATGCATTTAACAGACCAGAAATATAAGATCCTAAAATAACCAACAGGTCTGGTGTTTGGGTTGGATTCCCTGTAAGCTATAGTGTCTAAATGCTGCAGGGATAGTTTGCTGCGTGCATGTTTCTCCTTTTTTTCGTCTTTTCCCAGATAGTACTGACGCATATATCCCAGATATTCCCGCTGGTGTTTTTTTTTTTTTTTTTTTTATTCCCGCTGGTGTACCCTGTCATGTTGCAGATGTGACATACCGTTGTTTTTTTATCCACCACTCTCTTGCCATCACCATTATAGCTTAAAGGGAATCCAAAGTGCACCCAAACACCAGACCTGTTGGTTATTGGAGGATCTTCTCATTTCTAGTCTGTTAAACGCATTGGCTATTTTGCAACGAGCCTTCAGCGTGTACTGAGTGAGCGAGCGCCTGCTGAGTAGCCTAACATAAACATATAAGATGGTGTTTTTTTCTTCTTCGGGAGTGTCAGGGGCGTTGCCTGTTACGTTGTTTGGGTTATTGGGCTACCTTGTTGAACGCATATCATTATATTTCTTTCTCTCTCTTTTTTTTTTTTTCAAATATAATTAATTACTCCAACGAACCGTTCGGTATACATAATGCGTACCGCGTACCGAACCGAAAGCGTCGTACCGAACGGTTCAATACGAATACGCGTATCGTTACACCCCTACTATTGTGCTATTAAGATCAGCAGAGACATATTGCTGTTAACAACTAGTGGAATATGTGAAAAAAAATCAATGTCAATCATATGATGATAAAGCATAAAAAAGTAAATCCTGTTTGTTGTAAAAAAAAAAAAAAAAAAAAAAATTTTAAAAGTATGACATCCTTCCTAATTAATAGTCCTGTCAATAAATCAAAAATAAATTGATACAAATAAATAAATGCAGTTTGAAAAAATATAATTTTGCAAACTACAGTCATGTCAATACATAAAAAATACTAACCAAAATTTATAAAAATAACTAAATCAGGCGTGAAAAATATGTTAATCATGTAAAGATATTAATAAAAATTTAATTAAATTGTGATATTCAATCATAACCATATCATTAAACTAATAAAAAATAATTAATTAAATTAAATAAATTGTGACAGCATTTACTCCGTTATATAACCCCTTTTCTTTCCAGGTTTATAACAAATTGGGCTAGAAAAGATTTGTATAATTTATTTATTTTCTTTTGTTTAGTTTAATAAGGGGATTGAAATGTGGATTTTGTTTGTTATTTTAGCCTGATTGACTCCTCACGCTACAATTCCACCAATCAAAAGCAGATACAGCATAAATTTAAAAGAAAACGTCCTGGTTCGACCTTAAATGGGTCATAAAAATTAATGTACATATTCTACTATCATGTGAATCCAGAGAATCAAACTCATGATGTTGATGTTGTTTTACCTTGTTTTACCAGTTGAGCTACAGGACAAAGTAATTATCAGCCGGATCGTCTAGCAACCCGTCCGCAGATTGATTTGCTAATGTAAATTAGCAGCCTGTCCTGTGCACATCCACAATGTAATGAGGGGAAAGTGTTTCTACATTAGAAGGAAAAACCGAATGCTGACAGTGGGGGTAATTGAGCCAGCATACAGCAAATGAGGCATAATCAATGAGGCCTGATGGGCTTTGGATCCAATGAGGCTCAGACAATTCCATCCACATGCCATTTCTAGTGTGTCACAGGGGAACACAGGCATACGGTTAAACCCGTTTCAGCTCAATCGGTTTGGCTTGTGCTCCTTGATTCTTATCTGTAGGAGATGATACAATTTTTGTGCACCCCATCCGTTTTTATCACCAAGAAGGTGTCCATTACCAGCTGACTGAAACCTGAATTACCCAAGTCTTCAATAGTTTGCACACTAAGTGGGACAGACAGGTAATTTTCAGCATTATGCTGGAAAACACTCTGCAAATGTAAATGAATATCACTCAGGTCAATTCATATTCATAGGACTGCCACAGCCGGGATTATGAAATCTCATTTGGCACTGGTTTCCATACATCATTCCACCATGTGGACTTGTCACATTCACACTGTGGATGTAAAAAAAAAAAAGAAAAAGGCTCCTGACGCTAAAGCTCATTAGCAAGTTTGCAAAGGGCACTTAAGAGCGATGCAATCCCATCAGTCTCTGAATAATACTATTACAGCTCTGGAACCAGACTGGCACTCAAAAGTATAATGCCTTCAGTTTGTCAGCTCACAGTCTGCAAGGACCATTTTGCCCCAATTAGAGGCACAAAAGGAACAGAATGTAACCATTTAAAAATGGGTCCTGGGTGTATCATACAAAACCATCTAATGCAGATTCATATGCACAAAAAACTTGTTTACTCTTCGTCAAAGATTTGACTCACATGGAATGTCCATCATGTAAATATGTAATTTTGTAGTGTAGTGTATGTAAAAAAAAAAAATGGAACGTTTCTGTTATTTTATCAAATCAAATTCATGTCAATAAATCAATAACAAATATATATTTAATTATATACTTATTGTTCAAAATTAAGATAACGTATTTGGACTGTGTGAACTTGAGGGAAACTCCATGTTTGCAGATGCCACCAAGTTTGACATTTTGCTATTTAATCAATGAAATGCACACATTTCTCTGGCTTCAGTGTCCAAACACATTTTGAGGTCACTGAGCGGTGTTGATGATGATGTGTTTTCTGGTACCTGCCGCAGATGCCAACTGTAGAGGCGTCTCTGTGTAGTTCTCTGTGCCATCTTGAATCGCTCCCTCCACATTTGCTCGGGCATCCAGCAGAAGCTGCTCAATAATGGAAGAAGTGCAATTATTATAAAACACATTTCAGAGGATTTACCTTTAATATCACCAAGACATCAGTAAATAAAAATGCAGTAATTGCATTAAATTAACCGTCTTTATGGTAATCTGGTCGTAACTTTTTTTACTCTTGATGCTTTAAGTGGGTGATTTTAGTCTGTTTGTCTGGTATAAAAGAAAAATGAGAAATTATTCCTACAGAAAGCAACAAAGAGAAGGATTTTGGTAATATCTCCAACTGTTGTGGATGTGTGTTTGTGGGAGATTAAGCATCCCAAGAAATATCACCTTGCCTTTCCATTCTTCCTGGAAGAGCTAAATAAGTGGGTCTCAGCAGGTCATCGGATTCAACACTTCTAGTATATATTATTGTAAAAGTAAGACTTTATTCCATTTTTGGCATAAACAACAGTGCGCAGTCAATAAACTGGCCTCTATCTTCAAATCATTCCTCATTCTACCTATTCATGATATGAATCTATGCCCATTCAAGTTCCTCTGACCCAGCACCATCCAGCCCACAACTAACATCAAACCATTCTTTGTGCCATTATTATTATGATGGTGGCATCATCATAATAACTGAGGAAAGTGCAAAGGTGGAAGGCATTGACAGCGCCACTACCTGCACGACAGGGACGTGTCCATGTGACACGGCGAATGTGAGTGGAGTCCCCTGCCTGGTGTCAGGATAAACTGAGGGGTGCTTGTGTAGTGAGCTGGGCACCTGGGAATCATATAGGTCAAGTTCAGGGAGAGAAAAATTCAGCCATTATATACCAGCACACTAAGCTCCAATTGCGGAATTGCAGGAGAACGTGAAAAAAAAGGGGGAAGGAATGAGTGAATGAGTAAGCGGAAAGTTGGAAAGTTCTTCCACCGTCTGGCTGTTTTGTTAATTCAAGCAAAGAGAAGAAGAAAGAGCTAGTGCTCGTTTTGTTCTCCAAACCCCTTCTTTCCATCCAGCCCACATTAATCTGGAGTTTACTTGCATTCTGTCTCCTTTGGATAACTCCTATATGCCCTCCTTGCTTTACTTAAAATCCTGACCACAGTTTAGAATCTAGTTCATGGTTTCATAGCAATAATGCAAAGACTGCAGGAAGAATAATTGGCAGTGAGTTCAAATGCTAGAGGTGTAAGTGACTAATGTACAAAGCACCAAAAAAGAAGGCTTTTGGGTGGCATTAATGTTTACAGTTGTACTGCATGCAAAACTGAGCTCTCCTGTAATCGGGAGAAATTATGCAGGCATCTGTTCATATCTCGGCAAACATGACCTCTTGGAACCAACTGTTCATGTGGGATTAAGATTATACAATTTTTTGCACAAGGAAACTTTAGGCAAATAACTGCACATCTGCCCACTTGCTGATACTCTTGAGCTTAATGCATTTTGTAAAACAAGGTAATATAACTGTATATGCATTTGGTGCTTTGTGCCCAAGTCAGCGACTTGTCTTCTAAGGGTCAAACAAAAAAGACACATAAGGTAAAAGAGCACAAGATCACATCATGACATATACAAAAGAAAATTTCATGAAAAACGGTCAAGAAAGTCAAGAATCCCCCCCATATATATATATATATATATATATATATATATATATATATATATATATATATATATATATATATATATATATATATATATATAAAATGTTGATTAAGTAGAATGAAGGACATAAAAACTATATAAAACCGTGAAATAATCTATTTAAATTTCGTGGTGTCTATTCATTGTGGTAGTATTTGTTACAGTGCCCAAATCTTTTTTTATTTTTTTAAGAACAATTACTGTAATACAGTTAAGAATAAGCTAAATTACAGTTATTACAGTCAACATTGGGAATACTGAGTATTCAGAATATTATATTATACGGAATATTATAGCAATTGTCAGAAAACATACTTAACTGCCATGAACATAATGTCACAATGCAGAAAATGTAATCATTCAAAAATAGGCTTCACTTTCTTTATGCAACATATAACTCTGAAATAAGACCTGGACACATTCTTGATCAGTTTCAGGAGATTCACCCCTAAGGCAAATACATGAAACATGTTGGTTTAAAATAAATGAAGGACTTTTATATTAGCATGACAGAGTAACTGTTGCTGTATGCAAAGTAGCCAATTGAATCCAATTTTTTTTATTTCACGTTTCATGCTTTTCAACCTCAGTGCTTCACAATCAGTGTATCTACTTTAGGCAATCATTTCATTTACCCACCTTTATTATATAAATAGCATTAAAAATAGGACATTTGAACAAACATGTTCAGTTAATTGGAAATCAACAGCACATCTCATTTGCTTGAAATCTCATTAAATATTCATGAGATCCATGAGAACCTAAGTAGACACACCTGCACATGCAATACAACCACTATTTAATTCACAAGCGCATGCAAACAGCATCGGGAAGAGGACAGAGAGAATAGTTTGTTAGTATTATAGAGACAGGTTAGCTTAATAGACACAGTGCAAAAACACGCTACAAGACACTTCTATATTCTCCACCAATAAATACTGACCTCACTGTTGATATCTGCTCCAGCGTCCAGCAGCATTTGCACCATGGCCTCGTCCCCACGGACGCACGAGTACATCAGAGGGGTCATTCCCTAAACAACAAACAAAAACGCTGAACATCTACAGTACACGTGTCATAGTATGAGCCCATTGTGTAGAGCCTACAGCAAAAGCTACTCCGGGACTAGTTATGCAACGTCTGAAAATAACCTTTTCACGAGACCCTAAAATGCCCATTTAAATGAACTGAGCGGAACACTAATCTTTATGGATGATGTTCAGTTAATGCACTTGTGCATATATACATTAGACCATCAAATCTACAGCTGCTTCAGTGAAACACAAACATAAAATCAGTGCATGAAGTTACAAAGTCAGCAGTTAGCTGTTTTTAAACACAGCCTTTCAGAGTCATATCGTGCTAATAAATTATATTTATATACTGTTTCTTGATCCTCTACATTACAGTGACTTTACTACAGTGAAAGGGGTTTACACACCCTGCTTCATTTTGTGCCTTAAACTTCTCTATAAACACTTAATTGTATAACTAACTCAAGAGCATGCAATTCTGCAAACAGTTTTCACCATGAAGGAGATTGATTTGTCAGTTGAGACGTATTTTCCCTCACGGCTCTTCTTGAAGTAAAGAGTACCATATTTGCCAGCGTGATTTTGGAGTTACTCTCAATGATTCTCAGCTGGACTCCAACAATTGTCTGTGTCATCACATTCCCCACATTTGTCTGGTTTTGTCTCCGTGTTGCATCAAGTTTACATGTTAGTTTAATCCATTTTGTCAGCATCGGCATGTCGCCGTCATTCTTTGCATAAACTGGCTGCTGTGTTCAAGACAGACTGTGACAGTAACACAAACCCAGCGCAGAATACAGATGACTTTTGATTCATAATTTCGAGTGTCATGACTGCCATCACGATAGATGCTTCCACAGATCAGCTCAGATTTAAAACATTTTTCCTTATTTAAGTGCATGCAACTATTTATTTTCTTAGCCTAAAAAGTCTACGTGGGTCATTTTTCTTCACATATATTATAAGAAACCTACTACTAGAGCATTCTTCTTCTAAAATGACATGCTGCAGAAATGTCATTGACGCTTGAACATCGAATGGTTTGAGGCTGACGAAGGAGAAGACAATGGAAGGCAGATGTGAGAAAAGTCACATTTTACATTGGTATTTACATCAGGGAGTAATTACAGTGGAAGTACTGACTAATACTAATGTATGTGGGATTATTTCATGACAATTATTTTGTGGAGCTGCTCATAATTACACTCTGTTATTAGGTTGTTGGTGTTGTAATTAATTATATTCTATTTAAAATGACTAACATGGCCACCATATCATCAAGTGTTACTGTATGAACAAATGGTGCTATGCCAACAGAATTGAGAAAAAAAGTAGGCTCTTTCATTAAAATGCCAGTTTGAATTACAGTAATTTTTAGCATTCAGAGATAAAAATCTATAATCTAGTAAAGTCAGGCCTGAATTTCACACAAATGTGGGACTATATGTGTGTGTTAATATATCAGTGCCCACCTGTTCACTCATGCTGTTGATGCCATCTGGCCCGAGCAGGTTGACCGCTTGCTTGACCAGGTCAGTTCGTCCGCAATTGAGCATCCGGAACCCCAGGTCCTGCAGGAATTTTGCTTCTGTGGATGCAGCGTCCAGTTTCCGTGTGGCAGAGAAGCAGTCGTCTGCTCTGTTGAATTAAAGGACAGTCCAGACCCCAGTTACACACACAGCCAAACAAGAAACACTACTCAATTATTTTTATTTGTTTTCTGTTATTTTCTGTATTTTTCGTTGTTAATTTAATTTAAATAAACATTTACAACAGTTTACAATATATTATAATATATCCCTGACATGAAACATTGTTTGTTTGCCAAGTTGCCAAGATATCCCGTATCTGTGAAGTTTACAGCATGCTCCTGAAAATAACTACTTCCTGACCATGTTAAAAGAACTAGCAAAACATAGCACTTCACAGCTTGCCACTAGGACACTAAAGCCACACAGGAAATGAATGATACTTACTTAATAAGTGACGCAGTATGAGTACTGTACATGTTGTGTGTTGGTACTGCCCTTCAGTGAATGACTAACTGTTAATTAAGGCATTCTACATGTATAGTGTGCATGCCGGCTGTGTATTTGTGCATGTATGGAAGTGATGTTGCATCCCAAACATACTTCAGCTGCCGTGGCTCACAGTCCACCCCAGGTAACAGCAGTCGGGCTGCCTGTCGTACATCGTCGCTGTCCACAGAGAAGCTTCGGCGGTGTTCTGTGTGCGCCACGGCCACCCGGATCCACTCCATCAGCGGAGGCAACACCAGGAACGGCCTACAGAGACACATTTTTGATATCAGACAAGCAGTTTACCCCAAAATGTCATAATTTTTCATAATTTGTTTTTGTCCCCAACCTAAATTTCTAGCATTTAAGCACTAAGGTTTTTAAGATCATAAGAAACAAAATCAGTCCATTGCGTTTAAACCTTTGTCTGTTAACTTATGTTTGTTTCTTCTAATCACCTGTGCGATTTCCATTTTCAATGGACACATCTGTTTGCGTGCAGCTTTGGGATACTTTAGAGAAGTAATCATAAACTCTCTGGTGGAATTACAGTTGCTACGAATTACCAGCGCTAAGCTGCATCTAATTAGAGTGGCAGAATATAAAAGACCTGTTGCCATCCTGACAAGTTTTCAGTCAGAAAACGAAAGCTGGAGACTCATTACAAAGAAAACTCTCATTACAACAGATGAATTTGAAGGCAAAAATATCATTAAACAGCTGCAAATGTGCTTCTATTACACTTTTTCCATTGTGCCAACTGCCAGTTCTACATATATAAGATTCAAAACTACTCTTTACAGGGCAAAGGTTGAGAAATATGTGGAATTTGACTCAACTGTAGTGAGTCACGATGATTGTGGCCATGAAACTCTTTGTATGTTGAATATTTTGCTTCAAGCATTTCCGAGCAGCACATCCAACATTATTGCACTGCAGTTTAACTGAGTTTAGAGGGTTGCCAGGTTGTTGTTAATAAATATGCTAATAATTCCAACAGCTAAATAATATGACAATATGAGAAACATACACAGCTGTGTCCGCCTACGCTTGTCTTTGTGTCAAACTTTGTGGCAAACACCCCTCTGTGTTAAAAAGCATGCAGTGTGTTGGACAAACTATGTTATCATAATTTTCAAATTAGTTGTCTGTGCACACACACTTGGACGTAAATAAAAAGGAGGAGGCATTTGACGTTAGAAAAATGCCTTTTCAAAACTTATTCAAGGGAAAAAAACCCACAAAGCTTCATCTTGAACCCTCTGTCATCATCTAATTGTGCTTCCTGTGACCTAGTTTTGCACAATCCACACTCTTCCTCCCCGGACACCTACCCACCGCAAGAAAGTCTGCCAGGAATCCGAGCTCCACCAAAACAAACCGCAAACCCTTCTCTGTTTCTCTTCTGCCTGAATAATATGCTTCTCAGCTCCCCTCCCTTCGAAGAAATGTTTAGAGGAAAAGGACGTGGTTCTCATTCCAGTCTGGGGTTTTGAAAGTGTAGCCACATCTGGCTGAAGAAAGGAGACTATAGATTTCAACAACTTTGTATTGACCAGAGGAAGGGAGTTGCCCTATCAAAAGTTTCTCCTCTTGCAAGAGTGGAGACTCTCCAGAAAAATGTCACGGTTTTCATAAACATTTTGCTAAGATAAATTCCACTGATTTATGGAAATGATATGCCTGTCAAGGTACTCTGAACTAAGGAGAAATACAATAATACAAAAATACAATCTTGTCATACATCTCAACAGGCACTCCACATTACAAGAACAAAACCAATGAAAAAAAGATATATGTAAATCATACCCTTTTGAAGTTTAATAGTCACATTCAGCCATATCGCAATTATTATCTTTCTGTCCCCAAATTTAAATAATTTGTACATTTAATATGTATAAGTGAAAGTGAAGAGTTGCATAGCAATGGATGACCCATATTCAGAATTTGTGCTCTGCATGCAACTCATCCAAGTGCACACACACCGTGAACACACCCAGAGCAGTGGGCAGCCATATTCCTACAGCACCGCCACCTTCGGGTTATCAAGTCCGACTCTAACCATTACTGTGCGTTCACACCGCCGGCGTTGAGAGCGTCAAAAATCACTCTGATCACCCTGCTCACAACACTGCAGAAAGATTTGTGAGTGCGTTGACGTAGATCGAATGCTTATCTTCTATTTAAAGCGGCTGCAAAGCAAACAAGCTTGTTAAACTTGTGCAGACTAACCACAATGAGGGTAACGTTATAAGTTAACCTCATTAAATATTGTTGTGGACGAAGCATTAAGGTCCTTTACCTAATAATATATAAATCACTCTAAAAAAATACTCAGATGCAAGTAAAAGTCCTGCACTGAAAATGTTACTTAAATATAATCAAGTATAAAACATTACTCAATGTACATATAATCAAGGAAATTTGTTTAAAAGTAAACTGGGACTACTGTAGCCTAGTATTATTTATTAGATCATTAGATTATTATTCTTATATCGTTACTGCACACCGCGTCATAGCTCATTACCATAAAGTTGACCTGATTTCAACTCTCCTCGACGCTCTCAACAGCCAAGTCGCCGCTGCTTGATGTCGGCTTACATTGAAAATGAATGACTTCCGGCCACTTTGACACTCTCGACGCTGGCAGAGTTAGGTCACGATTCTCCCAATAAAATGTATTAGTGTTAGATAAGTTACATATCTATGCAATAAATTAAAACAATAAATAAATAAAATAAAAGGGGGCAGATATTGCCAAACTGTCAATTTGAGAAAAAAAATCTTCCTATAATTGTCTTTCAGATCTAAAAAAAATTGCTTCTAGGAAATAGGTTTTCTAGATCTTTCAGTGTATTTCATGTTGGAAATTATGCATTATGCAGATATGAGCGTCCACTCGAGTCCACTCGACTCAAATCTAAAGCCACAACCCTGAACCTCTCCAGACGCTTCTTCACTCTGATATCTTGTTTTCTTTCTCCGTCTCTATTCATTACGTCCCCTTCCACACACACTCATTTTAATTCGATCCTCACCTACCATCTATTTGATTTTTTTTTGTCATTCTCTCATCCTTCCCTCTCTCTTTCTTCCTCTACTCTCTCATTCTTCTGTGAGAGGCCAAGATAGAAATGAATATAATAGAACAGATTGTCTGTCCCTGGAGAAGGAGGCCGCTCGCTGATGCACCTATTCTGTCGAGCATTGCATGGGCGTCCCACAGGGTCCTTGGATAGGGGGCTTTTTATCACATCCGAGTGATGTGGGACTGTCTGGGACGAGATGTCCTGATGGATTTATCGATGTGGAGCGGATGCTGAACATAACTCCGTAACGATCCATTAAGACTCTCCTCCAACAGGAGTTAAGAGTTCTACTGTATCTTCATTGTGCTACAACACTGCATAAGGGAATTAAAGATTATGTCTAAATCACGTTCTCCTTGGCATCCCTGTGCCCTTATAGTGTGAATGCAGTCTTAAGTAACTCCATGGTGATTGAAAAACTCTTGGACATATACTGACTCACAGAAAAAGGATGTATTGCACAAAGCAACTGTGCACTAGATGCCATTTGAAGAAAATGCTACCATCATGGAAGCTGTATAGCATTGCCAAGGTGTTTAAAGTGGTTGTTTCTCATTCCTATGTGTTTTTTTTTTCTAGGTCCCTGCTTAACCATTTTTTTTTTTTCAGTTGTTTTGTCATCTACCAGGGTAAAAGACTTGTATTGTATTTGTAAAGTAATGTATTTTTCAGGATGCAGTGAAGCAGATATTTCTTAGATTTAATATCAATTAGTGAACATTATACTGTTTTCACTGGCCAATACTAATATTTAGATAAGAGAGGTGCTAATGACTTAAAGGGATACTCCACCCCAAAATGAAAATTTTGTCATTAATCACTTACCCTCATGTTGTACTAAATGATAAAATCTTTGTTCATCTTATTCTGGATGAAAACCAGGAGGCTTGTGACTGTCCCATAGACAATATTAATTATTTGTATTATTTAATTATTTATATTTGTATTATATGTAATTTTCAATTGTTTTTGAGTTTTGAGTACGTGTTTTTTTTTCTTTTTTTTTTACAAAGCTGAATGTTCAAGCACGGCATGGTTATGATCAAAATAACAGACAAATAATCAGTTGTGATAATGCTAGTAATACTAATGATGGCTGCATTAGCAAACAGCACAAATTAAATATAAGATGTATGAACTGCATGAACCCTTTATGACTGCCATGATTAACTGCATTAACGTGACATACAGTAGCAACTTTCATGCTTCTAATAATAAGCATGCTCTTACCTCTCAGTGTGCAGGGTGATCTTCGAGGGTTCAACATTAGGGTTTTCCCACTCCATCTGAGGACAGTGCATGAAGTAGCAGAGTGTGTAGAGGGCTTCCGGTTCCCAGTGCATGGTGCCGGTGCAGTTCTGGTGTACAGGCGTTCCATTGCTGGCGTTCATGATGTGCAGTGGCTGAAGGTGATGCATGGCACGAGACACCAGGTCACCTACAGGGGGCAGTAAAGACATGTAGTTGAATGTATGAGAATGTACTTTTATAAAGACCCCTCTTTGACCGTGCTTTGCATCAAATAAAGCTTTTATACTGTCTGTCTCTTTGTGAATGTAATGTATTAGGCCTCTAGTTTTATGTCACAGACACTGGGACATTTGACAGTTAGACATTCATTACAGAAGGAAATGACAGCAAGAGGACAACAACCGAAATCTGCTACAGAGGATACAGAAGATATTGCTCATCTTATGGAAATTAAACTTGTCAAATTGTCACAATATTTCTATCAAACCTTCTTTCATCAAACAGTTTCTTATAAATTTGGGCTTAAATTTAGAACAAACCATCAAAAAAAAATAAATAAATAAAAAATAAAAAAAAATGTACCTTTTAGATAGAAACATGAAATGTGTTAAGATACTATTATATATTTACATATATACACTATTAAGTTCAGTGATAAAACTATTAGCTTGGATGAATTACTGAGCCTTCTTGGTAAAACAAAGGAAAATTTAACTGGTTCTTTGGAAAATTTCATAAGTTTTAAAACAGAACAACATAACAAAACACTGCAATTACTGAGAATGTGTGCAAAAGGAAGTCTGTAGACTGTTTAAAACCTTAAAAGTGTGTGCGTGTGCTGCTTTCTTAATTTTATTGGACGAAACACTAAGGCAGCAGCTGGTGAATATTACTCGCCATCAGACAAACACAAACAATCCATTTCGCTCTCTCTTAAGCACACACACACACACATACACACACACCTCCTTACACACAGCTACACTGGCAGTGCTACTCTATAATGGCCTTGTGAATTATCCAAACGAAAGCCTTATCAAGAGCAAATCTACTCTCTTTCCAAGTTCACTCCTCATTCAAATTTTATAGAGGACAGCTGGTTTAAAGAAGGCAATCAGGAATAGGTTTTTAATAGTCCCTAAGAGCTTTTTTATGTTCAGTTCAGGGTTAACATGTTTTACATAATCAGACTTTCTTCAAGCAATAAGAAAAGTATAGTACCTGTGTAGTAGTGTAGTATCATTTCATGTACAATTTATCTTAAAACATTCACAAAAAAATAATTTCAGAATTCAGTGTATAGTATTTGCATATGTAATTCATTATCTATTTTCTGTCATCTCTAATTTATTCAGCCTGGATTTCTTTACATTAGCTCTGTTTTGGAATGATCTAAATGCATTCTCTTACTGGATCATTGGACTGAAAACTTAATAAATTGCGCTTCAGTAATTTTGTGTTAATTGCATAAAATTATTTTTATGTGCTACGGATGTTTTTAATTAATGGCATGTGTTAATGTTGACGGCCCTTATAGATTTCGATTCATTTATTTTAAAGCATTTTATTTTCAACTTACCCTTACTTTTTTTGCATGCATGCATCAATCAATAAATAAATAAATACAAATAGAGCCATTTTTTTTATTTACATCTAAATAAATAACCCTTCCATTGTACAAATATCCTGCCACATAAAACTCTTCCACTAAGACAGAGGGTCATATTCTTAATATTTAATGCTCCACTTTCCCTAAAACAGGAACAATAGAATGTAATTAGTTACTTTTTTTAACATTAGAGTAACATTACGTGCTCGGTTTGAGAGTAAGATGCAAATGAATATAAAATCTTTCTCAAGCCTTGTATGAAAGTGCTTAAAACCCATCATCAGAAGACTGGCATGTTCAGCTGCTCATGAACAGAAGCACACATTTTTTCACCTGTCCAGATGGTCTGAAACATGTCTTTTAAGCTCTGCCAAGCACCATTCATCTGAAGCTAGTCTTCGCTTGATTGGAATCAGAGTTTGCAAAAAAAGGAATGACTCTCTCAGCAAGAATGCGAAAAGATTTGATTCCAGTGTGACCACTTTCCACCCTGGGAGTTACTGTTAACATTGAACATTTTGCCTGAACAAGTTAGTATTTTGGCTTTTGCTGTTTTAAGGTGAAACGTCACTGACTTGGAGCTGCACAAGGAAGACGAGAAGCTGAAATAACAGTCAATAACAGCCAGGACAGATTTAAAACCTGTGCAATTCAATGAGCACATCAAATTTGAAGCATTTCATCTCTAATTACACAGTACTATGCGTCACTCTGCTGACCTAATAAAAGGTAACTATCAAAATGTAAAATAACGTTAGTTATTCAGCAGGGGTTATGGTGTAGTGCTGCAGGGGTCTGCTGTTTGATTGCGATTACATTTTTGTTAAATTAAATAATACAGTTTATTAGACCCCATTGGAATCTTGCTCATCAATTGGTTTGGCTCAGATGAAATGTGACCTGTGAATCACCTCTGGAGCTCACGGGTGTATGAAGAGCACAGCTGCAGGCCTGTGGAGTGGAGTGGAAAGACCTCTGCAGAGCACTCATACTCACCACTGCTGAGCTTTACAGCTGGTGACCTTCTGCAGAAGACTACATACGGCATCAGCACAAAACAGGACTGCTCGGTCACAATACTAAGAATCAGTTGACCAGTGGTTGTGGAACTGGTGTTATTTCCATCATGATTAAATCTAATCAGCAGAGCTGCACTGTCCAACATAATAGAGAAGAAATAGAAATAACAAGGATTCAGTTCTCTGTCTGTCTATCTTGTCTCTTGTATACCACCCACTAAATTTGTGTAACTGTGGATACCAAATACTAAAATGAAAACTACCGTAAATGAAAACACTTAGTTAACATATACACACACACACACACACACACACACACACATACACATAAATACACACATATATATACATACATGAATGAATTCAAATAAAATTGGCAAAATAAATGTCAGAATTCGAAAATATATATATATATATATTTTTTCATTTTATAACATGCCTTCATTAAACATGCAAATGTGAAAATCATCTCTCTCTCCTATACTAAAAGAAAAAGACAAACTAAAAAAAAACAACAATTGTAAATAAAATCTTTGGCAAACTAGCAATGCCTTGGCAACTGCCCACAACACTGATTTTACACAGGCAAGCGCCACTCAAAATGTCTTTGTAAAATTATTATTATAATCGACAAACAACAGCTCCAAAACATCTGCTGATAAATGACAAAAGCTGGCCCACATTTCCAGGTTAGTTTGACACTTCGTACTTTACCACGATAAAACAGAGGCTCTCGTTTTTTCCCTAAGCCTTTCGGGTGTGATTTAACTTTGAAATTGCTCCAATTATAGATCCACAAATTCCCCTTTACTCCCATCTTCTCTACAGAGAAACAGGCAGCCTTAATGATAGATCCTCTACATGGCCTTCTCTAGTCTAATTGCTCTTTGGCGGCTGGTGTAGTTTGGAGAGTGTCAGAAGAGGGGAGAGAGCAGAGGCTTTCTCACGTCTTTATACTTTGTGGTAATTATTCTCCGGTCGTTCCCAAAAGGCCTCTTGGGCACACCTGCATTAATCATAAAGAATGACTCGAAGGAACTCCCTCTCTTTCCTCCCTTCAGCAGATGCTGGAGTAGGAGGTGTAATTATGAGGAACGGATCACGCCCCCGTCGAATATGATGCCGCAGAGATGCCCCGCGAGCCCATCCATTCTGCCAAGTGTAATATCGAGGCATAATACTCTACTTTTTTATTTCTTGCTGTATAGTTTTGCATAATATTGAAAGAGGGAATCTTTGAAGGTAAATGAGTGCAAACTGAAGATATTCTACTACCTTTTCTGCAACATGTGCAACTTTATTTCCTGAAGTGACCAGCTGCCATGTTTCACGATCCAATCAATTTCTGACAGATAAAATGAAGTCCTGGTCTACACTCACTAGACACTTTATTAGGTACACCTTGCTAGTACTGGGTTGGAACCCCCTTTTGCCTTCAGAACTGCATTCATTTTTCATGGCATAGATAGAACAAGGTGTTGGAAACATTCTTCAGAGATTTTGGTCCATTTTGACATGATAGCATCATGCAGTGGCTGCAGATTTGTCGGCTGCACATCCATGATGTGAAACTCCCATTCGACCACATCCCAAAAGATACTCTATGGGGTTGAGATCTGGTGAGTGTGTAGGCTATTTGAGTAAAGTGAACTCATGGTCATGTTCAAGAAACCAGAGATGATTTGAGCTTTGTGACATGGTGCATTATCCTGCTGGAAGTAGCCATCAGAAGATGGGTACACTGTAGTCATAAATGAATGGCCATGGTCAGAAACAATGCTCAGGTAGGCTGTGGCATTTAAATGATGCTCAGTTGGTAATAAGAAAATATCCCCCACACCATTACACCACTACCAGCCTGAACCGTTGAAACAAGACAGGATGGGTCCATGCTTTCATGTTCTTTACACCAAATTCTGACCCTACCATCTGAATGTCGCAGCAGAAATTGAGACTCATCAGTCCAGGCAATGTTTTTCCAATCTTCTATTGTCAAATTTTGGTGAGACTGAGCAAATTGTAGCCTCCGTTTCCTGTTCTTAGCTGACGAAATTGATCTCATCTAGATGCCTAAATGCATTTTGTTGCTGCCTCCCATGTGACTGACTGATTAGCAATTTGCGTTATCAAGCAAAACATCCTGTTTTAATATGGAAGTGTGCCACATTTTGGTTGCAAAATAGGTTGCAAATGTCATTTCATGTTAACCTAAACATATTATCTTTCACTATGGAAAAGTATCAAAAACCATAACTGAAAGTGACCTTCAATGATTTGAATCTCAAGTAGGATGCAATCTAATAATGATGAACTACAACCTGAAGCTTCAAAGAGACGCCAAAGGACAAAGTCAAAACCGAAAGACTGAAACTGTCCTTTTTGGTGTCAAAGAAGCACAGACCCTTAGAAGTTTATTTCAGAGGGCATTTACAGAGCCAGGCAAAATCCTCAACCTTACCGACAAAAAGACCAGAGCGAATATTTATTTAGTCTAGAATTGTTTAAATGATCTTTTACACAAAAAAAAAGAGTCATGTTGAATACTTTTATTGCGCTCATTTGCATTTTTTAGAGCTTTGCAGCAGTCATAGTCACTATGAACAGTCCCTGTAATCAGTCATTTGTTGGTCATGTTGGTCAGGGATGAGGTCTGTTTTCTATTTTATTTTATTTTTTTCTCAGTTTTATTTTTTTTATGATTTATGATACTTTGTAAAGGACATTGGTCAGCCGTGGCTGTATAAATGGTGCTATATAGATAAACTTTGACTGTAATAGTGTTAAACTATAAAAATATTATACAAAAAAGTAACAAAAAAACTTTGTTACCTTATAAAAATGTTTTTTTTTGTATACTGAAATAAAAAAAAATAAAAAAAGATAAAACAATGGAACATTTTTGATGGAAATTTAACACAAAAAGCTAATTAAAAATATTAACAAATACCATAATTTTTTATATATACTAGAAGAATATAATACCAAAATGAAAATAACACTTAAAATAAGCAAAACAACACAGCATTGAATTTTTTTCTCTCTCCACAGAATAGAGAAAGTCATATGGGTTTGAAATTTATTTAAGGAAATGAAGATAGAATTTATATTTTGGGTGAACTATAAGTGGAGCAATTACACAGGGAGCAAAAACAATTAATTTCTCTTTTTTTTGTCTAATTTGTTTTTGTTTATCAGTAAAAATTCCCTCTCTCACCATCAGCCATTCTGATTTTGACTCAAGGTCAAAGCCAACAATGGTCTACACATCAGTGAGGCAATCTGTAAGAGATCAAGGCCGGTGAATCACTGGTTATGCCTGACTAGTCAGCAAATGTGTCACTGAAACAGGTGCCTTCATTTAAAAGTCACACACATACGCAAACAAAATTATGCAGTGTGTTTGCGTATGCATATGCTCTCTGGAGGCCGTCATATTGAATCCTCCAGAGAATGATGATTGCCTCATCCACCCTATGTGGCTGTGTGGACCGGAATTATAAAGACAAACTATCACTGCGGGCCATGATTCATCTAGCTGAGGACTTGACGCCATTAACAATGGCAACTCACAATATCTATCACCCAGAGGCCAGAAGCACAAAGTGTTTCATCTATGGGTACATTTAAAACATGACATCCATTACAAATAACCACCTCTGGGAAGCCATAACTACAACCTCCTAGTGCAGATACTATATACTAATGGCATTCATAAAACAGTTCAAGCCTTGTAATTTAATTTGACAAACTGCAAGTGTCATTCTGCTTATCTGTGCAGTCACAATGTAACCGCGAGTGCTAAATTGCTTTTGTACAACAATCCAATAAACAAAATTTAATATTGGGTAAATTACAGTTTCAACTATATTGCCAGTTGCTTTGTGTAGTTTTGCTCCACCAATGGAAATATTTCAGAACAAAGGTACAATAGAACCATTGCATGTTGGTAAAGACTTGTTTAGGTGAATTATTCAGCATCTCATTCATGAAATCACTTGTACCGTTCCTGAACGAGTCTGCATTCGATTCAGCATTATCAATCAGCATTTTTCAACCAGTTGTTAAAGTGAGTGATTCAATGACTCATTTGTAAAGACAGGCATTTGTGTTGTACCTAAATAAAATTGTACTTTTGAATCAATGATTTAAGTGAATGATTAAATTACATATGTATAAAGACGGTCATTTGTTTCTGTTCCTGAATTATTCAGAGCTCTTGAATGAATCAGTTGAGTTGATAAGTCACTGACAGACTAATAAATACAGTCACCTGTCGCCACCACTGGCAAGTCAATGTAGTTTGCAGAAAGAGTCACTGAAAAATCCCCAGCACTAATACACAGACTGACAGACTGTCAGCAAACACAAGCTGAGTGATACAAACAGTAAAAATCCCAGATGCACAGTAATTTAAGGACCGGAACAAACTGTTGTATAATCCTTAATTAAACACATATATTACCACAGGCATGCAAAACACAGTAAGCACAAACTGTAACACTGAACTTGGGATTCAAGTTAATTTATTTTTCCTAAAGCAACCCTAAACCCTGATTTCAGCTGCCAGGGGTGATGCTTTCTAAGATTTTCTCATGTTTTATGCATATATGATGATACCGCTCCTACAGGGAAACCTCTGCAGTTGTTCTAAAGAGCCAGAATAGGCATAGTGAGTGGCAGGCTGGCTTACCTTTATGCCCCCAAATCTGATTTTATGATGAAATATGTTGAGATTTCATATATAAGACAACTCATCTCATAAAACTGATCTCTGGAGGTGACATGGGGAGCAATGAAAGACGTGCATTCAGCAGTGCTCTTGAGTGCTGGGAAATAAGACGGAAGAATTAGGATGACCTGGGTCTGAGGATGCTGATTAGCAAAGTTTACACAACAAACCTCTGAGGCACTCAGGGGAGTCCTTCATGTAAACACTGTTCTTAAATGCACTTTTACATAATGATTCTGAAAGTGTCACCCTCAGGTCATCCAAGAGGTATATGAGTTTGCGTTTTCATCTGAAATCAGTGCTTGGTCGGTGCATATTTCTCTCCTGATTCAGACAAGACTTTTGCTTGAGAAAGCAATATAATGGAAAGAGAAGCCATTTTTTTTATGCTTTTTGCTTCACAAGACATTATTTGATGGACTGGAAATGTGTGGATAACTAGTAGATTATTATTATGTTTTTATTAGCTGTTTTCACTCATTTTGACAGCACCTATTCACTGCAGGGGATCCACTGGTGAGCAAGAGATGTAAAGCTATATTTCTCCACATCTTTTCCAATGCATAGATCCTGATCAAGAAACAAACTCATCTACATCTTTTAGATTTTCATTTTTGTATGGACTATCCCTTGAAATCTAATACTTAAATGTTGAACCACACACAGTGCCGTTGCTCTACTGAAAAGTGTTGCTACTGTGTTGACAACAACTTTCCCTTAGATCTTTTGCAAGTCCTAGCTGGATGCCGAAGGAAATTTCTGCATAAAAGATTGTCTCCACAAACGTGACAAATGGAGGCGTCTCAGTATTAACTACCAATGTGAAAGCAGCAGGAAATAGTGTCGGAGCCTGTATAATTACTCCCTCTCAGTATAATTACCGGGTTTTCATTTGACTGTGAAATAAAGGCACCTTGCTATGCAATCTCCTGCACTGCTCGTGGGATATTTTTTCCATTGAGGCAGCACAAGACTTTTGGCTCCATTAAAATTTGAAGACACTCACCTCATTTTCAATAAGGGAGCACAGCTCAAGTGCAAAATATTAACTTTTTTCAAACATATGGTAAATGCATATTTCATATTGTGTATAATGCATACAAGCATGTGATTTCCCCGCTGACACAAGCTGGTCCATCAATAACATTGCTTGTCCACACTGAACACCAAACAGTTGTATGACTAAACTTTTTAAATACAGTATCTTGTGATTGATTAAAAAACCCTTTTGGACCAATGCAAAAAAAAAAAAAAAAAAAAAAAATAAAAAAGCAGATGAACTAAATGTCTTATGCTGATTATGATAAAAACATGGAAAAGATTTTCACGTTGAGTCACATCTGATTATGAAATGTTTTAGCATCAGCGTTTTATATTATGCACTATATGTATTTCAACATTTACCAACACATTTATTTCAGTATTACAAGTTATGTGCTCATGCTGATGCATGCTATGTTAATTACACTAAATCAAATACAATTACATGCCATTTTGGCCGAATTTGCAGTTATCCTGAGTAACATAAGAGTTGTCAAACTTTAACTGTCAGGAGGCCTTCATTAAGATGCTTTTTTTTTTTTTTACATGCTAGACAGCATGGTAATAATGCACTTGAATCATCTACAAGCCACAATGCTCAGTATAAGGTGCAGGCTTATAAAGTGAACTAATTAGAATAAATTCCTTCAGCTAATGTTGAATTACAATGCCCTTTTAATTGTGATCATTGAAAGGTGACTGCAGCACATTGTATTTCCCTCTCACAATTTTCTCTTTAAGGTCTGTCAGCAGTGGGCAGTCTGCAGAAAGAGTGACAGGTCAGGAGTTGCTGTAGTTTGTGCAGATGAAAATAATGACTCAATTGCCCTTATCTGTCTGGCAAGCATCAGACTGAAAAAAAGAGGCTTGTCTTCTCAGACTCTTTAGTGCAGTTCTGAAATGCACTTTAACAAGTCTCCGCCTGAAAAAAGGTGAGCCAGGACATACTATATATAGGTGCTCATTGCCTTTTTTTATTATTCCATAATAAACATATTTTAGTTACATCACACCAGGGGAGGGACATTCGTATCCTATAGAGCATTTGACTGGACAAAAATGTGTAACAGGATGACTTATTATTTCTGCTACATGTTACTAAAAGAGAAAGTGTGTGCATTTTAAATACAAATATTTGCTAAAGGTGAGTTTAGTCAATGTTAAGGAATACACTTATGTTTAGAAGGCAACAAAGCAAATACATATGGATTAAACTGGATAATTCGATCCTGTAGCTTCAAACATCTTATTATATCCTAAAAGTTGTTTGGATTTTGTTGGTGAATACTTCAGCTGTTGTCTTGCTTGTAAAAATTATTAGATATATTTCTCTTTAGCCCTGCCCTACTATCCGTTTTCTGCAACAAAGCATCAAGTAGGCATTTCGCTTTGTGCTGTTCGATCATTTAGATTACTAACAAAAATGCTTGAACAAGGATTAAGTAAATATCAGAGCATGTACCCTTTAGACACAACGCTTTCAGACAGATGATCAACTTCCCAGGGGCTGTGTATGTCTAAATGCACATGCAAGTTTGTGTATGTGAGTGTGTGTTTAGCAGTGTTTTTGTCCCACAGTCTGCTGTCAAGGTGTCAGAGGGGAAATTGTGCATCTCAGCAGGTAGAAATAAGTGATGAGGAAATGATAGACATGTCAGGTTTAAAGGACATGGTGTCCTAAAAAAAAGAGAGAAAGTATCTGAGGAAAAATGTCTAAGCATCCATATTTGCAAGTTTCCACATTGAGGTTTTCTTAGCTTTGCTTAACTACTGTTATTAAGGAGTCCAAAGGGCAAGTGGTGAGTCTTTTGTAAGACCTGGAGAAGTTACTTTTTTCACAAATCAGGTGAATAGCTTAAATCTCACTGAAGTCCTCCTTAAGTAGATCTATTTAAAAAAAAAATAATAATAATACTTCAACCTTTTCACAATTCATCAGTGATCACAAATTTAAGGGTAGTATAACTTTTTCTTAAAAGAAAAGAAAAACTATTTAAGGTGAAAGTGACAGTAAAGGCATTTACACTGAACAAAATTATAAATGCAACATTTTGTTTCTGCCCCATTTTTCATGAGCTGAACTCAAAGATCAAAGACTTTTTCTATGTACACAAAAGGCCTATTTCTCTCAAATATCGTTCCCAAATCTGTCTAAATCTAAGTTAATGAGCACTTCTCCGCTGAGATAATCCACCCACCTCACAGGTGTAGCATATCAAGATGCTGATTAGACAGCATGATTATTGCACAGGTGTGCCTTAGCTTGGCCACAATAAAAGGCCACTCTAAAAAAAATTTTTTTCTTGCTCCTTATATTTTCATTCAGACTTAATATTACTCTAAAAGCTAATTCACATTGCACTGACAGCCAACAACCAACGTTGAAAATCACCAGATTACAGTATGTCACTTCTCAGATATTCTATGACCCCAAAAACAAGTAGTGACCAATGCCAACAGATGCTGACAAGAGTAGCACACTGATCCGACAAAACCCAACATGTCGGTCTGTTAGTGCAGTGTGAATTAGCCTCAACTTGCTAAGCATTTAACAGCTGTTCTGATACTGAAGTGGCACTTGGTGTGTTTCCGGGTGGCTCAAGCCCATCAGGAAACATCACAGAGAATGGGGGAAAAAGGGACTTGATTGGGTCATCTTCATTTACAGGCAAAATGCAGATGATTTCACTTCTTTCACTGACACTGGACATCCTTATCATCAATACTGCTGGCGACATTTAAATGTCAGCTAGAAAAAAAATGAAATTTTCTGCTATATATAATAGCTATAATTTAGAAACCTATAACTAGAAGAAAACTGTTAGCTTATAAACTTGACATGCAGTGCATTTCCATGACGACAAATCAGTCACAACCAATTTATAATTGTCTGTGTTGCATATTAAGCTCACATCTTAAAACATTGGAATTACACAGGATGAAAAATATTACAGATATAAAAGTAAAATAAAAGGTCAACAGTCTACTAAATTACTATTAGACATAATAGTCCAATTGAGCAGCTGGTCTATAATTAAAATCATTGCTTTTCATTTTTTTTTTTGTCTTTTGAGAACTTCATGTTAATATTTGATTTAGACTTAATAATAAACCTACTTAAGTTATCCCGCCAAGAGCAGCTAGGGGTTTTCTCTATGCCTTGTCAAGATTGTGGTTTGAATAATAGTCCTTAATTGCTCATTTCCTATGCATAATCTAAAAGGCCTATGTTAAATGAAATTAATACATTTCACTTTTTCACATTTATTTTGTTTTTATCGCAAATATTGAAAGCAAAGGTTTCTTCTGGACTTTATAAGCTCCAGAAAAGCATGTACTGGACATTTTTCAAGATACTCCAAAGTTTGAATAAATAACTTAATAAAGAATGCTAGGAATTATGGTAAACCAATAAGAAAGCTCAGTGCAGGCCGAACTCTTCAGGGGATTCTTGGAGGGAGCGGAGAGACAGATGTCTGAATTACAGCCATATTGTAAAGGGAGCAGCTTCTCACAGTTTTCGTGCACTAGCATATAAACAGAAAATAATTCTGGTAATTTTTTGAGAGAAATAAATAGGGTAAAAACTTTTTTTTTTGCCAGGGGTATTGAAGGTGAAGGGTGACCTCTAGAGACATGTACTATAAAAATATGTGCTTGTTTAATTGTGACTGATGTATAGCTAAAGAAAATGACTTTTTAAAATGTTGTATCATAACATAAGCAGCCTTCAGCACAGAGGAGTTTGTAATAGGTGGGTCTCATTGTTAACTGCCCACAGTATATCATGTTTCCAAGTTAATTTGCCTAACGGATGCTTTTAACATCAGCTGTGTATGTGGCTTCACACTGAGAGACGCTGGGACGCTCATAAAAAATGCTGGACACTCACTAACGAGTACTGTTTTGCATTACACCACAATGACCGTTACCAGTCTGTGATAAGGACATTGTGAGATAATTATATATTTCATCATTTTAATATTTCACATAGCCAAAACTGAGAAGATTCAACAGGGAAAATGAATATGCATGGGAACTTTTCATCAGCAACAACAGCAACAACAAAAAATCTATTGCATAATCCAGGCTTTTATATTCCGCTACACAGTGTGAAAATGAGCCATAGTTAGTTAACTGTCAATTAGGTGGCTTTTGAAGGGTTTGCAGTCAGTATATAAATGCATATTGTACATTGTACACACAAGACTGGAAAGGTGGAAAAGTCAATGATATCTGATTATGCCTTATTGAAGGCGCAACAGCTAATATTATGCATGTTACATCACCAATGCCGCATTATGACAGCAACCTCAAATCTGTGCTAATAATTTATACAATAACACAAACACCCTGCAGCTTCCTAAATAATCCACCTAATATGTTAAGTCTATTTAGTATTCAATATAAATGACTATTGAGCACTATTTAAAAAAAAAAAAATGTACAAGGGTACAAAAAAAACTGCAATATAAACCTTTTGAATTCGAATCAACATGAAGACAGTAAAATAAATATTACCATGATACACAAATAATACTGTACATACACGCACGCACACACACACACATACACAGTATATATAGAAAAAATTCACCCTACTTTAAAATAATCACATTTTGTTGCTTTGCGACCAGAAATAAAGACAGACATTGTTTTTTTTTTTTTTTATCCAGCTGGATTTTCTCAGTGCAACTCAGAATATTCAAGTCAAATATATAACATAGGATATAATATAATATTTATATTATTAAAAAAACAAAAAAAATCACTGAGTTGGAAAAAGCATCACCCCCTTGTGTCAGTATTTTGTTGAACCACCTTTTGGTTCAATAACAGCCTTTAGTCTGTTGGGATTTTTCTCTAACTTTGCACATCTAGACTTTGCAATATTTGCCCACTCTTCTTTGCAGAACTGCTCAGGTTCAGTTCAATTTGATTGTGACTGTTTGTGTTCTGCAGTCTCCATGTCTTTCCACAGATTTTCACTGGGGTTTAAGTCGGGGATCTGACTGGGCCATGCAACGACAATCACCTTTTTTTCCTTCAGCCACTCTGTGCTCAGAATTGCTGTATGCTTTGGGTCATTGTCATGTTGAAAAGTAAACCTTCTTCCCATTTGACTGTATTAAGCCCCATACATTTTTCTTTCTATCCTGACAAGTGCTCCAGTCCCTGCTGCAGAGAAACCGACAGTAGCTTGCCACCCATAGTTGATTGTTTGCTTTAGCCTACATCTACATTAATCCGGATACATTTGAAAATGGCGTTTTCGTTTTAAAATGCTCTCCGTCCACTAGCGTTTTCCAAGTGTCTTATCCACACAGAGACATCAGAAAATGTTAAATTTGCTTTCTGTGCATGCATAAAGCCTCAAAAAAGATCACTGCAGATGATACACATGGAACAGACATGAGATATGTATATATTAGGTGAGCGATTAAAATGTTTTATCTAATTAATTCCATGATTGATGATGATTAATTAATCTAATTAATTGCACATCAAATTACTCTGAAAAGATAAAGTCATTGTTGTGCAAAGCATCAAACAGAGACTACAAAAAGTAGGTTCAGTAAGAAAATTCATAAATTTCATAAAATGTATTACATATACTCTTTTGGACCATGTGAGTAAATGTCAGAATGGTTGGGTGAACTATAACTAATAACTTATTTTCTTAATTTTATTATTACTACTATGAAAATATAAAATCTCTAAATAATAAACTAAAACTGCCAATAGGTGGCGGTAAATGTCTTAATGATTAAATCATCGAGTCATTTATTCATTCATTTGATTTGTTCAAATGGCTGATTCATTTAGGAGTGAAGTAAAGGGTTCTTTATGAATGGTTCATTGAATCATTAGGCTTGTTCGACTTGAAGTGGATCATCACCATCAGACTGATTGGTGTGTGCCAGCAAAGAATCGCAAGAGTTATAGAGTTATAGTTATAAGTAGCAAACGGCTACTTGTGCTTTTGAATCACTCTCGCGGTACTTTGATGTCATACACTGATCGGTCTGTGCAGCGCCACTTCAAATCCAACGCCACTATGGCCAATGGTTCAACGCGCCAAATGGTTCACTGCGCCAAATGGTTCACCAAGTTAAGAAATTAAGAAATGAAATGCCGCTGTGGGTTGCATGGGGATAAACAGTTCTGATTTGTATTTATATTTTGGTTGGCAAAATTGAGCAAAACAGACAACATTGTGTCTAAAATAACACAATATTAACTTCTTAATGAACTGTAAGATGAGTATCACATTTGCACTAGTGCGATATTGCACTTAGCCTAAAGCTCATGTGATACAATATTAACTTCTTAATGAACTGTAAGATGAGTTACAGTTAGGATATAATATAATATAATATAATATAATATAATATAATATAATATAATATAATATAATATAATATAATATAATATAATATACAAACAAAATGTATTTCATACACAAGTAAGCAATAGCCTGGTTGCAATGTTTGCCCTATTGTTTCCCAGCAGAATGCAATGTTGATTAGAGTGACAGTAGGGTCACTGGCACTCTGTAATTTACTCAAGTCCCTTTGCACACATCAAATTTCCCCTCCTCAGTGGGGTCACATGTATTCATTTTGCAGGCACACTTGAGGAGACATAATCAGTGTGGATGATGATGTTCTCTTTTGCCTCTTGAATTATTGGGTGTTGTTTGATCACTATGTTTTAAAAAATAACACTATAATTAAAAAATAACCATGGCCACAATCCTGTAGTACACACAAGCTCTGAAATTCACTGCCGCACACAGGCTAACCAAGACAAATATACAAAGAGCTATTATTCACGGAGACATGGTTATTCAACGGTCATCCGGTGGACACTTCAGGGAGACACACCCCACTCAGCAAGGGTAGGGCCTTCCAGCTGCTGACCGCTGCCTTCATACACCCACACAATAAACTAAAAACAGCTAAAGGCCTCGGAATACTTCACTTTCCGTGTTCCGTCTCATGCACAGCCTCGTCTGCACAGCTTTCAAAGTATACTCAACTGTGGATGAGCGTGGATGGATGAATTTGACACATGCACAGTACCACTTACTTGACTTGCATTCTGTCTTAACATTCACCTCGTGCATGCGCAGCTGTCAGCAAGCCCTCCTGCTCACGAAAATTATGTAATGTGGACTTTGCGTGGACATGGAAGTCCAAAGAATATTTTGGCCCAGATGTGAAACAGCTCAGGGACCTGACACAGAAAGGATGCCAAACCAAGGTCATTGCTTAATTTCACTGGCCCAAGGAGACATTTTTTGACTAAACTTAAACATGAAAGTATCATGAAAAGTATGATGAAAAATGTGCACTCTTTCTCTTCTCAGAAAAACATACCAAAAACACTGATGACTCATCCTGCACTAGATGGATTTTTAGAATGAGAATGCTCCTCCCCCTAGTACAGCCTGTACAACCAACATGTACAAATAGTTGCTAATAAACCTTTTCAAAAAGGATAAAATGTTTTTTTTACTGAGGATTTACAGTACCATTTAAAGGTGTGGGGACAGTATGATTTTTTTAAATGAATAATTAGTGACAAGAAAGACATTTCCTATTCCAAATTAATTAAATCATGTAGTAATGTGAAGACATCTGAAGACTGGAGTAAAGGCTGCTGATAGATATATATATATATGCACACACACATATACACACTTTTTTTTTTTTTACATCCTCACAGGATTAAACATTTTAAAATGTTAAAATTATTTTAAATATTAATATTTCACAATAGTGTTTTACTGCATTTCTGATCAAATAAACGCAGCACTGGTAAGTATAAAAGACTTATTTAAAAAACAATTTACAAAATATTGCCAACCCCTTTTGAACAGAAGTGTATATAATGAAATTTTGCAATTAATAGAATGAAAATGATCAAATACTGTATGTCCACCTTAAACCACCTAGGGTGGCAAGTAGCAAATCATGGCTAAAACATAACTAAAACTTATTTGTCCCAAACTTCCTGTTTCAATAAAAGAAAACACACCAACACACATTCCTTGGCACGAGAACTTACTGAGCTCTGCGATGCTCCCCACGCGGGTCGCCAGGAGGGACTGTTCAATTGTGCGGAGTTCAGCCTGGCTGTAGGCATGGCCCTCTCCAGTTTTCACTGCTCGCTGCTGGTCACGGTGCAGGTTCAGACTGTCCGGCAGGCTCAATAAACCTGTGGGACAAAGATCAGACAATCAAATATACAAATAATCATGTGAATGAGCCAAAACCAGATAAAAAACATCTGCAATTGGACCAAGAGACTTTGAGAGCTAAGTGTTATGACATTATCACTGTTCGAGAGGAAAATCAAACAACCCCCGAAGCAATTAAAACTGCTGTTGGACCTTTTTCAAATTGCAACAAGCCACTCGCCCACAGGTGAGGTTAGCAGTGTGTATTGGCTGGAGCCCTTGTCGTCCAATGTTCATTCAATAACCCTTATCAAATTACTTCACAGCGCTGCAGCCAAGGCTTTTGTTTGAACGGGAGAATAGGCAGCGACAGATGGGATATTGAGCTCAGTTACAGGTGAATAAAGACAGACAAGCCGCTCTCTGTCTGAGCTAAAGGTTTCACACGTTGGGACTGTATTGTGTTTCTGAACTGGTATTAATTAACGGGTGATAATCTGTAACTATTTGTCTTTCAGACATCCCTAGCCATTCGCTTTGAAGTGTGTCAGTCGACAGTACATCTAAGCAATATTGCTTTGGTGATATTGCTTTTATATAACAGATCAATAAACTAGTTAATATTGAGTTACTTACATTTTAGACACAGTACTGTCAGTTATGATGTCTTTATCTGCTCCGCCACAGTATAACCTCCTTGAAATGCTCCATAGCAGCATTTCCAAATTAATATTTCAATAATTCTCTCATAAAAGAAAGCCACTTGTTTAATTCCTGAATGTATCAGTGTTTATGAATGAATGATTCACTGTCTCACTTATAATGGTAGCCTTCTGATTAGTTCCTGAATGAATAAGTGTTTTTTAATGAACTGGTTGAGAAAATTATTCAATGACTCGTTCATAAAGACCACCGCTTGTTTTATTCCTAAATAAAACAGTGTTTTTGATTGCGCTTGTTGAGTAGATGATTCAATGACTTACTCAGAAAGACAGTTTTGTTTTATTTCCTGATGAATCAGTGTTTTAGAATGAATCTTTTAAGTAGATGATTCAGTGACTCACTTCCAAAGACAGCCACTTGTTTGTCCCAAAATGAAACTGTGTTTTTGAATTAATAGGTTGAGTAGATGATTCAATGACTGACTCATAAAGACCACACCTTGTTTGTTCCAGAATGAATCAGTGTGTCGAACTAGTCGAAGAAATTGTACAAATGATTCAGTGACTCAAATCATAAAGGCAGATATCTAATTCACTCTGTAATGGACCAGTGTTAATGCATAAAAGACAGCCATTTCAATGATTCACTTATAAAGCCAGTCCCCTAAATGGATCCTAAATGAATCTGTTTGAATTAACTAACTGTTGTAAAAATATACATAGCATACATAAAAATAGTGTTAGGTAAATACGTTGACTAAATCACAAAAAAGTAACCTAATGTGGATTCATTTTTTTCAGTAAACCTTAATGTTTAAAATTACATGTCATAATAAGCAACACAATATTTAAACATGGTGTTTTTAACAATACTATTCTTCAGCACTGCGCAGAAACACAAAACAGCCTACCAGGAAGCTATTTTAAGCAGGTTATTCTCTTGACTTTCATCTAAAGGGATTTGTGCTGTCAGTCTCCCAGAGGTTGGTAAATATCCTGTATCCTGTTGTATACTGAATGACGCCGTTAGCAGAAGACAACACAGGGAAAGAAACAGAAACTCATGAAGTTTTCATAAAACCCATGAAGTTTTCATAAAACCATGATTAAAATAACCTGGCATGGTGAGTTCTGGCTGCTGCGGATCTCTTTATGGTTAGTGAGTTAATGCATAATGGAGGATGTGCAATATTTGCCAGATGGGAAACAAGCTGAATGTTTTGTCAAGAGACACAATGTTGTTCATGGGTGACATGACGCTTTTAAGGAATTTTGAAGGGAGTTCAAGCGAGGGAATGCTTTGTTTGGGGTGACTGTCTCGTCTGATGAAGTTCCTTTTAACACGAGTGCCGCAATACAGCATGAACGTTTGCATGTGTGCGGCCCCTAATGAAGCCACAGGACATCACACATGGCAGCAAGGTGATGTCAGTTACAGTAGTGTTTTGCTGCAGGTTTTCGTACAGTTGAGTGATAGGTGAGAGAGGATGATGTACTGTAGTCCACAAACACTGGACTGACTTTGACTAACAAAAACCTGACAGCTGTGGCTGCCAGAACTTTACCGTAAAAAAATATGGTAGCAATGTTACTTGCATTGTGGGATAGCACCTAGTAAAAATTTTATAAAGCTGAATGACATAGGAGCACTAAAATATTATTTTAATATACAAACTTATCTAAGCTTTTAAAATCAATTTTTACTGTAAAAAATGTTCTGATAATAAAGCAGTTGGTAAAATTGATAAACCAATACTGCTAAATAAAACACTAACCATAAACAAAAATATGAAATAAATTCTAAACAATTGAGATGGTTCACCCAATGAATTCTAAGATAGCCGATTTTGTAAATTTAAATGATTAAATGTTTTATTTATATGATAAGGTAAATTAGAGTTATCAGATATTAACTGTAATAACAGTTAAAATTCCAATAAAATAAAGTGTTCAAATCAGAGTATATCTAACAATCTGTTTTTCTCAGACACAAACACCAAGAAACACGCATCCAGTTGGAAAAACATGCAGTGCATGCGAGCTGTCATCACCCTGGAATAAATCCCAGAATGCCATGGGAAGAGAAATGGATAGTTTCTGATTGCTAGAAATCTTCTCATGACTCTTTCGCTTGGGCCAAAAATATGCGCTCCAGTGGGGGGAGCGCCTAAAAACAGGCCTCAATATTTTATGACCCCTCTCTACCCTGCTCTTGGAACTCTTCACTCTCTCTTACCCTGTACTCTCAGTGCATCAACTTTTTAATGTCATTACAGATGCTGAAGGATTTCCCTGCAATATTCATACAATCAGATCAAATCACGAAAATGCGAGCCGGAACATTCTCATAGCGCCAACTCTGCAGCCCCACCATGACTCAACCATGTTATTTCTCTTCAGCACTTGCATTCCCTACTAAGAGGGAAGTAACGGTTATTTTTATTTGCAGCAATGTTTTGCTTCACTTGATTTGGGGTTAACTTAAAAAGGTGAAAGGGTTGGGAGGAGAAAAATTAGACCACAGTCCCTTGAAAATATTGGCCTTGGCCAACTGGTGGCAAAACACTCCAAATGTGTCTTAGCGTGATATATATATATATATATATATATATATATATATATATATATATAAATAAATATATATATATATATATATATATATATATATATATATATATATATATATATATGCTTCTTCAACAAACTATAACATTTCTCTACTTGTACAGTAAAAAAAGGGGAGAGGACACTGAATTATAAGAATGCCATAACCTCAAGAAAAGTTTCAATAACTTGGTTTCAGATAGATTGGCATAAATAAAACCGTACAAATGCTGCTAGATATTTCAATTACAGCGGGGGAATTAAAGGGTATGTAGAGAGTTTTCCATTGTAAGGACACGCTTGTTTTTTCAAAGACACAGTTTTTGACTATCATGTAAACTGACATCTGAAGAGATTAAAGGGAGGGTGAAATGCTCGTTTTCACTCAATATCATGTTAATCTTGAGTACCTATAGAGTAGTACTGCATCCTTCAGAACTCCAAAAAGTATTTAGTTTTATTATATTCATAAGAGAAAGATAGTCTGTACCGATTTTTCCCGGAAAAACACGAGCGCCTGGAGGCGTGACGTGTGGGCGGAGCTAAAGAATCACGAGCGCCAGTTGCGTTGACAGCGTTTGGAAGCTGTGACAGCTGTGAAGGCTAAAACTGAACGAGAGCAGCAGCAGCAAGGACTCGCTTGAGCGGGGCTCGAACCCGGGTCTCCGATGGGAGGCGGACGCAGTAACAAGGAGGCAGAGATATTTTAAGCAGTTTTACTCACTGCCTGTGGTTCCAACACACAATCGTGACCCTTTTTCGTTGGGATTGCATCATCCTTAAGAAATAAACGATACGCAAATCCGTCGTCAAACTCGGCTTTGTTTGTAAAACAAGCATTTTAGAAATGCAGGGAACAAACACAAACACTTGCACAACTCCGTTGATGCTCTGTAAAAATAAACTCCATCCACTGGTCCCTTAATGCTGTTTTTTCTTTGGTAATCTGTGCAGGGTTGTCTTGCCCTGGCAACCAAAAACACTCCTTTTGTGACATTTCGCGACGCTCTCGCTCTGATCAGTGAATGCCTCTGCTCTCAATGCTCTGCTATACAGGAGCGCGCGCTCTTCCGGCAAACGTGCCCTCAGGACCCAAATAAGGAAATTCCGCTCCATCTAACGTCACACAGACCCATACTCGAAAAAAACTTTCCGAAACTTGTGACAAACCGGGAGGAGTATTTTTGGTACAGAAATACTCCTTCAAACATACAACTTAATTTTTGAAACTTTCCATGTTTAGCATGGGAATCCAACAGTGTAAAAACTCTAGTATGCATGAAATAGCATTTCACCCCCCCTTTAAGCTGGAAAAATATTTTCAGAATACATGCTGATGATAGCAGGGTGTCGTATAATTCTAAGACCCCACGTCCTTTATTTAAACAATGTACCCACAATGTACCAATGTCCATGGCGCTTGGTTAGCCAAGACAGAAAATATCCTTTTAATTAAACATCTGGCAAAACAAACATTTGCAAAGAATATGGCTAAGCTCAAGCCAAATCTTCAGTTTTTCAAAGAACGTTCTCTGACTAGAAGCTGTTCATTGACCTGAATACCGCATTGCTCATAGTTCAAAGGTAATCTTGTGCTTCTGTAATCCAATATATTCACAAGTATATCCTGTGTTTAAAAATAGGGAAGTAAATTATATAATTTGTATTATTTCATATTTTAACCCTGCTGAAAAAAAGTCCACCTTATGCAGTGTGGATTAATACAAATGTAATTAGAAAGAGGACAGTTGTAACATTAAGGGTTATGCTGTCTCAGTAAGGTTTTGAGTCAAAAAGTCCAGTTTTAAATGCATAATTTTTTTTGTCTATGCAAAAGCAATGCAAATAATCTGCATTTTTTAAATAAATATTTAAATAAAAAGTCAACTAGCCCCACTATCCCTTACTAGCCATTCAGATAATAGGATGACAACACATCATCACTCATTAAAACGCTATGCTTTCTACAAGCATATCTGCATATTGACAATAGCTACAGCCAACTAATAGAACTACATCTTCAGTCAGTAAATGAGTGAATGCTTTTAATGGACATTAAAATCTCATTAAAAGACTCAAAGACGTATGCCTTTGGGGACCAGTCATTATGTGCAATATTACTGCCATGACGATGGGCCCATAATTCTCAGCTGGTTTTAGTGCCATTTAAGTGATATCCAAAAACGACTTGGACGCCTCAACATTGATCGTAAACCCAGAACTTCGACAGACTATCACATCATCCCCCTCTGCCGCTACATCTGTCACTTCTTAAAGAGCCAATTTATTTCTTTATAAGGAAATAGAGAGGAACACAATGTCAGCCAACCAGATGGAAGCAAAATGAGCGCTATAAGTGCAGGTAAATTATATTAGCGAAATGCCAAATGGATTATTCATAGGCTGATGCTGGTTTCAAGCTGCATCACACTGAAAATATTACTAATAGATGCACTAAGACGTTAACAAAGTCTTTGAGTGGCACCATAAACAGCTTCTGAGACCATAGTAATAATGCTTTTATTTATAATAATGCTTCTTTTCTATTTCCCTTTTTCCCCTCATTTGCATTACAAATTGCATTATTATTTGAGTAAAAATGGCCATGACCATGCCTCTCTTTTTGCTTTACTGTACCAACAGCAGCACTCGACTCGAGCTACATGAATAAACTCGACAATTTTATGTAAAAACAGATGATCATGTTCTCCATCACGATCTAAATAGCATCTTGAGGTTCAGTGGAAGATCATCTTACCATCTGTACAAAGAAGGTTCAAACAATCAATTTCACACATCGTTTATTTGATTAGTGACCTAGAAACAGTGCAAAATCTGAAATATTTATTTTTCATTTAACTTCACAATGCTTCTTTGTTTACATGTTTTCAAGATTCTAATAAATTCGGTTTAGAATAAAATGAAGTCCGTACCAGATTTTCAACACAGTCTCATACTTTGGGACCCCACCGTATTCATCTTTAACAAATGGGCCGGAGGGCATACATTAGATTTGCATACGTCCACACCAGCCAATTGAGTTTTCCCACAGTTTTCACACAACAACAGACTTTTCTCATTTCTTGGCTTGCCTGTAACCAGTGGTTCTGGCAGGAGCGAGCAATGTGGTATATTCTAGCTTGACTGAAATCCATTGTCAGCTCTGCACTGCATGATTAGATCTACAATCAATATGTCCCATTCTTTTCCTGTGACACTCACTTCTTTTCCCTAATGCACACTCAGACACTTTGTTTCATTTCCTGCAGCTGTTGAAGTGATAAGGTATAGGCGAAAAAAAATAAATAAATTGTTCATTCCAAAACATTTTGTTACCGCAGTCACGGAATATCAGGAATAAAGATGAATTCCACGACCGACAATCAAACTCTGTACAACATATCAAATTTAAATTTGACAGAACAATACGATTGTTCTAAAATCAAAAGGGGTTCAGAGTAGCTTTGTTCACTAACTTATTTAAAGTATCTTACTATGGGAATGGTTCAATCATGACACGGCAAGGGAACAAGTCCTGTCACAAAAAAGACAACAAAACTCTTTAGCTCTCTTTCGGTTTCTCTCTTTTTTTTTTGCTGCACTGCTGTATATCTGTTGAAGGAAAATCCCATCGATTTCTCTACGGTGCATGGCCGGTCTCTTATCAGAGTGAGACTCGTACGGAATATTAACAGCCAAGTCTCCATAGCAACAGGGCAGAGCTGCCCAGCTGTCGTGTGATTGGTTGAAAGAGAGCAGAGGTTGTGGGGATGTGCTGGATTTGGAGGTGGGCACAGAATGCACAGTGCCAAAAAACTAAACATTTAAGGGGCCTGTGACAATACCTCCCAAAATATTACCCGAGGGTGTGTTTGCCTCATAGCTGCCAATATTTAGCATTCAGTATAAGAAAAAAACAAGATACGTGGATGTTGTATGCAACAAGATATCTTTAAAATATTCAGAGCATGTCTATTTATTGCCGTTCATCATGACAGCTTGACATTTCCATCTGAGTCATGCGATAAAAGTTTTACTGTATGAAAAGTACCACTGAAATTTTATTGAAGGTCCTGGAACTCTCAATATGTAATACAATTGTAATCATGTTTTCATGCGTATACATACATAGCATAGTCCTATTTAAACAGTTTGGTTTCCCAGTAAAATCAATAAACTCTAAAGGAGATTTGATGAGAAAAATGCTTTCTTATTATCTGGATTTGATCATCTCCATTGTTTAAACCATTTAAATTATGGCTAGTAAACACACAGTTTGTATAAAAATGTACGAGGCCAAATGTTGTTCCAGAAAGTCCAAAAAGTCTTCCAGAAGTTGTTTTGTTTACTGGCCACTAATCTTTTTTCTGTCTCTGGTCAGTTCTTGCAGAAAGTGGGTCTTATGATACTGCTCTTTTGACCTGTATAAAAGTGGCTTATCTCACATTAGAGAAAAAACCTTCTAACCTTGCCATCATGAAATATGTTGAAAACAACATACCGTATTGATTATATAATAAAGAGAGCAGCTGCAAATCAATGCACTACCCATTGCCTCTGTATAAAAAAAATAACTATACAATGAATAAATATCATTATGGATAATCAGAGTTCAAATGTGGAGACAGACAGGATTATGCCTCAAGTGCTAAATCATTAAAATACTCCTCAAGCTGTCCAATTCTCCTTCACCATGACAACCGAGGTGAATGCCCCCGTCTTCATAACACACACTGGTTCACAGCTGCGGCGGTTACGGGCAACATTTTGCCATTCTGACATTTTACATCAGCTTGAAGCAATATGATCAACAAGGGACATAGGAAATTTTTAATGATGGCAGTGATACTGACTGGTACAGTATCCTAAGAGCTCAATTAGAAAACATTTTAAATGCAAACCTGAAAATTCTTTTTTTTAAACCCCTGGTGCCAAAATTTAAAGGCCAATGTATTTTGAGGTAATATCTTAAGACATATTTTATTAAATAAAGATGTAAAATATATGCAGAGTGGGCTACGGTCAATTATTATTTTTCAATCTGAAAATATATTTCATGTAACCTTTACATGTCAAAATATATTACAACAAGTACTTCAAGGGGCAAAAAGTTCTAAAGGTGATGTCAAATAGAATTTTTCATATTTGTATGGATAAATACAAATTATTGTTTGCCTTGTGATGGTTTGCAAAGCATGCTGGGACTGCAAAAGGACTGAGTGACATTGACCTAGGCACAGCCTCTATGTGAATGATGACTGACAGATGAGATTACTTTTAGGAAAAGGACACTGAATTTCCAAACGGCAGAGATTCTGGCCAAGAGTTCTATCACTGGATGACATTTCATTCTGCTGGGAAAGGGTTCAATTCCATTTCCACATTAACCCATTAATGGCTCACTTGTAGCCACTGGTTTTGATAGGACAGAGTTAATTTCCCACAAGCTGGAATGTTTTACCAGGGTAAAGGCTCTTTCGAGTGCAGAAAGCCCGAGTGGTTTGTGCTCGATCACTTTCTCTGCCAATGGAAGTCACAAGGAAACATCACTTTGCCACTGTAATAAGCATGTGTGCGATGGTGTTGCTTAGAAACTGTAGCTTCCCAAGCTACAAGCTACTAATAATGTGATGTAGTACTACAGTCTACTCATTGGAAAAGCAGGTAGCTACACTAAATTACTTTTTCAATACGTAATTGCACAATTATATCATTTATTTTTACATTCAGAATAGTACTGATGAGGTTATGGCATAATTTGAGCATAATTTACACAAAAATATATATAAAAATAAAAGTTGTGACAAGCAATATATTACTGTCTTGGGACATCAACTTTTTAGGGGTCTACTGTTCTGTGACTGATTAGAAATACCATAAAATCGCTTCACCACATATTTAGTTATCTTTTTGTTTTGTTTTCAGTTGGTCTTTCGTAAGCTTAGTTAATCAAAGCTCTTTTAATAAAACATTTTTTCGATCAAGCATCAAGCATCAAGGAAGAGACCGGATACTGCAGGGCGATGAGATATTAAACAATATCAGTTAATTTAACTGAAACGTATGAATGAACAAATTAATCTGACCTCCCGGTATGAGGGAGAGAGAATGGACATTCTAGTACAGTGTATTTGACTGCTGCTTCAGTTGGCATGGTTGTAAAAAAAAAAAAGTCTCTTTCATTCTACACTGTAACTATATATAACAAAAGTAGCTCATCACTTTGGAAGTTACTGTTATGAAAAGAGCTACCGTCTTGCTGCTGAATAAAATTAGATATAAAAAGGTACTAGTATCATGCATTTAGTTATAAAATGCATTTCAGTCCATAAAGACTACTACAAAAAACACTTGTATTCACATAGTCATACTCAGCTAAAGGTCAGTCAACTGCAAATGTTATTATCAAAAATATTACAAATAATCCCAACATACCAGCACTCTCCAAATAATTAACACTGTTCACATCATATAATAGGATCAAAAGAAAGTCCCATGCTGCTTTGCAGCATGCTCCTGCTCTCCATCTGTGCTCCCTGACTCATCAGGACAGAAGACACAACCAACCAATCAAGTCGAAACCAACCGATCAAAATATAAATGAATAAACTGATAACAATATTTGAATGTTCATGCCCCTCTTTTTTCGCCAATGGTTCATTGTTCACATCTGATAATTTATAACATACTACATTTGTACAACACCTGGCTGGTCTTTAGCCTTCAGGGTCCCACTAAATCAAACCTGTTGCTAGGAGCAATAAAAAAAAAATGTTTTCATGCAAAATATGGATTAAAATGTCAAATAACAGCAATTTTTCACCTTGAAGATGCTCCCACTGACTGATTTCAATACGGCATTAATGTTTGGGCCTCTGGATATTGTCATAATTTGCAAAAGTGAAAATAAAGTGCATATTTAATTAATATTGTACTGTATGTGTACACACACAGACATAATCAAAAAGTTAATGTTCAATTTATGCATACATTTTTATATTTACATTTAGATTGTATTTTTATATATACATTTATGATAATATTATTTAAATTGTAATTTGACATCAGTTTGACATTATTTTTTTAATTGCACGGTCATATTTTATGCATTATGATGAATTGTATTTTATTTAAATTATATTTCTATTAGAAATAAAACAATGTTTTATAAATGTATGGTCGAGGAGGCCTGTATGCACAGATGTTTTGTGCAGATGTAAGATTGTCCAGCTAATTAACATTGTGTGAACAACAAACAGCAAAGTGCATGTAAAATGTGGTCTAGATGGGGTCAGGTTGTAAACACTCTTTGGCCCGCAAGCCTTGGTGTCAGTCAGTCACTGTTGGAAGGAAGCAAACATTTCAAAGCTGCTGGCAAAGCCAGACTCAGTGACCTATTCACAACTCTCTTCACATGCTTCTTATCTGCTTTACAGGGACAGAAGGAAGGATGGAGATAGAAGATGAGGAGAGAGTTGTAAAGAGGCCGACGATGACAGGGAGTTGCGTGAGACAAAAAAAAAGACATGGGAGAAATAAAACAATGGCTTTTTATGTATTTCACCAAAGCTAGTCTGCTTGCTCCTGGGCTTTTAATTTAATTCTCAATATTTCTCAATCCTGAACAAGAATAACAGACTTCAGATGCATAGCTCTTTCCACATTTAAGAAACTAGAACAAGGACTACAAGAGGCTATAATTTACCCAAAGCAGCAGAGATGTGGTACTAAACATGACTTACTCTGTGTTCAAATTGATTTTCTGTTCATTCTGCTGGTGCGATGGTTCGTCTTATGGGTTGACATGACCCAGAGGCCCCTGCTTGGGGCCCAGCATGTGTACCTTGATGCGGCCAGGCCCAAGCAGATGGTGGCCATATGTCCGCAGGACATGGAACAAGATCCACAAATGTGAGGCCAGAAAATGGAGTTATAAGACCTAGAGCCTACTTTTCTTCAAATATTCACTGTATGAAGCTAAAACAGACTGACACACACACACACACACACACCGTCATCCACTCATACTGAGGGTTAATATATGCAGTCAATGAGAAAACATACATTCCACCTACAGACTGAAAATAGAAACACACAGACAGACATTCAGGTTTGCCTTTGGCAACAAGGAAAGGTTGTCAAGTGTCTGAGAAACAGTTAGCACTGGTAAGTATCCTATAAAACAATGTTCCACATGTCTGAATATGCCTACTTCCCTACTGTAGGGAATTTAATTTATAAATAAAACCAGGCAAAACGTACCGAATTACCTACTACTTCCACAAAGATTTCAAACTGATAGACACTTTACTATCCCATAAGGCCAAAGCACAGGAGCTGACTGAATGGCAGTGAATTTCATTCATTCTACGCACTTTACTATACAAAACATACTTTAAGAATTGTGAAGTTTTGCTTTGCAAAAGTATTAAAAATAGTACATACTCTGATATGATGAAATTTCGAGACACAATTTCAAGGCACAGTTAGTAATTTTTCATTTTCTTTTGCTGGTTTACTCCAAGTAAAATAAAATAGCTTTTATTAGGCTACAGACAGACTTGAATTTGTGTTCCTATGTGTTCCATTTGAGATGTCAACTGGGTATAAAAACAATTTTCGAGTTAGAGGTTCCCACCAATAATGAAGTAAATAACGGTTTAAAATTGTAAATATTTTTAACAAAGAAAAAACTAAAGCAATTTAACTGTACTAAACATACAACAAAATCTAAAATTTCAATTCGAATTTTAAACTAGGTATATGAGGTTCCCATCCATAGTGAAGTAAATGACTCTCTACCGGTGTGACAGGACTGGAATGCTGCTTTGTTGATATTCTCACGGTCTTGGTGTTCTACAATATGGAAATGAACCATAACATTACATAACAAACCTTTACGACACAACATGGCTTTTGCCTTGATCCCAGACATACATTACGACAAGGAATAAATTCATAGGTGTGGTCCAAAATCCTCTGAAAATACCATAAAACATGCCCAGACATGTGGAAATTAGCCTAACCTCTAGGCAGCAATTACTGTTTCTCCGCTGACATTTACTCCAATTTGTCTGGCAGCAAATGTCCTTGAAGTCACGGCTTCTGGATAGGGTGTCACAGTCACAGGTTTCATCATGCCCTAGTCAACAGCTTAGAGAAAGACATACCGAAACACACCTCTGGCGTGAAATGATTCTAAAGACAAATTCTGATGAACTCCAAAAAAAAAAAAAAAAGAGAAAAAGAGAAAAAGCCTTCACTAGAAAATTGCATTTTCTTCCTTTGTTTGGTTTGTTCCCTGCTGCTTTTGAGATGAAAGTGGTGCTAAATTAGGGTTCACATTTGAAAAGACACGACTTGAGAGTTAAACACCTTCATTATAATCTGAAATTAGACTTTAACCGAGACTGAATGTTGCTCTGGATTCTCTGCTTGCATCCAAAAAAAGAAGAAAATAATTCAGAGTTGAAGAGAGGTAAATGTACAGTTAGTTCAACCGAGCCGAGTGTGTTTCCCTATCTGAAACGTTCCTTCATCCGGTCTATTTCCTTTATGCCACCGCACATTCATTTCTCTCTCGGTTTTTCCACCATCCAAACAGGTTCTGGCAAGTTCTGTCACAAGCAAGCAACACTCGGTTTAATTATCACAGGGGGTTGAGCTCGTTTGACAGGTCGATCTACACTCCAATTTATATGAATTAGTGAGTGCGAAGAGAGAAAAAAATTGTGTGGTACAAAACCAAATAAAATATAGAAAAGGAGGAAACAGCTTTTTCCGAGTTGTCAAAAGGAGACGACAGACAGCCAGACTATGGAATTTTCTGATGTTCTAACATTTGTACAACACAACCAATTTCTTTTTTTGTGTGCAAGTTTAACCAAGAGGTTTATGGTGCATGCACAAAAATTTCTCAGGTTTTTTTTTTTTTTTGTTCTGTACCTATCTATTTAGCTAAATATATTCCAATATTACATAATAGATAAAATGCAAAAAATTTTGTTGCCAAAAATAATTTTACATTGTGTTTTTTTTTTTTTTTTAATTAATCAAGGAAGCATTAAATTGATCAAAGTGACAAAGAAATCCACCAATGAAACTCAATCAAAAATTTGCATTCCATATGAATGGCAAGAAAAAAAACAAATACATTCTGAATTTTACCCAAATCTGCTGGCTATCAACAATTTGTATTTTCTATTTAAATCTATATTTTCTGCAACTGGTTGTCAGAATCAGAAAGCTCTCAAATTCAAACACACTTAAGTGTAGAAAACGAATATATCACCTATCATCTGAATGTTCACAAATGTCACTCTCCAACTTTGGAGGACATTCCAGGCCCTCACTGTGCTTTGATAGTTTGATGCTCACCGGTGTAGCGTGACAGCTCCAAAAGAAGCTGTGGGAACCGGTGGCCCACATTCTCCAGGACTGACAAATCAGAGCCAGCAGGCAGAGTTTTAAAACTGATTGCAAAACAAACCCAGCAGACCACACTGGAGAGACACAGACGCACCTCTGCTGTTAGCCTCTGGTTCTGTCTGGCACTTAAGGGGTGAACTTCATCAATTCTTAACCTTACCGATCAAAATCGGGCCATGACCCAGAGCCTCTGGGCTCGGACCCCTGCACACTGCACACTCCTGAGTGATGTAAACAGCCTGATGCATATGCACTCTCATTTTATGTTGACAGTAATTATGTTGGTGAGAAAACAAGCGGCAGTTTTCCTGCTCTAAGCCCGCAGATTCAACCCAGGCAGCCAGGAAAGCACTGACGGGAATGTTTACCATGCAGTATGACTGATTTGGGTCAAGAACATGAGAAGAACTAGAAAAATGCCAGGCCAGGGGGGAAAAGATAGGACTACCGTGCTAAGGGACCCTCATCCTAGTCTTAAAAATGAGACTGCTTTTTAAAGTGGCTACATTCACACAGCAACAGCATACAGTTATCACTACGGCTTTACAATAAATTGTTGCCATATATAACATATATGGACAATACTATAATTTTTATTGTTTTAATCGGTAAGGGTCAACACCGAATATTTAATCGCGCATTCATACAGAATCTTTGGCAAAGTGACAATCTATTTTTCATAAAATGTTGGGATACCCAAATACATTTGTAGTGCTTAGTGTTTTATTTTACATTTATTTAGGCAAGATAGTATAATTATAGACATGAATTTATTTATAGAAGAGCTATTTACCAGTTATTAATCATAATTTGAAAATATCAATCAGCTACAACTGCAATATATATAATTGGTTATAAATCTTTAATTTCTTTAGACAAAATACTATTTAGACATTACAGAGCAAATTTGTTATATGTCATCATATGAAAATACTGTAATTATCATGTTATCAGTATCAAACAATTGTAATATCGATTTGTTTTTTATTAATTTAGATCTATTTTAAATTTCAGACAATATAGAATAGAACTTTAATATTGTCCTTTTATCGACTTAGTAATAACATTCAAATAATTTTCAGTTTATCGGTTTCAGCCAGAATTATAATATTAACTTTTTTATTCAAATATCTCTATTTTTAATTTATTTAGTCAAAACGGTATATTTATTAGCATATTTCTAGACCATAAACAGCTATTTTTGGATTATAAGTTATAATGAAAAACTGTAATTATAGCATTATCGGTATTAGCCAGAATTGCAGTAGCTATTTTTTAAAATCATTTATATCTAAAAACAATTTTAATATTGTTCATTTATCTGTTAGTAGTCATAATATGAAAATAATTATCATCTTATATCCGCAAGACATTTAATATTGTCATCCCCAAACTGTGTGAACACGGCCGGGGTGATTTCCTCCATAACTTAACTAAAACTTCTTGGCTTTGAATTACTCCCCAAATCCTCATAGAAATGCAAATGTAGCTGGCAGCATGTGCACCTTGTTTATTGCTGTGGCATAAATTAATCTAATTTTGTCTGAGTGTTTATGTATTGCCACACTGACAAGGTAAGAACTTTGACTCCGTCATTTCCAACCAGTAAAAACAATAAAACCGGTGGGTTATTAAAATTATGGATACAGTTTATGGTAGTAGTTTTCTTCACAGCTGGCATCTTTAGCTCAAGCTTGTCTTAATGTTTCCGCTCATTTTCTACCTTCGTCAGCCTCCATTATAGCTAGACTCAGAGTCCCTGCACTACCTCTATTCTCATCTAAAGACTGACAGAGCAATACAGAAAACACAATAGCTGTCTGTCACTCACAGGCTGTGGAGGGATCCTGTGGAGGCCAGAGGCATTGGAATGAGCTGCGGTTGAGCTCTAGAAATATCAAGATGTCGCCAAAACTAATGAGGAGAATAAATATGAGGAAATATGATCCGATGGGACACGCTGTTCATTATGGAAGTTAAGACACCGGCCCTTTGGTTATAAGGGGAAATATTTTTTCCATACCCAAAAGAAATAAAATTTTGGCAATTGTATTTATTTATTGGAATTATGCTACTTTTTAACCACTTGTATACATGAAAACCTAAAAACCTAATTAATAAAAAGAGAGACTAAGATGGCTTGTTTTCTCTTCTGTTTATCTGACACCTGTGTTACTGTCCAATGAAACTACAATAAAAGCATTTTTTTTATTTGCTATCTATCATTACATAAGAAAGTTTATAAGCCCACTGAATGGCTGTGCAAGGATGTGGTTCAGAAAAATGAAAGTCGAGCCCTGTTTCAAAACCTAGTGAGTTCTAAAACCTACTGTATGTTTTATAACCAAGCTATTACATCCGGTGATGATGATATAAGACCACATTAGTGCATCATCTCATATTTTACTCTTGCACAACACATTGGGAGAAACCAAAATCATTTTGTTCTGTGACTGATAAAACTAATGCTATCTTTGTCATTTATGATTTATATCTTCAATTTATTTATTAGCATATGTGTGTAGCATAACATGCCCCCTGTTATGATATATAATAGCAGCAATCACACCGCACCTCTGTGATCAACATAAATATACTGCATGAAACCTCTTTCTCTGAACCTTCAGATAAATAACAGGCTGAGGCTGCGGTCTCATTCTGGCATACCCATTATGATTCTATTTATTGTTGTGAGAATTTATTGTTTACCAGAATAAAGCGGAAAATCATTGTTCTTATTATCACTTGTGGTAACTAAGGACATTGGCTTTTTTTCTTTCCACCGTTTCAGAGAGATGCTTGACAGGAGCAAGGGAACTAGACGCCAGACATGTTATTTTCTCAGATTTGACAGGTGCTCGAGTAAACATTGCGTTGTGCCACTTTTATTTGTATTATCTAGACAAAAGCTAAGCCTTAAAGGGGTCATGTTATGCATTATTAATTTCTTTAGCATAAACAGTTTTTTTTAAATCTACTTTACAATGTGTCTAAAGGGAAACAAAAAAATAAAAAATAGATAAAAATATTATTATGCATTTATGAATAGCTATTCATATCATACATTATTAATTTATTTACCATATTCTTTTGTTTAAATCTAATGCTTCTAAAGTGTTTTGCACCTAAAATAATATTTATTTTATCTACCTATCAAACATCGTATAGATTTTAAAATATTGCTTATTACTTATAAAGCCCTGAATGGTTTGCACCATAATAATATTTATTTTATCGCTGCACTGGCTCCCTATCAAACATCGTATAGATTTTAAAATATTGCTTATTACTTATAAAGCCCTGAATGGTTTAGCACCTCAGTATTTGAATGAGCTCCTTTTACATTATACTCCTCTACGTCTGCTACGTTCTCAAAACTCAGGCAATTTGATAATACCTAGAATATCAAAATCAACTGCGGGCAGCAGATCCTTTTCCTATTTGGCGCCTAAACTCTGGAATAACCTACCTAACATTGTTCGGGAGGCAGACACACTCTTGCAAAATCTAAATCTAGATTAAAGACCCATCTCTTTAACCTGGCATACACATAACATACTAATATGCTTTTAATATCCAAATCCGTTAAAGGATTTTTAGGCTGCATTAATAAGGTAAACCGGAACTGGAAACACTTCACATAACACCCTATGTATTTGCTACATCATTAGAAGAATGGCATCTACGCTAATATTAGTCTGTTTTCTCTCTTGTTCCGAGGTCACCGTGGCCACCAGATCCAGTCTGTATCCAGTCCAGAGGGTCACTGCAGTCACCCAGATCCAGTACGTATCCAGACCCGATGGTGGATCAGCACCTAGAAAGGACCTCTACTGCCCTGAAAGACAGCGGAGACCAGGACAACTAGAGCCCCAGATACAGATCCCCTGTAAAGCTCTCAGAGGAGCACCAGGACGAGATCACAGGAAACAGATGATTCTTCTGCACAATCTGACTTTGCTACAGCCTGGAATTGAACTGCTGGTTTTGTCTGGTCAGAGGAGAACTGGCCCCACAACTGAGCCTGGTTTCTCCCAAGGTTTTTTCTGCATTCTGTCACCGATGGAGTTTCGGTTCCTTGCCGCTGTCGCCTCTGGCTTGCTTAGTTGGGGTCACTTCATCTACAGCGATATCATTGACTTGATTGCAAATAAATGCACAGACCCTATTTAAACTGAACAAAGATGACATCACTGAATTCAATGATGAACTGCTTTTAACTATCATTTTGCATTATTGACACACTGTTTTCCAAATTAATGTTGTTCAGTGCTTTGACGCAATGTATTTTGTTTCAAGCACTATAAAAATAAAGGTGATTGATTGATTGAAAATAATATATATATATATATATATATATATATATATATATATATATATATATATATATATATATATATATATATATATATATATATATATATATATGTATTGTATGCATTATATTGTACATGCAGACAATTATTCACATCATGCTTTATTCATTTACAATACAGTTCTACTTTATATTGTTTCTGGTGTTTTGCACCAAAAATCAAATAAAAATAGTATTTTAGTACATTACATAGGCATACAATTATTCACATTATGCATTATTAATTAATCATACAAAAATGCTAAAACCTACTTTATAATGATTCCTCATGATATGACTCCTTCAAGAAGTCATAAGAAAGAGTGCTGGAGGGTAAAAATTAAGTATTTTGATTGGCAGACTGCTGAGTGGACATGGACAGGGCTCGCTGACTCATGAGGGGAGAGAGGACAGTTGGAGAACGAGTTGGGACAATGATTCAGCTGGAATAAGACTGAAAGGGCAAGAAACCGTGCCACTCAATGTCACTCTCAGATGTCTTGAGTAACACACTTGAGTAACAGCAACACTACACTTCGCCCTGTACATTTCTCATGCAACTTAAAACCAAGCAATGACTATTCATGAGCCTCTGGTTCAAACAGAAGAATTAGAATATGAATAGAACATCTGGTAATAAAATAAAGGTTACGGTCCATTCTAAAACAGTTACGGTAATACACTTCAGCAAGGGCTCATAATTTGATGTTATCATGATGAACTTAGAGTGCTATTAAGTCTTGAATATAAAACGCCTTTTAAGTGAGAGTCTGAGGCTGGACATCACTATGATTCAAGACAAAAACTGGCATCAAAAGTCTGAAAACACACTTTGATACGGTTGATGCAGGAAGTAAAGTCTGCAAATGTACAGTATTCATAAATAAATAGTCCTAATTTATCTGGAGAATGATAAAAAAAAATAGAGTTTGGTATGTATTATTTGAGCCCAGTGCTGCATTAGAGATCGTTCATAAAGATTGACAGACGGCGTGCAACCGACAACTTTATCGACTTAGAAGGGCGTGAACTTTTTTAAACATTTTATAACTATGGAGCCAAAAGAGTCTCAGTAAAGATAAATGCACACACGACATTCACATATGCACACACAGGATTCATACATGCACACAGGATACACAAATGCGCACAAAATGTACAAATGCACACACAAAATTTAAAAAGCACAGAAGATTCACAAATGCATAAAAAATTCAGAAATGCACACAAAATTCAGAAATACACACACAATTCAGAAATGCAAACAACATTTACAAATGTTGTGACTTGGCTCGACACACAAAAGCCTTTTTTTAAACAGGGAATTTTGTGTGCATTTGTGAATTTTGTATGCATTTGTGAATCTTCAGTGCTTTTTAAATTGTGCGTGCATTTGTGAATTTTGTGCGCATTTGTGTATCCTGTGTGTGTATTAATGAATTATGTGTGTGCATGTATGAATCCTATGTGTGCATATGTGAATGTAATGTGTGCATTTATCTTTATTGAGACTCTTTTGGCTCCATACATAACCCCTAAAAGACGTGATGTCTAACATAACCTTGGTTCAGATTAAGTTCTGAAGGCACAAACTCTTTCAGTTTTCGGAAGTAGTTATTGAATTGCCACTGAACTCATTGCAATGCTGTGTGAATACAGTCAGTCTTGCATTAGACATATGTTCAAAACTAGGTTTTTGAATAACAACAATAATGGCTTGTATCTTGTATAAACAGCTCTGCGATAAGGATAGACACACAGGTTAAATTCACTTTTTTTTCTAATTTTTAATTATGTAATTTAAAAGCCTTGTCTGGATTGTAAAATAGGGGTTTGGCAATTGAAATGTACTCACACTTCAAAGAGGAAATTGATGAATAAAGTTATTATTTTGGTTTTCTTTGCACACAAAAAGTATTATCATAGCTTAATAAAATTATGATTAAACCACTGTTATCACATGGACTATTTTAATGATGTTCTTCCTACATTTCTGAACTTTGAATGTGGTAGTTCCCTTGCTGTCTATGCAGGGTCACAAAGTTCTTGGATTTCATCAACAACAACAAAAAAAAATCTTCATGTGTGTTCTGAAGATGAATTAAGTTTTTACAGTTCAGGAACAATATGAGGGTGAGTAATGAATGACAGAATTTTCATTTTTGGGTGAACTATCCCTTAAAGTCAGTGGCTATCATTATTTTATGTCATTTTACTGTATATTACTTTATTATAATTATTTCTGTAATTTCTATATTGTGTATTTCTATACAATATTTTAAACTATATTTTATTATGATATTTTTATTCATATTATTTGTTTGCATATAAACATTTCGAATTATGTTATGCATTACTACTAAGAGATGTGTTATGGTTGTGTATTATACTGTTAAAAAGATGTTTACTGTAACTGAAATTTAATACGGGGAAGAGATTATGTTTAAAAGTTATTTCTCAATTTTTTTTTTCATGGTAATCCACTTTCAATGCATTCTTTGTTTTAAATAGTAGGTAATTGAAATGTAATTTAGACATGATTTCAACATGTTTGAGAGTTTGCCCTTAACATTTGTTCATTTGCAAGGGGCAATAAAGTCATTAATATTGACAAAAATGTGTTATGCATTTAGTTGAACATGCTATTGCAAGTTGATAAAATATGCTACATGAAGTTCAATAAACTTACATTTTAATATTTCAATAAACAAATAACTTGAAAAATTAAGTAAATCTTTTTCAATTAAACTTTCAACTAGAGCTCTCTGAAAACCAGATGTAATGATGTTTACAGAACTATTTAATATGAAACAGCTTAAAATACTAAGTAAATACAATATAACGTATAAGTCGAGGCAAAAAGTAAAAAAAAAAGTTTTTATTTTTTATTTTTTAACAGTAAGCAGTCTTATAAGGGTACTTTAAACCAAAACAAATGTTTACTTACTGTATATAAAAATAAATAAATATAATAATAAATATAAAATACAAAATACTATGTTACCATTTGCCATAGCATTTCGTGTCGACTATGCTTTATGAATACAAATATATGACGTTTATTTTGAAACCAGAAACTTGAAAATATTCCTAACCCTACAAGCCCATAATATTTGCATAATGAGGGATTCAGATTCTGAAAACACCCATGACAGGTGGATACAAAATATACCATTAGAAGAGGAGCTGCAGAAAACTGTGCAATCTTTGTCACAAACAGCCACAAAACCATCACAATCCCCAGGTATGCAAGAGCCGCTACTTCTGCACTCGAAACACAAGAGGGAGTTACAAGCAATAACCAGGAACGACAAACACCAAATGCTTTGCAATCACACTTCTAGCACTTTCCCAGCTCTGGGCTTTTCCACACAGCTTCTGGAGGTTCTCATTCACTCCCTTGCACTTCTGCGGTGAGCACTGTTGCCTGGTAACCAGAGCGCCTTAAAAGTGCTGCAATGAGAGCTGCAGAGGGACTGACTGCTGTTACCGCTCTGTTCGGGGGCGAGAACAGCGGAAGGAAATAAGGGTTTGGGTCGCTCAGGGTGTCACCCACTCCTCCAGGCAGGTGGTGGAACTTCCTCTGGGCTATTTTGAGAGAAAGGGATTGTAATCTATTGCAAGCCAAGAAGAAAAAAAGCATTGTGCTTTAAGGACAGTTTTGTGGAGGCCAGCTCTGTTCCCCTGTGTTCCTTTAAACCTTTTCACACCCGTTATTTGTTGATTTGTTATGGGAGACGGAGGTTGAAATGACAAGACAGGTCATAGTGCCTTCACTAAATCAACAATTATACCCGTCTTGAAATTTCAAGGATGACCGTTAATATGGAAATGACCGAAACATGCAATATTAAGTTACCGTAAAAAAAAAAAAAAAAAAAAAAAGTAATTTACTGTTATTTACTGTAAAATCTAAGATTACATTCTTTTTTACTTCCAAAAATGGTCATTTAATAGTATCTTACTGTAAAATTGCATAATGTAAGGTAGATCTTAACATTAACAGGCTTAGAGTTTACAGTTACAAGTGAAATCATTTATTATGGTTCATGTAAAAGCCTAAAAACTTCTTTCAAATTAAAGAACATTGGCGAATGAGTCACCGGTGGAATGTTGTTTCTTATGGACATATGAAATGGATAAACATCTTGGAGCATTGTTCTACCAAAGGGATATAAAGTACGGCTTTTAACACACTACCCAAATGAACATTTAAATGCAACGAGAGCTTTCAAAATACCAGATTTTACCCTGCTGTCATTCTGAGGAGTCAGTTTGAAAGCAGAAGCTTCTCTTGGGATCGACACACTGGCTGCTGAAAATATCCACACGACCCCTGACTCACATGTCTGTAAATAAAGCTTTATTATTATTTTCTTTTTGACAATTTTAGCCACTGGCTTCAACCTTCATTTGCAAAACACCTTTGAGGATCCACCAGTGGACAGACAGCTCTAGTCTCATGCTGTAAAAACACTTCATTATGACTTTATGGTTTAGTACAAATAGAGTGCTGGATAGATAACATGCAAATGAACATCAACAGAGAATTACATATTCAGTCATTTCTATTTTACATATAAAGAGCAAAGTAAACAAATGACAGAATGCTAATTTTTAGACAACAGAAAATGGAAATGCAATTAGCCAATGCTCTGCAGATTATTTTACTTTTGGAATGTGGTAATTCTGAGATATTTAATTATTTATTTGCTAAAGAAGCTACATTTATTTAAATAAGTTAGAAATAATTTTATTGCAGATTTCAAATGTGTTTTGGAGGAGTTTGGTTTTTTTGAGACAGTGAAAGCTATCTAGAATGAAAGAGATAAACTGAAGCCTTAAACATTACAAAGCTCAAAAGAAGAGATCAAACCTTTCTTTCATTGACTCTGATACTCACCCTAGTGAAGAGGCACAAAAAGGATTATTTCAGAATTAAAACTGAAGCTTAAAGCATATAGATGGAACACTGAAATATAAGCCAAAATCACAACACTTAATTCACAGGTGGCTTTTTAATTGCCTGTGAAACAGTTCTCTATTGCTGTAATCTCGATTTATGGTTTTCTATTGAAAAATTTTTATTGGTGGGGAATGAAACCCTAAAATCCATGGGTTTGATATTTGGAAGCTGGCCTGCTCATTCATTATGTGAGGTAATACAAGCTATGGAGGATTTCCCTCAATGCACAGGACTACTGCAGTGCCAGACTACATTCATATGCACTTAGTCAGGAATAAACCCACGGATGCACACAGGCTCAAACTCGCTGTACTCACCATCATGAAACCCCCAGAGAGTACGCTCAGACCAGAATAACTTTGCTGATATTATTCAGGCACTTTATGCTTGAGGTAAGTTTATCTGTAACAAACTTTATAGCAAATCACACTTGCAATTTCTTGCACACTGACATTGAAAAAGACATTTGAGATTGTTTGTACAAGGCAAGAACAAGCATTATGGGGCTTGATAGAAACCGAAGAGACCTGAGATTTATTAGAGACTAGCTAAAATACATAAAACAAATATGTAAACACTGTTTTATTGTCAAAAGCACTGATAGCTTCTTGCTGCTATAGTAACTGTGATGCAAATTGCTGCTTATTGCATGCACTCTTAATTTTTTGAATATGATGCATATTTAAATGGATGTTTTTTCCAAATAGGTTTGAAGGAATAGCTCGCTCCAAAAAAAAAAAAAAAAAGAATATTTGCTGAGATTTGACATCCAAGATGTAGTTGAGTTAATTTATTTCTTTTTACTTTACTGCATCTGTGTAAACCGCCTGAAGACCCCCTAATCCAGGTCTAGTGGTCCCTTATTTTATAAAAGTCAAGTATTAAGCCATAAACCAAAACAAATTTAGAGTTACTAAGTAACAGTGAAATCTGCATTTCTCTTGAAAAGAAATGTAGCAGAACCCAATTAAAGTGGTGGCGAGTGCGCCTCAAGTACTATAGCCACAATAATGGAGATGGGGAGGATGCCAGCTCACTGTTCGCTTCAGTCATTGGCTCTGCAGGACCTATTGGCACAGCACCATAGAACATTTCTACTTGAATTCATAAAAGTGCTTGAACCCAAACTCACAAAAAGAGACACATGCTCACACAGGAGTCTGAAGGTTTAATAGATATAACCGCTACAGAGAATCTCAAATAAAGCAAAAAAACAAAAACAAAAAAAAGAGATGACATGCATTACCTTAAGCGCCCAGCCTATACAGTCTAGTACAGACTCATTGTTTTATATAAATGTCAAAGGATGAGAAATATCACAGGGACCAAATTATATTTCCAAGCCTTAACCATAAAAATGTAATCCTTATTCCTGAATTTATGACAATATAAATTACTACAAAAAACTATTTTTGATGATTATTGTTGTCAGATATTAAAATTATAGGCTTATGTTTGATAATATGGAAGTAATTAATTTGCATATCATACGGTTCACTAATTTAAAATGTGTTATTGTGTGACAGCCCTTATTAAAATCTCTTACATCAGTAGATACATCAAAACAAAAATGTTCAATACTTCAATATATTGAAGCATGTTTATCTAGGCATAACAATCCAAAAATGCTGGCTGGTGGACTTGACTAAGTAGCTACGCTTAGGCCCCATGGGGTCCTTTATAGTGCCGGAGGGGGTGACTTCCTGTTTGGGCAGACTTACAAAACAGTCCTTCTAACTGTGCCGCTTTAAAACTATGACAGTGGTGTTAATCCACTCCGTCAGTGTTCTGGTCTTGTTCCCTAACTGCATCAAGCAGAGTCGACAAGCCCCCGGGGTTTTCCATTAGACCCATCAGGGCTACACCGCTTCATCACTGTGGGTGATTCAAGCCTATTGACTGCAGCCATACTGTCCCTTCCCTGCCTATTCAAAAGCCACGGTAGGTTCTAGGATGTTCACTTTCCACAGATATTGCAGTAATGGGATGCATTAATTAAACAGGCAATTGCAGCAGAAACAAATCGATTGGAGAACGATCTGATTACAAGGACCAGTTATATAATATGGATACACATCTATTAAATCTGTTAATGTGCATGAATTTCCCAAAACCTAAAGTTCTTGCTGACAGATTCCTAATCAGGGAGTTTAAGGTTTATCTGCGTTATTAAAAGCTTTCCCTCTATTGTTGAAGTGCTAATTGAATGAAGATTTGATGTAAATCTGCACCGGATCTTCCTAAAGAACGACTCGCAGAAGTAAGCGATTTAAGCCAAGCGTCTGCTATGAAGAGGCTCCATTGTGCATCTCGAAATGGAAATCCTTTGTAATGAACAGATAAGCAGACATCTAGAGCAATTACCAATGGCACGGTGGTTTAGCACGGTGGCGGAATAATCCGAGTTTGACTATTAGAGTTCATTTCAATTGATTTCAGCCTGAAATTGAGGGTTCACGAACTTAATTGAACACTATTCCTGTCTGAACACTCAGGGAGCAGTTTAATAGATTGTAGCTATTTCAGTTTATTTGCTCAAATATTAAATTCATATGATCAAATATACAATAAAACCAGTAATATTGTGAAATATTATTCTAAATTTAAAATAACTTTTTTTTCCTGTTTGAATACATATTAAAATGTAACTTATTACTGTTATTGCAAAGCCATTACTCCAGACTTCAGTGTCACATGATCCTTTAGAATGGTGTTTGGTTATTAATAAATAGTATTATGACTTAATAAATTAATTATCAGTGTTTAAAGCATTATACTGTAAATATGCCATTTACTGCCATTTCTGATCAACTGAATGTGCTCTTGCTGAAGAATTAAATTCTGTTTTTGTTTTTTTTTAATTAGATCAAACTTTTGAATTGTAGTGTAACATGGGTCCCAGACAATTAAACAGCAACACAAGTATTTTCAACATTGATAATAATAATACATTTTTCTTGAGCACCACATTAATCAGCATATTAGAATGGCTGCTGAAAATTCAGCTTCAGCTTACATTTTAAAATATATTCTTGGTTTTTTTTTTTCAAGTATGATGACAGTAGAAGAAAAAAGACACCAGTAGAAGAAGAAAAAAAACTCAATAAATTGGTGAGGTTTCAGGCCCAGCAAGCCTTCAGTAAAATGTTATTGCTGCATTACAGCCAAACCAAAAATGACCAGCAAATGTTCCTACTTATGTGAACATCAAAGACAGTGGTTTTGCTTTGCAGCTTTCACTCTGCAGGATCAAACCTTTAGAAGTCTTTATCTGATGGGGACACTCGATGCTATCAGGGCATCATATTTCTTTCTGTTCAGAGCAGAGTCGGACTAAAGCGCCTCATAAAAACAACCTGCGTTTTGCTGAATAACATCATTCATCAAAAGGCACAATAAAGGTGAACATCTGTTAACTTGTGTTTAAACTTGGGAAATTGTACAATGCATACATTCTTTGTTAAGAAACACAATATTGCATCTCCTAATAAGACCAAACATAACCACACAGGTGTTTGTCCCCATGGGGGAAAGAGAGAGCTACATAATATACATAATATACTATAACCTTGTGTTGAGGGGTAGTCCTGTTTATATCCTCTTAACATATGACAGATGTTTTTGTTTTTTTACAGATGTTCGAAGTCCTTAAGAATGAGCAATAAACCTTAGTCAGGGTAGATGCCGATTAGATTTTTGTGTGTGAAAATGAGGCTATAAGGGATTGACTTTGAATCTTAAAATGACAATTTAAGACTTAATTTAATTTACAAAAATAAAATGATAAAAATAATTTATAATTTAAGAAATATGTTTTTGTTATATTAGTATTTCAATATTTTTTTTGAATGATCAATCTTAAACAATCAAAACTAAAATCTGACACTTATGCATTTATTTTCATAAACAAAGGATGATCAAATAAAAAAAGCTTTATTTTTTTTCCAGTTTATTTGACTTGCTCACATCTTATTTATTTGCTCATGTGTTATGTGTAATAACACACACCAGATAAGTAAACATATAACACAACCCATAATATAACAAATATAACATCACATGCTTAAAGAATGCATTATGTGAATGATTTATGAAACCATGGGGCATAAAGTGACCTCAACAAGCTGTCACTCAGATTAAAAATGTAAACGTCTAATTTCAAAATCCAATTTAATTTATTCACTGAAGAGAATTCTAGAACAACAGGAATATATTTGAAAACTAATTTTTATAATTTTGCAGCCCATTTTGCCCCAGTCCTCAAGAATCAGTGTAAAATGTGATAATGTGTAATTTCCTTTTGAGTGTGAATGCCTCAGGTGTCAATTCAATACTAAAACATCTCCGACTCTTTCCACGTCATCACCTTACTCACGCTTTCCCTAATGCGCCTTACACTGAGATTGACCCCTCAAGCCTGAACACATTGTCTTTGGCACTTACTTCAAAAACAATGGGCTGTCTTATATAATACTGAGAAAGCTGCAAGGTTAATGATGGTTCATGCCTGATATAAAGAATTAATCAAGTAAAAAACAACCAACAGAGTATCTGTAGAGTAGCGGGACTATTCAAGCCCACCTTTCCTCCTTATGCTTTAATGGCTTTGACCTCTAAAGTGCTCCTTTGCATTTTGCTCCAAGCTCAAAAATGGGGTACTTATGCACACAGATGCGGTCAGAAATGTCAGAGGCGGAAACACTAATTCAAATGTAACATTATAAAACAGGTTATTGGCATAATAACGGGTCATGACATCAACACGCAGACTGCTGTCAGTGTTGCAACTATAATTTTATACTTGATCACAACTGAAATAAGTGCACATCTGCGCAGAAAGGCATAAACACATACACACCGCTAAAATGCAGACTATTATTGTGGCTATAATTGTTTTGACATTTCCAGCATGGCATTGAAACACTACCTTCAAAGCCATATCTCACTACAATTCAGCAACACGCACCTGGATGAATCATATTTTATTAAATGAATCCTGCAATGATTAATAGCCTGTTAAAATCTTTTTTTTTTTCATGCATCTGCATTAAAAACAACTAAATAAATGAATGTGCATTTAATTCTTGGGATCATATTCCCGCTTTGAGACTCTAAAAGAAATTAGTCATCTTGAGAAAATAATTATACTCCTAACTAGATGATACTGAATTTACTTGGCCTAATTAAACATTAAAATATCAAAAGGATTTTTTTTGACATTGAGTCCTGCTTATCACAATAGAGATGATTAGCTCCTCTCTTTGCATTAATACAAAATCACTTGATAAATTCGTCCTGCACATGAAACGACTGCCACTTTTTGACCTTGTGGTCTTCCTTCAACTTGAACATGGTTGAAAAATCTGCCGTTCCTTTGGTTCGGGATGCAGATTAGTGCCGCCCACCCTTGCAGGATATTCCCAAGTAGTTATTTTACTGCCTATTGTATAATAAGCAAACCCCAATATTTCCATCAAGACAGGGTCACATTTAGAGCTCCACAAGTGTCTTTATAATTATGCAGAACAGTATAATCCTTGAGATGTGTCAGCATATGCCAGCTACGCAAGATAAAATTGCGCTGTTCTAGTGTTTTTCACAGCCTGAGGCCTTCAATTACACTCTAGATAACATTGAAAATACAACATATGCTGTAAGGCCCTTAAATAGGGGATAAAGGGAACAGAGGATCTACTATAATTCAATTCTCCACCCACTACTGTCCACCTCAGGATTCAATAAAAGACTGAGATTAAACCTGTGCAATGAGTCACTGTGTCTACACCTTAAAAGACATCTCACAAGCTAAGCCGCCAGGAGCAGGACAGGTTGCCAAAGCTCTGGCCTGTAACACTGGCTTTGATCCGTCAGATTTCAACAGACTGCTGCTGAAACTAACCCATCCAGACCAGCATCTGATCCCATTGGTTTATAAAATGCAAGACTAGATGTGGATATACAGATACAGATATTGTTCACCAAAATGGACAAAAATGAAAATGCAAAAAAAGCTGCAAATGTGACCGCATTTTAAGGACTTCGAGTAAATGCAGAGATTTTAACCAGCTTTGTTACATTTTCAGTAGTACAAGTAAAGGCACAATGTGTATTCTTTTTGGTGTTGTGTGCACCAAAATATTCCTGTAATTTTTTAGCAAAAGGTTAAACAAACCTTTGACCACTCCAGGACTTTTGGTAAAACTACAGATCATGCTTCCACATGTTTGTAGCCCCACCCATGGACATAAAGCCTACAGCATTGGGTTGAAGTTTTCCTATCTTTTTTCACCAAAGCCCATTTTGCCTGTTTCCTCTAGTCATGTAGCAGCGATTTTTATTATTTCTACTGCATAGAGAGCCAACTCTGATTAAAAACCCATCTTGCCAGCAGTGAATTAACCTTTATAGAAGTGTGATGTACTGCATATATACTGTTAATCGCTACAGACAATCTTGATCTGTCTCGTCTGTGTTTCAGAGCCTTTGAGAGGGCTTTAAGTAATTTGCAACTCACACTTTTCATAAAGGACTTACATTAATAATATGTGTGTGTTATTTGAGCTATAAACCTTTTATTACTAATATAGATACCTGAACTTGTGTTATGGGTTATATTTCATCACATATTTCATGTTAACAGATATAAGAGCAAATTTACTACCAGACTGCACAGATGCAAACCCTCTTTAAGCAGCTACTGTCATGATTTGCAAGAGATATTTTTACAGCTTACCTTATTGCATATGCATTTTTAAGGTATTTCCTTTTCAGACACAGATTTATGGGAGACGATTTAAATAAATCATGCATTTACTAAGGTTTGCACTTATTGGTATTTGCATCATTACAATTACTCAACTCCCAAAAAACATATCTTCCCCATCTTGCACCAGTGTTGTCAGTAATTACACACACCTGATTATCGTTGGCTCATTATGGAAATGATCTGGCTGCTTCGGTGTTCTTTAATTTGCTTATTGTCAGTAGATCACCAGCAGAATATTCCACTCTAATGTGCCCTTTGAGATTGCGGTCTCACATTAATTTGTATAGTAAATCTGGCCCATAGTGTTTATGGCTTGTGGATATACTGTTTTATAGTTTGTTTTTAATGTTTATCCCTATGCAATGCTTTTTCTCATATGTATGTGCTTTACTGTAAATACAGCTTCAGCTTGTTTTTGCAAACTGAGTGACGAGTCAAAATTATCTTCCGCAGTAATCAATATCACACCACGGATGCGGTCAATAGAGCTCAAGTTGTATTGAATCTGTAAAATTACTTGGAATTGCCCAGTGGGTTTTATTTAAAGTTTTTTTTATAGGTAAGCAAAAAGCACAACTGCATTCTGAGATGAATTTACGGTTGATCAATATTTGAGCTGGACCAAAAACAATTCCTGCACAACAAATTGGCCTCATGACACGGTCGACTATCCCACCAAACAGACGTAGCCGGATTGACTCTCTTGCCCACCTGCAGGAGGCCAACATGGGTGGTAAGTGAGCAGCCTGAGGGAGGACACCAGACTGAACAGTAATTCACTTCGATAGCCCACAATGCTCTTGGCACCCTTGAGAATGCCAGGGCTGCTGTGCGCCTCCGTGAAAGACTTCCTTTCTGGCAGGAAAAAAGCCAGCTGAGTTTGGACTGGACTTAATAGAAGTGTTCTTGCAGAAAGCCATCCAGTTACCACCCCTCCATGCTCACTGATCCAGTGACAGCCTTCTGCTTGTGCTCATGTTAATGTAAATGTCCTCACACGTCTGTGCTGATATAGTCACGGGCAACAGCGGGGGGAAAAAAAGACCACAAAATGTGCATACTGTAATAGAATAAATTCTGGCATATAAAAATACAAATAATAAATCGCCTCATTGAGCAACAGGTTTCCCAGTGATTTGCATAGCTATGATTAGCTTCCTTTAATATAAAATGTAAAAAAAAAAATTTGTTTCTATTTGCTTAACAAAACAGCAATGATATATAAGTGCTATAACAAGTCTCAGTTAGCTTAACTCGGTACACATAGCAAGGGCTTTTTAAATAATATAATAAATTAAAATAAAACCGATAGAACAGAAAAAGAATAGAGCAAGCTAGTGTTAGAGTTCTTTTTTCGCTTTTGATAATTTTAAAATAAATGAAAAGAAAACAGATTACAAAAAGATTAGAAAGCTAGTTAGTTTTACTTTAGTTTAACTATTATTATCAAAATAATAAATGTTAATACGTGCATATGATATTATATGTTTTCCAGATTTTTGATAACTTATGTCCAATAAAGACTTGGTATTGTGTTTGGTCACTCACAATCTGATGTCTGAGGTACGACGTGTATTGACACAACAAAAGCACATAGAAATAAACCAAAAGCTGTTGCCAACAAGCTTCTACACTGCTATCTGATTTGCATCTTGGAGTCCACTGAGCACATTGGCAGGCACAGGAATGAGTGCAGCTTCCAGTCAGCCTACTGTATTTGGTCTCTAGCTGCCTTATTGATTATCTGTTCTCTGCATAATTAACACCTTCGCCAAAGGCTCTGCTGCCAGTCCAAGTGAATCCCCAAAGAGACGCTCGCTCTCACATACGTCAGAGGTACAGTCACAAACCAGCATCAAGGCAATGAGTCAAACGCTCCTGTGGCACAATAATGATGGGATAGCTCACTCGCTGATGCATGATGACACATTTCTGAGTGTGATCCAGAAAAGAAGTTATAAGTCAAAGCTATGAACATCACAAACATCATCAGATCGCTTTTAACCTGGATGTCGCGTCAACAAGAACAAGAATAACAGCCTCTTAAATTACTCAAGGCACGACTGCAGGGTAATTCTTACAATCAGCACATACAAAATTAAACACATGTACAGTACTGGTTTTAATGAGGATATTTGCATTTTCTGCATTCATACTGAAATACGATAAATTGTGCTTATTTTAAGGTTCTATTTTTTTAAGCTTTTCGCCCAGATCCGAGTGATCTGACAGTGACCTCAAGCAGCAGGGAAGGCTTCAAAGTCTGAAAACAGCAGAAAAGAACACAGTTTGTGAGCAGATTTTCTCCAAAAAGGGATTTCATTTCCCTGAGAGCAAAACCACACACAATCTGCGGTTCTTTAGTGTGTGGCATAATTGAGACATGGGTCCATTCAAATGGCTGACCTGGAGCACTGATGCCTTGATATCAATCAATAGAGCCCGGGTGTGATTATCTAGCTGCTCACTTGACTGAGAGTAAAAGGATAAGACGTGACAATAGAGGATGATGGGAAGCTGGTGGAGAGAACACAATTTTAGAGGAGGGCAGCATTTTAAAGCTCTGATGAGGAGGCTGTCAGGTGCTGTTATAGGACAGATGTTAACTGCTGCAGTACTGAGATTATTTTGAAGTTGTAAATAAATCAAAGATTACTGGAGAAAATACCATTTTAGCCTTTATACTTCAAAATGCACAGATTTCCCGGAACACTGAATTCTTAGAGTGCATTGCAACCGGTAAACCATAACAAAACACTATTATTCACTATACATAGAAAATTTATTACAGTAAAAATTACTAATAGCTCAGTAGAAATGTAAATCAGTAAACTTCACTGCAAATATTATAAGATGAAAGCAACAATATGATTAGTTCTAGTTACTATGTTTCTATGTTGTCTTCATAATTCTATGCTTGCCAGCACACAGTTTGAATCTTTCTGTAGACAAACATTTTGCTTTATATTTATCATAATTTAGGGTCCTTGTTATCATAGTTTGAAAAGTACTTCACAAGAAGACTTCAAATCTACTGTACAGTAACACAAATGGGAAAATGGTAAGTTTTACCCTAGAGGCAAATTTACCATGCATTGACAATATTTTTTGTAGTTGCCTGTAGGCGTCAATTTCCCTGATCTTGATGGGTTTCAGATGAGAGACTCCTGACTGAGAAAAGCTCTTGATTTAGTGCGTAGCACGGCGAGGGGCACAGCGAGGTCCTCAGATCACCACAATACCTCAAGCTAAAGAGCTACCTTGCATCTGACTCATTATGATGAATGACCCAATAACTTCTTCGCCACGTTTGTCCCTCTAGGTTTTGGCTGTGTAAAGACTTGATCTGTGAATGATTTAAGATGTTTCTCAGTGTGCAGAAAAAGTGTGTCTGTGGCATGAGTAAATATAAATGCAGTCCTAACAGCTGCATATTGTACATATAAAGCCTCAACTCTTTTGCTGTGCTGAAAATCCTTCACCTAATTTGGTGTTCCACAACAAAACGGACTTCAAATATTGGATTACATTTTCAACCAACTTTGTTTTCTCATGAAAATGACCCGAACATAAAATGCCATTTCAGTCCAGTTAAATGGACTAAAATGACTGAATCTGAAATGGTGACTTAATTGAAAAGACCAAAAAAATGAATAAATAGAACACATGAAGGAGAGCTGTACATGCAACACATGAAATGTATAATCTGATAATATTAGATACTCCATTCTGCTATTTAGCTGACGCAATTTATCCAAGACTTTTGCTTAAGGGCACAACTCAGCCATGCTCACAGTTCACAGAATGTTCTTTGAATAAATGTCCTTTGGGTTACCAGCATGACCTTACAATCTATGCCATCACAGCCTATAATACCTGATATGCACATGTAAGTATTCTTGTCACTGAAAGACAACGGAAATGGATACGATTTTGAAACGCATTAAAAGTACCTATAAATCAAGAAGACCATACAAATTAGGTGAATTACATAACCATGCACTGGAGGGACTGCACTGAAATATTCACCATGGACTGAGAGGGAAACCGCACAGAATCAGGCTTCACTGGAAAGATCTTCTTTGATGTCCAGAGCGAGGACAGCGTGGGTCATGTAACTGTTTACAGAATCATTTCCTCTTTGATCAGGAATGATTCTGATTTTAAAGGAGAGGGCAGGTAGAGGATACAGTACTGAATAAATCATCTGTGGGCTTCTGGTTTAAGTTACTTGGGAATGGAAAGGTGTCCGGCTGCATCTGCGATGACGGCACGGCGGGGATCCGGCAAACAAAATGAGGGCCGATTATTGGTGGGAGGAGTGTGGCCCAGATCAGTCCAGTGATATGTGGCCCAAATCAGGCTAAGATCTGGCAGCATATTATGTGACCCATGATAAACAAGATAGATACAATATTGCAGGATAAGGGTTAAATGATCACAGACATTTTAACGAAGTGTAATATTGTTAAAATGTAGCCTTTGAAATGGCGAGTCAAAACAGAATGAAACATTATCATTTCAAAATTAAGCAAATCAGTCAAGTGCATTAAACTGCACTTAATTATAATTGTATAAAATTTTGTTTTATTATTCTTGGTACAAATAATCTTAGAATCCATACATGAAAAGAGAGAGAGAGACATTATCATGTAATATTTATTTTGTTTACCATCATTTTTATTAGTATGCGGTCATGCATAAGCATTACATAAAATTATAATTAAAGTATTTTATTTCTATTTAAATCCTGTAACCATGTGATGCTTGACTGGTGTGAGGAACAGATCAAAATTCAAACCGCATTCATTAAGGCTGGTTCACACGGCAGGATAATTAGGCCGATTTTAGCCCCGATTCACCCCTTCCGACAATCTTAGGATGCTCGGATTATCGTAAAATAATCTGATCAAATATTCCTGCCGTGTGTGGTGTGTTAAGACTGCTCTCCTCTGCTCGGAAGAATGTCGGGACCGCTCCGATCTCAAATCGGGGATATCCAACATGTCGGATTTATTTGGCCCGATTTCTTCTCGTGTGTGGTGTCCCCCGAGGACAAACAATCACGCAGCCTGTGGACTGTGGCGTGTAGCCAATCAGAAAGCGAGGTGACGAGGCAAGTTAGTTAGTACCGGGAAACAAAATCAAAACAGCCGGCGTATATAATATAACAAATACAAATAAAGTCGATGGGCATAACTACATCCACAACTGCAGTCCACCAGAGTACACGGAAACGAATATATGAACGTTTATTTCAACGGTTATTAATCTGTGTAGTACGTAACAACATTTATATGAGATAAAACAACAACTTATCTCCATATTATGATATAGCAAGTATAGTCCATGCTCGCGTTGTCTCCACCTCTTTGACCATCGCCTTTTCTTGTTTTTCTTATGTTTTTTTTTTCAGTTAAAAACCAAGAACAAACTATGGCCACTGCATCCTCTTCGTCCGCCATGATTGTTTACTCTAAAGTCACATTTGATATCGAGGGATTTTGCGAGATTTCCCGTCTGACCTGGGAATGCTCGGGAGACAAATCGGTTCGTGTGTGATGAGTTGATATTGCCGTGTGGCTGCACACCACACACTGAACGACCAAAACTGTTAGACCCGTGATTTTTTATCGCTGTGTGTGGGGTCTCTCAGGTTTGGAAAATCGGCCGACAATTTTAAAATCGTCCCGTGTGAACCAGGCCTTAGCGATATGTATCTCCTTCCTCTGTGGCTATAGTAACTATTTAAAAATGTGCCGTTAAGAAGTTTTACGGCAGCGATCTCAAACGCTCATTGGCTCTCGCCAGTTTACTCGTAGATTGCGACATGCCGTGTTTCCGGTGATGCGCGTTTTGAATGAGAAACGCAAGTGATCCACACAATATAAAGTCGCACAGGTTTTAACTCACATGTTTTGTTGTCTTAATGCAAGCAATATATTACAAATGTGACATATTCTAGGGGAGGAATAAATGCTTGGACTTGGATAAAGTCCGGAAGTAGCATTAATGTATTTATACCAAACTATGTCTCATACACTCTCATGCACAGCTAACAGACATTTATATATATATATATATATATATATATATATATATATATATATATATATATATATATATATATATATATATGTGTGTGTGTGTGTGTGTGTGTGTGTGTGTGTGTGTGAGAGAGAGAGAGAATCTGATTGTCATGACAACAGCAATATTGACACCATAGAGTGAGAGTGCATATTAGTCACAGCTACATCAGAGAAAACAACATTAATTATAAAGTCTAATTTTATTTGTTTTATTCACACATCCTAACAATTATGGAACAACCTCAGCTCTTGGAACCCCCTCAAAACTCCCCCTAAAAACACTAGGGCATAACACTAGAAATGCCAAGGTCATGTGCTGAATTCTCAGAGAAAGTTTGAGCTGATAAAATACAGAGCTTGAATTCCATGAATGTTGCCTTCGGATAAAAGCTTCTGCCAAATGTATTCACGTAAATGTTACCTCAAACTGGTCCAGAATGGACCATCCCAGTAACATATGTACTTCAAACCCCTTTTGATAAAAGAATGTGCTAGTAGTGAGAAAAGCATTTTTCTGTGTCCCTTTCACAAGTTCACATTCAAATATCCATAAATGTTTAATAACTGGAGGTAGCATTCCTTTTCAAAGCACAGAATGATCACCATGTACCACCACAAGCTTTTGAAACAGTACACTGTGTTAACAAAATCCCAGAGGTCTGTAATAAGTGTCGGACGTCTGTTATCATTGATTTGCACTACTTCAACCCACACATCAAGTAAGTGCAATCAGGCCTAACCCACTAAATCTAATCAGAACGCTTCTGTGATTCACTCACCGGACGTCACACCTCAATTTGTCAATTTCCCCAAAGCTGACTTAGTACTTGTTTCTCTAATGGATAACACAAGAAAGCAAAGGCCGGCGATGAATAAGGGTTCAATTAAATCCTTTGATTTCTCCATTTTTAATACTATATGATCTGAATCGCACTCCCCCCATTAACTAATTAAGCACTATTATCATGTCATCAGCCTTTAAAAAAAAGGTTTGCACATGAATAATACATCAGAAATACATTATAAAGGCTCCTTGTGAGGGGTTTTGCATTCACATTACGCGAGTGTCTCTCCTTTCCTAGGAGAGATCATTTCAAGACCAAGCAATCTCTGGGCCATTAAATGACCAATTCTTTTCATTATTAATGCACATAAATATGTGGCCCCAGCAAAAGCGGAATAAATGCATACAGTCTCTCAAAAACACTGACGATAAACACCAGAGAACCAACTGCTATCTTTGTTTCTTTTCTCCTTAGCTTACTTAAGCAGACTTAAGTGTCTGGTTAAGTAATGGCCTTATTGAGTTTCTCTTTTTCACTCTCGCCATACATTCTGACGAGAATTGTTCGAAGCTGCACTGGCGGTCTGGCCTTTGTTCCTAACGATGCTAATTATCACCAATTATGCAATGTTTCTCCTCTTCCAAAACTTTTTGGCCCTGTACTTAACCAGTATTGACTCAACAGCTGTTGCTGGAGGTTGCCTCAGTTATTGACCCGAAAGTAGAGTAAATTAAGGGGAGTTGCATTAATGTGGCCTAGAGTGCCCATCTAGACTGCTATATTGGATTACAGGGTGACCAGACCAGACATCCATGTTTTAGTGCCTGTCTGGAGCAGTCCAACAGAAGAGCCATGAAGTCAAACAATCCTCTATAGACTGGAAAATGAAGTAATTGCACAATGTGTAAATTAATATAAAAACTGTTTTATTCAGTATGTATTTTTTATAATATCTGGCATAATAATATCATTTTACCATTTTTACTGATTTAATATGAGCCTTGCTTGGGTCTCAAGGGCTGGCTTTCAGGCATTCAATACACGGAGCAATTACTCAGATCTCAGTTTTACAGATCCTTGGATATCAGTAATCACTGCACCAAAGTAAGCAAAATCATTCCCAGAACCAGGTGCCAGAGGACTAATGACCTAAACTAATTACAGCTCAACCACTGAAATGCATCGTAGGCAACAGTCCATGTTCAGTGAGACTCTGTTCACAGGTGGAGAGCTTAAAGCATCACTAAAGTATTTCATTCTCTGTGTGTTAATCTAAACCCAGAATGCTAATTTTAGTCTTCATTTGTAGTGAGGCAAACATCATTATCGTTCATATTTAAAAATAGACATTTGCAGAAAACACTAACCCTAACTCTTAAACTTTGGTGAATCGTGCATTAATAAATGAAATAAAAAACACAAAACACTTTTGGATTAGGTAATAGCGGTTAGGTGAGGTAGCAAGAGGACAAAGATAAGCTTTGGTTGTTTAACATGAAGAATTGTCCTGGGAAAGAGAAGTTTTTTCAAAAGCGCAACTCTGCAATTGCAATATTTGTTAAGAATCCCTTAAGGAATTTCCATATGCATCCTTCATTTGAAAGCCAATAAGATGCCACTGATTCGTGACAGTGAACTTTATGTGAAGAAAAATAAGCTTAATTTCCATGCCCTGGCTAATATTGGCAGCTACTTAATTAAAATGTTGAAGGGCAAAATGGTCCAAACTAGAATATGGCCTTGATTAAAATTACAGAGCAACCAAAACTGTTCAGAACAGATGATACCATTTCCCAGCAGGGTTTTTCACTGCAACTTCTTCACAAACATTCGAGTGTTTGATCTAAATGACCAGATGAAACTGGGGCAGAACTTAACAGACCAAAACGAGCAGCTGCAAGACAGTGTGTGTTTTCAGTCCAAAAGCCATTAATCAAGACGGAGGTCTCAGGTCAGCCGTGATCTCCCCTTTCACAATTACATGTCCATCTAAAACAAACACTATGCCATCCTACCTTGAGTGCAGTCAGGGGCCAACAGACACATTTTTTGTTTTGTTAAAAGTCTAATGTGCTCATTAATGTGCCATTAATTTCTCATTATTCTTATGAGCACCAAGCATCACGGTCAGGTTATGCAACTCTAGCAATGGGAGAGAAGCCAGACAGTGAAGGTAATTCAAAGAGAGACCAATTTAACTTTATTGTGACTATCACATTCTCCAAGCTTCAAAGTCAAGAGGTCAGACCAAAAGCCTTATACATATTGTGAGAATAGAGAGATTTCGGCCTTTTCCCATGGAAGGGTTTTGAAGGTGCAGTGATGAATGTCAGCTGAAACTGCCTAATGGCGCTCATTTATTTTCATCTGTGTTAAACTGATATTGTTTGATGTTTAATGGAGTTAGATACTTGACAACATTTCATCATTCTGTGGTTGGAAGAGGCAAATTAACTGTTCATCTTACCTGTCATCACAATGACATCAGCGGCGGCATCAGAAAATCATGCAAAAGAGAGAAAGGAATGGATTAGAATAATTACTATGTTTTACATTAAAGACATTAATACTATTAATACTAATACTACAGAAAAACACAAACCTATATATCTATATACAGCTAAACTGAAATTGGAAAAAAACTACTACTTTACAATGATATACATTATTGAATTATTATTGATATATATTATTGAATATATGTTTTTGACTTGAATTATATATATATATATGTTTTTTGTAAGACTTCACAAACACTACATTATGGACCAAAAAATAAAAAATAAAAAAAACTTGGTTTACTTGTTGCAGTGTTTGCAGATAATACGGCAGTAAACTATGTAAATGTTATATTCTTGTCAATTTTATGTCTTTTTTTTATAGTGTTCAAAGCGGAGCACATATATTGTTGTAAATTGCATCTTTTAAATCATCTGATGGTGTTATTAATGGCTGCTTATTTTCCAAGTTTTTGATGAATGCATTTAATTGTCATGTCCTGTTTGTCTTATTTTAAATTTTCAATGTTATATTCCTAATGGTCGATTGATCTCTAAATGACATACAGTGTGTTATGCAACACACAGGCCTCTACAGTGTCTGGAGGACACTTTCTTGTGGTTATGACTGAAGGTGACAGTCACTGTCAAAGGGAAGGTCTCGTTCCTTGAGCCGCAGACTGTGATGACCTTGAAAATCAAAAACTGGCTTATGAATATCACATTTTTAAGAAAACACTGATTGAAAGATGTCAACTTTGAGGAAATGAAAAAAAGAAAGAAAATAGCTAGATGGGTGAGAATGGGAAGCAGAATCCAATCACTTCTGAGTTGGTCTATCACTTCCACCGTCTGAAGAACTGAAAAAAAAAAGTCCATCACACGCTTGGGTGAGGGGTCAGACTTTTGCAACAGTATTAAGAGTCCTTTGAGGTTCTGACTGGTTGACAACCGTGACTAAAACCCTGTAAGGTGATATGGAGAGCTGTGCATGTCATGTGAATATATTGAACTTTAAAAAAAAAAATTGGATTTCCTCTAACAGTAAAATTTACACTGACAAGCCAGTGGCTAACTAAGCTCGTAAGGGCTGTCACGACCTTGGCAAGCAACATTATGCGAGATGTGATGCGAATACCAGGAAATATCGCTCTATTTATTGCTCAATAAAATGTCTTCACAATGAAGGGATGCAAGAAATAAAATGTTAGTTTTAAGTTGTGCGCTGTTATTGTATGCCTTTATGAAAAGAAAGGGTTTTATAGGTTCATATATCCAAATTTGAAATGCTGGGATGTGGAAGTCAAAATAAACCATAGAAAAATACAATAAAATTAGCAGAATGAAACTAAACTAGTTTCATTTTTTTCAGCAGGGGAAAAATTAATTAATTAATAGCCATGACTTCTTCATTGTCTGCCTCTATTTTAAAAATTTCACGGGGAGGAGAGTTTTTAAAGTTCAAATCCTCTTCCTGTAATCTCCAAGGAGGATCAGTGTTATAACAGCACCACATACTAAATCTGAAACACAGAGAGAGCCAAATGTATGTTCAACCACAGAAAGAACATAAGTGCATTACATCAACATCTGAGATTTATGAGAAATTGACTATGATTGGAAAATGAAGTTAAATGACCTTGAAGATTTTTTCCCCATGGGCCAACTTGATAGCTGTGGAAATCAAAAGATATTTCTCTATTTTGAAGGAAGTACCTCACATTTTCGGAGTCAACTCACTGAAGAATTAGTGTTTGGAAAAAAGAGACAAAATAAAGGGGGGTTCAAAAGTCTGAATATAAGGATTTCAATTTGGAAATAAACATTGAGAAATTAATTTAAAAAAACATGACAACATTGGATCTGTGAGGGGTAATCCCTAATACTAGTGGCACGTGCCATTCTGACTGCTCTCCCTGAGAGAACATGAGACATGATCAGGCACATGTGACATTGATAACACACAGATAAGCATTCAAGCAGGCGAGCTCTTGGGAATGAAAAAAAAAAACAAGAGGAACATGAACTGATCTGGTCTCAGCCGGAGCCATCTGCAAATTACATAATTATAAGAGTGATTTCATAGTGATTAAAGAGATCTGAGAAATGTAAACAAGCTCTTAGGGTAGGATGAGGAAAGAGCAGAGAAATTTTATTTGAATTAATTTTGCATTTGACCCTGCTCTAAAAGGCATGTTTTATAAAAGAAGGAAGTGCCAATTGTGAAGTCTGCCAAAATATATTTGATAATTAAAAGTGAATATACAAAATAAAAATGTATACTAATACGTTTTAAAATAAATATTTACTTGGGTGCGGTTACTTTTAGAAGTAATCAGACTTAATTTGTTAACATGTTATAGTAATATTCTATACCCGATGGCATTCCCCACATCAATCGATCACTTATTCATTAACCTTACAAATACTTTTTTATTCATTGCTTAATAAATTAATTGCCTGCATGAATAGATTTTATACCTGAACAACAGTTTATTTCCAGCCAGACCACATGGCACATCCTGCAAACAGTGTTTCTTATTGGAAATGCAGCGCAATTATGTAAATCATGAGCAGTCAATCAATGTCATCTGCATCTTAGTTGCAAACAGACATTTTATCATCCCATCTGTATTCATTGGATTGCATATCTGTTATGTAATGCAGAGCCCATAAATTCCTTGTTTTCTAGTTTGATCACTGTAGGACCAGTCCGAGGAGGAATTCTGGGAACGACGAGAACATAACTTCATCACTAAATTCAAGTGTATTTGTGTTATGCAATGGCTGGACAATAAAAACTCGGTGGATTAACATAATTAACAGGGATATATGTCATTTGAAGCTCATCTGAAGTCATTTGAAGCTCTGACAACAAGTTTGGGAGCACAAAAAGTCTCCCGCATTATTATTATAGCATCTGATTCTGAAATAAATCTGTACATAGAAGTGTGGACATTTTACATTGGTGGCAAGAAATGTAGTTGCTTAATGCGGTGTCATAATTACATTCCCATGGCAACCAAGCTGTGACCTGTCATATTCACAAACACTCACACACGCACGCACAGACACACGCACACACACACACACACACACACACAGCAAAAAGGAAACAAGTTTTCCATTCATTCAGCAATGTGCTACAGTATCAAAACGGACATTCACGATGTCTGAATAATTATTAATGATTCGCTTATTTGTCAATGCTGCTGTTCATAACCATGTTTTTAATCTCCAAAGCATATATCAGTGTTATAGTTTTATTATTGGTTTAAATGTAAACCGATCTGTTCAAATGGCATTTACGTGACCTGACTTCAGTTCATCAATTGACGTCTTGTGAAAAGCTGCGTTTGTAAGAAACAAACCCATCATTAAGTTATTTTAACTATTTAACCATCCCCATAATATGAGTCCCAAAATCCAAAATATTGCTTCTTCCAGTGAAAAAGTGCATCCCCTGTTGTCCTCTCATATCAGAATCTACTTACATACAGTCTTTGTTTAAAACTGTTTAGGCGTGTAAACTGCTCTTGATCTGTGAATATTTCTCATCTGATTCAGGCAATACAATGTTTTCACTGGAGAAAGCAATGTTAGCAATATTACAAATTGAGCTTGACAAGCTACTATTGTCAAAGTGACCTACACATTAGTTTCTGTTTCAGAGCAGTTCTTGTTTCTGTCTAGCAGAGGACAAAATGAGACGGCTCAAAAAGAGGTTTTCCAGCAGACAGGACACTGGGTGATGGGTGTTTGTGGTGGCACTGACCCTTTGCTCGGCCATCTGAGCCCAGAGACCTCTTGTCATTTAGATCCTCGGCCTCCTCACAAACACCAGACGGCAGTCCTTTACTCTGGCACAGCTACATAACCATTGCAACTGGCCAACGTTTTAATTAGAATTGTGACGAAGGGCCATAAATTGGAGTGCTGAAACAGGAAAAGATGGAGCTGAATTTGTGAGGAAAACATATGCTGTGAGTTCACATCGCCAAACAAAAAACATCTGCTAGATTTCGCAACAGTTTACAATAACGTTCAGTTCCTATTAGCTGCGGAACTAACAATTAATCATTTTTTTTACAGCATTTGTTCGTCTATAAACCGACTATTATTTATATATTTATTTATTATTACGGATATAACAATTATATTATTATTTAATTATTATTATAACATTTATATTTATATATTATCAACAATAAATAAAAGAAAAAAATACAAAAAAAGTACTACTACTAGTACTAATTTGTATTTAATTTTTTGGTTCATTGTATTTTTTATAATTATAATTATAATTATTATTATTATTAATTATAATGTATTATTTACTTTTACCAATCATTTTTTTTATAATCATAACAATGAATAAAACAAAAATATATTCTAATTGTATACAAATATCTTATAAAAATAATAAGCATACATTAAACCAATAATTAGACTTTCATTTATATTCATAGCGTCCGTGCTGAACCAATCTAAACCTTGACTATTATTATGAGTGAAACAAGCACTTCATACCCTTAAATTAACTTGAAACAAGTGTAAGTAGATCATTGTGCTGAATAAATGTAAGCAATCTAAATCTTGACATCATGAAACATGTTTCACAATGATTGCAAAAAGAGCTTCAAGATTTAACGTTCTTCAGAGTCAAAGCTAAACTGACGTTTGCAGTGGCACTGCTTCTAATGACCTACTAGTTGCATCTGGCAGGAGGGAATCATCGAAGTGATTTTCAAGAAGAAGAAAAAAAAAGCACAATACAAAAGAGCAGCTTTTCCCTTGAGAAATAAGAGCTAAATTCTCAGAAAAGCACATTAACTGGCGAAACCTATTTCAACAAAGCAAACAAAAGTTTTCAAAGTCCTTTCAAGGTTCAGATACGCAAGTAGCAGAAAGCATCTCAGGTAGCCTAAAAAAAAAAAAAAGGCTACCCTTATACAACCTTTTTGATCAAGGGAGGGAGTAAATGTCCATTCACAGGAATTTAACCGCACTTTCCCTTCAAAGAATTCATAGATTTGGCAGATAAAAGCATCAGATAATTAGCGAGCTGTTAATGCACTAGAAGTGCATGTTGTTTTCCGACCCACCTGCAATTGATTCCTAGCTGTGTGTAAATGGCTAATTGAGAGACGACTATAGAAGTGAAACTGAAACTGTTTAAAGTGCAATGAGTCAATAAAACCCTGTCAATTACAGCATCATTTTAGTCAATCCATTCACTACGATTCCCAACAAAACAAAAAGGACAACGCTGAGTGTGGTATTGACCACATATGATCCGGATAACATAACACTTAACACGCGAGTGTCTGTTTCTGTGGTTTAAACAAGTCCAAACCGACCCAGAGCTCAAAAGAGCTGCAGAGTGCTGTATCGGGGATAACAGATCTAATTCCAGGAGTTTATTGACTGCTTTAAAAACACCACAATTAAGGTTAGGACATAATGAAATGCAAAACAACAGCCTGCACTGTGACACAAAGGGTGAGTGTCCCTAAATAGCACTATGAATCACTGGAGGCTAGTAAAAATAGAAAACATTACTAGAAACCACTCGGAGGTTTTACTCATGGTTCAGAGTGAGGCACAGTGTGTGGAAGGACAATGTGTTCCTCTTGAAAACATCTAGCTGAAGTGGAAATAACTCATTTTTGTTTTCTTCTGTGGGCAAATGATGACGAGACTAATTTTAAACAACAAATTCAAGGCCTTACATTACAGGGAAAAAATTGTTACTTGCTTTAGTAAGTCTGAGTGGGTTAAGCTCAATTTTGACTTAAATTGCTGCATTTAGAAATAAAATGGAAAGATATATGAAAATAGCCATACAAATAATCTGCTATCTTCTGAAATTTACCCATCTATAACCATCTAATAAATATGAATGCATATTTATATAAGCCAGCCAAGAGTGTAGTAGCATTATTCTAGTATTTTTTATATTTGATTTTTATTGAATATTATGATATTATTAATTTTTCATATTTTATTAGTATTTTGGAGATTAAAATGTTCTGTTTTCATATTTATATTTTCTGTTACGCATCTTAATTTAATATTTTAGTAATTTTGTCGTGCATTTTTACCATTTGTATACTTTTTAAAAAATATATCTATATAGTTTTTATACATTTTAATTTCAGTTTTAAAGTTAAATTAAATGAAAATAAGTAATGTTGCTTTGACAACTAGCTGTTAAAGTTGTATGTTTAACAAAGTTGATTTTAGCGGAGATGTTTATGGTTTTAATTAACTATAATTACATACATAACTACATAACTAACTATAACCAAATTTAATTTAACTTTATTTGTATAGCGCTTTTCACGATACAAATCGTTGCAAAGTAGAAAATTACGTTTCTACAATATTTAGTAGTAGCTAATAACAACCATGAAGTGTAGTAAAAAAAAAAAGCATTTGCAATACTTTAATAATAAAAATCATAATTAGAAATTATGAAATTTAAACTGACATGCAAAAAAAAAAAAAAAACGCAATAAATAAAGATACAAATAAAAAAAATGCGCCGCATACTATATATGATAGCCCCTTTTTTTTTATATACAGTGACATGACACAAAATATACAGTTATCTTACCCACGCTCAACTTCACTTTAGTAGTCAATTAAAGCCAAGCTGATAATGGCAAACAGTGCATCTCTGAATAAATGTCCAGTATGCCAAACTCTGTATTTTATCAAGTATCATTACATGCGTCACTGGCCTTTAAACAACAAAAACATGCTCAGAATCGAATTAACAATCTAATTTAATGGCATGTCTGATGTCAGCCCCTTTGATCGACAAGAAGTGAGGACAACTGAACATCATGCGCACATTAACCCCTGAAACATACTGCATCAGATAAACCAGAACAAGGGCTTTGAACAACTCACACTCTGCCAATCAAAGATATTAATAGGCGCAATTACAAAACACAACATCCGCCAATGGCAGGGGGTATCCTCAAAGGACCATGTCCCAAAGCTGTCGTCGACATCCCACTTCCCAATCCATCTCCGTTCTCCTCCATTAGACCCCAGACAGGCTGAGAAACGAGGGATCGTTACAGGAGATAAAATTTGCCGTGATGGATGGAGTCGCTCATAGAGCCAGGATAAAACTCATCAGACCTCGGAAGGGAAAATGGAGCCAGGTGTCTGCGCACCCTACTGCTCAAGAGAGACACTCCTGAAGGGCCGGGCATTTGTAACCCTTTACAAAGTGAGGTACATTCTCAAGTGAATGGACTTCACTTCCGGTGCTCGTAAGACCTCCACCACAGCCCTGTGACTTCTGGACATTTACTCTAAAGATTGATGAGGACAACATAAAGCAACATTATTGCCACGGTTCTCACTTTTTTGAAAGCTTTTACAAATTATTTTCAGATGCTGTGGATAGCATTTAATATATATATATATATATATATATATATATATATACACACACACACCAGAATGTTCTTTCAAAGCAGATTGAGGTTAAAAACAATACATGAGCAAAATACAACGCAATGAAAGTCTCCGTATAGCAGTAATATTTAGTCCAGTGCTGCTCTGTCACATAAAACAAAAATAAGACTATTATCTTTTTTTTTTCCGGTGGTTCCAAGATTTTTGATATATTTGATGATGTGGTTTCTGTCAAACCGGATATGTAACAAACACATAAAAATGTAATGTATAAAGGACCCAGGCAGATAAATCTATATTTTTTGTCCGTCATTACGACATTACGAGGATGAATGGTTTGGCTATGACACACTCGTTTGGGAGGATCGTGGGAGAGCTCCAGTGGGGGCCTCATCCTCTCAGCGTCTGTCTGTCTCTCTCCTTTGCTGGGCATATAATGATGAATGAATATCAATGAAATGCACACAGATGCTGCGGCGCCACAGGATTAAACCCAAAATTGCCAGCAAATGCAATAATACAGACATTTTGTAAAAAAAAAAATCTTCCACTGGTCTTCTCTAAAAGCACCATCTTTTCTGGCTGAAAATGTTTTTTTTAATTAAACTATCTCCATTTTTTTTTTTAGACAAGGATAATGAGTTTTTCTATTCACATGCTCAGTCTAAATCTACCATGTCAGTCCTGTTTGAGGTGGGCGGCACTCTAATATCTGCAGACAGCTCTTTTCATACGGAGGTGCTAATGCTGACAGACATGTATAACAGACATGGCATAATGGGACAGCAGCTGGTAATATAAGATGAAATGTCATTCTTTGTATGCTTTTAAGGCGAACAAGACGTATTCCTATTTCCTTAAATGTCTGCCCTGTTCCTGGAAGACTTAATAAAGCCAAAGACTTCTCTACTGCGATTTACCCCTTCATCTCAGTCTTATTTCACCCAAGAATGGACATTTTGCTATAATTTACTTTACCTTTGAAATTTAAATCTCTTTTATAAAATTCAAGCCAATGAGGGCTAGAGTGTTTAAGCTCTAAAACAAGCATCATAAAAGTGGTCCACAAGACTCAAGATTTCTGAAGTCATACGATATAGCTTTGTGTGAGGAACAGACTCAGTCGAAGTCAGTATTCACTGAATACCCTTGACTTGTGTGAATATTTGTTCATGAATTAAACTGAACTAATTAAATTCAACTCACTGTTCCCATTTACTTCCATTATATTTGTTGAGTGAATTGAACCTAAAGCTGTTTGGAAACATTCTTCAAAATATCTTCTTAGATGTTTCTGCATATAGTCAGTTGCACAGTTTTGGAACAATAAGGGTGTGTAAATGAGAGAATTTTAATTTTTGGTGTATTATCCCTTTAAATAAGCTGTTTGTCACACTATGATATCGTACGTCTTCAGTATATGATGTATGAGTTACATGGACTACTTTAAAATAATTTTCATTTTGGGAAAAAGTATTCCCTTCTCAACCTTTTATTTGTGTTCTTAACTGATTTCTCTTTTCCTTTGATTGCCTTGCATCATCTTGGCTTTACTTTTGAACCTGCCTTTTATTAGCTTTAATATGATGAAGGACAAAACTATGAGAAACGGCAATGTCATCTTAGCACAAAATGGTTGAGAGGTTGTAACACTTAAATTCAGTTGTCCTCTATGTTTTAGAAGTTTGCCGACCAGCCCAACAAGATAAGATACAATTATGCTCCAGCTTCCCAAACTAAAGCCAAGACAATCCCGTAATGTGAAGGAGATTGTGAGGAAGCGAGATCGTGTTTTTCATTTGGGCCTCTTGAACATTCTTATCAGTCCAGATGGCTACAACTGCATTGAGTCTTCAGTGTAGAGTTTCAAATAGCAGAAGTCAGATAGCTTCAGATCCAAATGTATGGATGACTGCCTTATCTGTGGCTAAGGGAAATGGAGAGAGCTTCTGTGAAAGGTTGCTTTTGTGTTGGATGTGACTAGGGAGGAATTTGTAACATGCCATGGTCTCGTCTTATCAGACAAAAGCCACCTGAATGCAGAAATAAATGCAGTATCGAGCACCAACCAAAGGGCAAAGTGACAAACCATCTATTCTTAAAGAAGTGACATGATGGGATAACTTGGGGCATCACGAAAGGCATCAAGAAAACCATCAAAAACACAATCCCACCAGAACAAGCTGTAAAATCAAATTTCATAGACATTACAGACATAAGGAAACTTTTTTGTTTGCACTAGTGCGTAAATTATATATATATACACATACATACATACACACACACACACACTGTATAACAACTCCCTAAGGACACAAAAACAGAGACCAACTCTCCGGAGAAGCTGTACAGCACAATCTCTGTGGGACGTTTGAGATTGTCTTTTTAAATTAGAGGGCCATCTACATAAATATATGCACAATATGGTCTTTGTGCATGTGGGTGAGTCTGTATTTAACACAGCATGATGTAAAATGAAACGGATATGCCTCAGATGACCTCTCACAATCTGGACGATTCATTCAGTGTGGCCTAGCTGTCGGCTCATCCGCCTTTTGAAAAAAATGCTTCGGGAAAGCCTAATGAAGTAGGAATGGGACATAACGCAATTGATGGGTTATATGCAAATCTGGGCCTTCCTGCTAAATTTTACACTAATTACAGAAGTAAAAAAAGAGTTTGAATATACAACCAAAATGTTGTCAATTTCTTTCTCTCTTCATCTAAAATATCTTCCCAGTGATACGTGATGTTTCTGCATTTAATTTCATCCATGCAGCAAAACCAATGAAATGCCAATTTAAGACAGTCGGTGTATGGCCAAGCAAGGGCATCAATTGGCAATTATACGACAGACACAACCCTTCCAGTCAAAATGTTTCTATTACACTATTTCTACAGCAAAACTAAAAGTTGCATCACTCTGTCGCTATTATTACAAATCTCTGCTTTCGTCCTTTAGCTTTCATGATGGGTGATCGATGTGATAGCAAAAGATTCATAAAATGACCTCACTCAGATACTCGAAAAACACACAGTAATAAGATACAAAGGGTTATAGGTTAGGATCAGCAAGTTTTAATGAGAAAATTCTGTGCACTTTGGGGTTTCTCCAGTCCAGAGGAAGATGTTTTCATGAAAAATAGTTCAAGTGGGCCTTTTACATAAATCGTTTAATCTTATGAAAATCTGACATACGTGTTGAGCCAACATCAAATCTTAAATGTAAATCGAAATATATAATTACACCACGCAAACGATAAGATCTGAGGTGATTTAACCTGGTGAGAATTCACACGGCATGTCAAAGAACCCATTTACCTTGGACCCTTTTATTCTGCCTATTACAGAAACCTGTCACCGGTTCAGTGTACAGTCATTAAACACAGACACCCTTGGGCAAGATTCTAATCAAGTATGAAAGAAACGGTTAAGTGTGTGCGAAACCCACATTTCTTTATTTTCCATGTCCATGACCAAGGGCTAGACCATCATAGCTCAGTCTCTCGAAGATCTTCCACATGCCCTTGGGAAATTTTTCTGACCCGGTTATCTGGAATCACACATAATTATGTGTACACGAACACACATGCTGATTCACTGCTTTGTGAAAAGAATGTGTCTTGTATTATATATGCATGTTTTTGTGACATGTCAGGACACAACCCTGTATAATGACATGGGTATGACACAGGTATTACAAGGAGAGTGTGACTTATGAGGACATAACCCATGTCCCCATTTTTCAAAATGCTTATAAATCATACAGAATGAGTTTTTTTGAGAAAGTAAAAATGCACAAGTTTCCTGTGAGGGTTAGGGTTAGGTGTAGGGCTGGTGAAGGGCGATGGAATATACAGTTTGTACAGTATAAAAACAATTACGCCTATGGGTACAACTACGCCCACTTTTCACAAAAACAAAAATGTGTGTCTGTGTGTATCTACAAATATATCATACAGAATAAATTTTATTTTTTTATTTCCAAAATCCCTCACAAACTTTCTTTAAACGAGGTTTGCTCGGTCATAAGCCACACACATAATGAAAAAAAACCACAACGGCCTACTGTGTGACTGACAACCTGAGACATACGAACAGCAGTTGGCCTAGTGCGAGTGAGTTGTGACTTGGTGAAGAAACCCTGATGAGAGTTAACTAAATATTTTCATTGTATATCTCCCCCAAGTCACATGTTAACGATAAATTGGCACTATTGGGGGTCCAGTTGGTTTCTATAAAAATACTGGGAAATTTGCTGGTCTATTAAAATCTCGTTCTGTGTACTGCATCTATAGATACTGTATGAGAAGGTAAAACATGCAATGAGCTCTGTCTGGACTGTTACAATACCCACAGAGCTTATTGCAGTGTCACTTGTGGCCTATTTCAGATGCTACAGGTAAACCAGGGCCTAAATCACTGGCCTTACTTTTAAATTCATAATAATGGCGAAAAATTATTTATATTATTTATTGTACAAAGAAAATAGATTATAATTATTTTATTTAACACAGGATTTCTGCAGGTTTTATGAAAGTAAATTGAAGACTTTTTAAGAACAAGTAAATAAAATGTAAGGAACACAATGTGTTGTATTAGCAACACTTCAAAGTTTAAAGATACAAATTCCATCTGATCTCGATTACTTTTTACATAATTTTGTGCAAATATTTAACTTGAGCCAAAAATTTTGGTTTCTATTAAATTGATCCAAATGTTACTTGGTAGCTCAAGTAAATGTATCTTGGTTTAAGGATGTTTAAATATTTGTATTTAAACATATGGAGGAATATATTTTTTTGTCATTTTTCGTGCAACATTTAATGCCATGACTGATTTAATTCCTTAATTTGAGGAAGGCTGAATAAAATCTTTTCAAGACCTGCAGAAAAATTATATTAAATAGTATTTACCTATATTTTAAAACTGCACAAAACGAAGAAAAACAAAATAGCTAAGTCATCTTTCTATTTCTACTTTTCCCTATACAAATTTATTTCTATTGCATCTTTCCCTATACAAAATATTGAATCTCTTAAACATATTTTAAAGATTCAATGCGACACAAGATGCACATTTCCCAAATGCACTGACTAGTTCTTGCTCGGAAGAGTTTATCATACCAGCCTTGCGCCTTGCTTCCCATCAGATTCATAAAAACCTGTGTACCATGACTACCGGATATTATGTAACAGCCATCCAATTAGATTTGAACTGATGATTTTAGCCAGCTCTCGCCATTATTGTACAATATGCATTCAGTTTTGTGTGGGTGTGCCGTCTGACGCTGAGACTCATTATGCCTTTCCTCCTCTCCCTAAAGCTCTCTCAATATGCACCTCCATCTTTTTTTGTTAAGTACCCTAAATCAGGCAGGATAGAAACCCAGCAGCGACATACCTGCAGTGCACTTCCTCAACTTCCTCGCAATATCTTTCTCTTTCTCAGATGAGAAGACGCTTCCATCCATCAGAGCTGTCAAGCGAGTGGGCCTCTAGGCGCGGGAGCCCTGTGTGGGACTCGCCTCATTTCCCTGCTCTGATTAGCCTGCTTCGGCACTAACACACCCTGCCTCCCCAGCTTCCTCCTCTCGAGGGGTGTGCGACTGTGTGCTTTGTACTGCAATAAAGAGCTGTGGGACTTTAGAAACACTATAAGATTCTCATTTTTGCATGGTCTATAAACTACAGGAGCCCTCTCCAAAGCGAAAGCATTTATTGTGAAGTTGCTTTTTTGTAGATGTGCGACTGTATAAGACAAAAAATGGCAGTGGATCTCATTCGATTCCTCATTTTTAACGGTTTACATCTGGTATTAACATCCATCACAGATGACTGGATGTTAAATTGTCATTTCATATTTATATACTCAAAAGTAAAAAATGCACCATTTGGACGTGTATTTGAATCTCTTTGCAAGGTTTCAAGTGGGATTCTAATTAAATCAATCCATGTAACTACTGCTAATATGATGCATTACATACTAAATGTCTGCATTGCATGATTGTTTTTCCTTTAAGGCCATTAAAGCTGAAAACTCTAAATTTTTAGCAATTTTTGCAATAAGAAGTTATCAGTTATCTAGATCACAAACGTATAGTTATAGTTCACCCAAAAATGAAAATTATGTAAATGTACTATTGTTTGAAACATATATGAGTGTCTTTCATCGGATAAAAACCATCAAAATATTTTTGGTTGAACTATCCCTTTAATACAATGTAATTTATAAATGAGTATCATAAATAGCATACAATAATACAAAAAATAATTATAAAAAATAAATTATAAAAAATATATAAATAAATTATTATTTTGTTTATCATGAATAATTTATTTATATTTGTTTCACCTAGGTTAAATGCTAATTTCTATGAATACAAATATATTTCTAGCAATTCAAATTGTATAAATAATGCATCATGAAAAAACATGAATTAACAATAAACTATATTATTTTTTAACTGAACCTTGCATAAAAAGTTTGCATAAATAGAAAATTGAGTGCATGTCATCCAATATAAAATTCAACCACCAAATATTAAAAAAAGCATAAAAACTATAAAATTGTGTTAGTATGCCTGTTGTGCTCGAGGACACTTGAGTCCCAGCGGACCCTGTGAGCCTCTGCTTGCTGAATCATTCGGCGCGTCTGCTCTCAGGAACAGCCTGGCCTAGTTGCAGCTGTAAGCTAAGTAGGGTACACAGCCCGGCCTGGCACCCCAATAACCTTCAACTCCTTCAGAGCATCTTCCGCAGTCCTTTCTGGTTTCTCAAGTTCACCATAACTAAAAAAGCCCTGGTGAGATGTGTAGCTGTATCTGTGTACATAATCAGCAGAGGGAGAACCTTCTGTGTGGATAGTGGGAGATCCTGTTACACTATCAACAAACTCGGGCCGCCTCAGGGAGCCTTGTGCCATGTGTGCTTTAAACAGAAAAGAAAGACTCACAACACTATCCATCACACGGACAGGTACATCATTTACAATGCATTTATTTAAACTAAGGTCAGCTGCTGGATGTCACTGCAGTCAAGTTTAATAAGATAATGTTAAGCGAACAGCTACGAGGAAAATCAAAGCACTTTTAACTCTTTGATGCATGGAATATATTAAAACGAACACCAATCTTTTCATGATATATTCTAAGCCAAAAGGCTGATTCCATCCATATAAATAGTTCAACTTATTCATACCATCAATATAGTTCTTATGATGCACAACTATGACATTTTAACAACTGTCATAATTGTGATGTGCAGATGGTGTTGTATTCGACATTATTACTGCACGCAAGCCCCATATGCCACAACAAACTGACAAATGTATGGGGTTTTCCATGCAAGAAGTCATGCACTATTGTTTTTATTAGACGTGTTTTTGTTCTGATCACAACTTTTCAAATTGCTACTTGACAAAAGTTATTTTCTTGAGATCTTATCCAGGGTAAACTTATTTTTGCAGAATATGTATAATATCTTACATCATTGATTCATTCGAAAATATTATTTATTAACTCAAATCAAGACAAAATGAATAACAAATCTCAATTAACAAATTCAATTCAAATTAACACTGCATAAATATATATGTTATATACAGGTCTAAAATTTTCATTTGAAATATTCATATTTTACAAATTAGAAAAGGGGTATTATTGCAATAAACAATGAATTGGCCACAATTCTGAAGAATAATGAAAATGTTTGATGTGTACATTAATGACTACACTAACTTTTGCTCTTTTATTATTACAAAGTCAGATGCACTACAACACCAATCTAATGTGTTTTTCCTTTAATTGATGTTGAGAGTAAACGCTTTTTTACAGTTTGCATGAGAAAGCTGAAAAAAGCACTGACCTGTTATCTCACTTAAACTGTTATAATGCCATATTTTTTCAATATTTATCAGACTTCTGAAAAAGCAAAATGCAAACGGTTTCTGAAGTGCTAACCATTCCAAATCGATAAACAAACTGAAATATTTCCACCACTTTCTAGGTCTACATATGTCACGCTCCCAAATCACTGTGGGCATTGCAACCCAGATACATTTGCTACTTTAAATGTGTTGAAGAGGGACTGTACACCCCATCACATGTGAAAATGAGGAGTTAAACTTCAGCTACACCTAGATGTGAAATTTCACAGTTATGAGGAGTGGGGAAAGGAGGTGGAAGAGACACGTTTATGCAATGCCAAAAACGCATAATACACTTTAGAATGCCAAGATGAAAGCTGGTTTAGAATTCTGCTAAATGACCCCGAAGTGTGCGCCATTTTTCTGAGCTAACACATAAAGACGGCCCACGGAGCAACACCTGCTTCTGCCAACTGGGCAAGAGCTGTCAAATGAGGAATATTTCCCACCACATACACACTACATCAGCAGGAACGCAAAAAGAAACAGGGTCCTCGACTTAGACTGGTTAACTTTAAATATGTGCTATGTGGCCTCCAAGCTAACAATCACAGTTTGGTTTGCCATAGCGTTTACACTTGTCGGAGACGCCATTCTTTGAATGATTTAGCTGTATCTACACATTAAACTAATGTTCTAACATTAAACAAAATCTCTCACTTCACTGTTATGCTGTGAAAGAGAAAATCAGGCACCATTGTGAAGATGCATCTTCACAGAAGAACTCTAGACCTCCTGAATTCCAGCAGTAGATATTATGAGGAAAGTAAGAAGGTCACATAGTTCAGACTCAGACACTAGAAAGAAAAAGGGATATCTAAAACTCCACCATGTAAATACAAGTTCACAATGTCATTATATCATATCTTAAATCAGATTTAATGCCGAAAATCCAACTTGGGCACAGTATTACTATGTTTCATAATATTACAATTTATTATAAATTGCACGCTTTATTCGGCTGTTCTTTCTCACCTCCTTGGGGCCTTCCTTTGAAGATAACAGCAATGTAAATATGTCTCAAATACAGCATGAATCAGCTTGTCAAGCGTCGAGTACTATTCTGTAATTGAGCATACGGTTGCAACTGAATCATATGCAGTTATGAGTGACATAAAGCTGACTTTTCTTTGTTCGCAGTCCATCAATGAATCACTTAATATGCACACTCACACATTTACAAACAAACGCACTTCTGGAATACACAAATCCAGTCAGAAAGCGCGTACGTGATACTGTTGACTCAGTACAATGTAATCTAGTCCTACACATTTGGCAGGAGGGCAAACAATGCATTGCCACACACAGGCACATGCTTATTTAAATGCCTCTCATGCTCACTCAATTGTTTTTAACATAAGAGATGCATTTCCACAGGTTTCTTGACAAAGTCTTTTTATAAGGGTACACATCTTAACATCAACAAATTAAATTTGGTCTTTTATTATCATAGTTAGAGCTTCAATGGCTGCCAAGCAACCATGGTCAAGTAGACCAGGCTTATTTTGAATGGTCTTCTTTTTTAATAACATTTGCACTTTTAATATTTTTCAACAATTTTATTTTTAAAGCTGTCTGACAAAGGTTTTATCCCATTTCTGAACCTTGCACCCTCATGCCAAAAAGGCAAGCCCTCGATCTGAATCAAAGCCAATATTACCATCCAAGCTGCACACATTTCAGATAAAAAATAAAATAAAAGAAATTGCACAGATTCAAAAATGTGGAGAAAAAAAGTGAGATTTCTTGAGTTAACCCAGACTTTTGAACATTAGTGTAAACTTTTTCAAAAGATTCTGAACTTTGTTTTCAAAAAAATTTCTTTTCAATTAAAAATGATATTTTAAAATATATTGAAATGAAAAAGTGATGTTTTTCACAATATTATTGTTTTCTGTATTTTTGCTCCATAAGAGACTTCTTTTTTAAAAAAAAAAAAACTTACTGATCCCAAACGTTTGAACAGAAGGGATTTTATACATTTATGCATTGAGCAGACGCTTTTATCCAAAGTGACCTATAGTGCATCCAGGCTGACAGTTTTTACCTAACGTCTTCCCTGGGAATAGAACCCACAACCTTGCACTGCTAACATAATGCTAATGCTCTACTACTTGAGCCACAGGAGCACTGATTATTAAAGCATAATTATTGACATTAATATGTATTATAATAAATAAAATCTATTTATATAAATTAATTATATAAATCATTATAATTAGTTTCAATATTTTATATATTAGAAATATATAAAAACTTAAATGCTTTGTGTCATAGCAGCTGGACTGTGATTCCCACAGCAATGGAGGGATTGGAACCGAAAGACCTAATGATGATATTTTGTGCAATGCCGCTATCATTTAATGAGCCGTTTTCGTTTCTCATCTGCACCCACATCACTCTGTTTCTCGTAATACTCAGCAGTGAATTTTTACTGCAGTGGCATACACAGGGACAAAGATGGGTTGATAAATGGGCAGTGAATGCTGGAATGTTTGAGATGTTGATATATTTATGAATCATGGCTTTTACGAACATAAAGCCAATGCTGCAGACAGAATGATGGTTTGGTTAATGATTTCCAGAGTGGATAATGCAAGGTGAATATCCCTTAGCAACAGAGAGAGTGGGTGTATAAAAAAAGAGAGTGGAAAAGGACCAGGGAGGCAGGAAAATGGATATAAAGCAAGCGAGAAAACAAATAGTGTATGGAAGAGAGAATGCCGAGCTGCTCATTCTTCACACAATACTTTTGTGCTGCTTTTGATGAAGCTCAGCTTTGCTGATTCACTTTTTTTTTTTTTTTCACACCTCACATTGTTCAACTGATCATCCTGCTCAGGAATTTTTCAAGAGTAGAAAACCGAGTGTTTGAGGGGCTGTATTATGCAGCTTTAAGAAACTTCAGTTTGAGGGTAATCTATTTAATATCTTGTAGGGGAAATTGGGGCCATTTCTCAGTAACTACAAGGCTTTGAGTGAAAAGCCAAATTTACTATAGTAACATTAATAACTTCTGTAAAAATATGATTTTTTTTATCTTTTTGTTTTAATCACATATGTCTAAAAGGTTTTATTCATTTAAAATTATTATTTTTAGTTTATTCAGTTAGTTATTGTAGTTAAACTTAACAAAAATGAGCTTGAATAAAATGAAATTCATATTTTATGGTTCGTTTTTTAGTTAATATTTGTTTTATTGCAAGTAAAAGAAAAAAGTAATGTTTTTAATGGTTTTAGTTTTAACTATAATAACCTCCAATTCCACAAATGTATTTTCTCTAGTAATATTTTTTATATAGCTTCTCTGAAATTAGAATTCTGAAATCTGAATTAAATTTCAAATTTGATCTAAAATTCTTATAATAATAATAATAATAAAAATAATAATAATAAAGTGTTAATAATAATAATAATAATAATAATAATAATAATTCTACGCATTTTAAAATGTTATCAATTCAGTATTTACAATATATTTCATGTCCAAACCATGTTTTTCTTTTATAATGGTCTACATTTTGCTGAAACCCCTACCATAACAGCCATTTAAATGTCGGAATCCCACTGAGACAAATTACACTAACCTTTTGTGACAACATGCACAAAATCCAACTGCAAATTTTTCCTGTTCAACAAAGAAAGAGTTCAATAGGTTTTGTTCTTCGTTTTCGTTATTTTTCAGCCAAGTTTCACTCTGTATACTTCGCCTACGAAATATTCACTGAACTACAAATTGTGACAACTAGCCCCGGTCTTCCTGATACCTTGGCTTTTGGGCAAAATAAAGAAATATGTTTACATTTAGTCAATTAGTAGATGCTTTTATCCAAAGCGACTTACAAATGAACACAATGGAAGCAATCAAAATCAACAAAAGAGCAATGATATACAACTGCTATAACAAAGTAATAACACAATGTGCACAAGGTGAGATATTAAATCATCTTGAAAGTGAAAAGACTACAAAAATATGAATCTCTCTTCCAAGTGGTCTCAGGACAATTCTCACAAGTCTCACTCAGAGGCGGGCGGGATGGTAAATTGCATTGTGGGAGTTGGTATTAGGTGATGACACCAGAGGTTAAGACTCTCAAATCTCCGGCCCATCAATGCCAGGCTGTGAAAAACCACAGACTACAAGCCCCTACTGATCTTGCATTTATGTTTCTGTGGCAGAAGGAAATTAACTCTCAGTGGGCCGTCGTATCAGGCAGCCCGAGGGGACACGAAGACAGATTGATGGAAAACAAGGGGAGTTTCTGGTGCGGGTGAGGAAACGGATAGAGAAAGATGTTTTGCAATAGAGAGTAAAAGTGAGGATGCATTTGAAGGAAGAGCAAAGCTGTAAGACTGGTTTCTGTTGCTATGGCAGTCAGAGGGTGTGGCGAGCAGCAGTAACTGCTAGCAGCCTGCATGTGGGTGTGTGAGTATTACCGATAAGTGTGTGTGACTGTGCAGCATGACAGCGTGTGTATACATCTGCATGTGATGGAGAGAGGGGAACACGCTGATAGCATACGCATACATGTGCCAGCTGATTACTGTATGAGATGAAACGATAGATGGGAAACCTAAAGATAAGCTGTAGTGGTTTATTTCGCTTCCCATTCCCACCACACCACATCAGTTACCCACAAGTCCAGACCTGTCAACCCTCAAGGCATAAGGGTGTTGGCTCCCTAGAGCCTTAAGTAGGTGCAACCAGATAAATGCACAAGAGTAAAAACAAACAAACAAATATATATCTATTTATTTAACTACTTTTGTGCGTTCATATAATACGTAATGAACTGAAATTTCCAATATGTTATGTATTACCAAATTTATGTATACAGTGCATGTATTTGCTTTAGTATAAAAGCAAACAATAAAAATAAACCATATATAATATGTATTCCTGAATTTGCGCATATTCTAGTTATTTACTATACAAATGTGCAATTAAAATGAAAATATTACATTATACAGTAAATGCATATAAAATTAAATTAGCAAATAACTAAAAACTAAATCTATAACTTTTTAAACTAATTTTATGTATTCATTATATAATAAAAAGTGAAATTATATATCGATATATAATATGTATTACTGAATTGATGCATATATTCTATTTCTTTACTATATAAACAAAAAAAATTAAATTAAAAAACAAATATTACAATATTATTAAGTAAAAAAAAAACAAAAAAAAAAACAAAACTATAAACTATAAAAAATACATTTGGGCAATTAAGATAAAATACATAAAATTAAATAACTAAAAATAAAATAAAAATATATATTTATTTTATTCTTTATTTGTAACTACTATTGGACAATCATTATATAATATATAAAGTACACTTACTTCAAATGTATTAGGCATTTCTAACTTTATGCAAATACTCTTATTTACTACAAACAATTAAAATATTAGCAATTAAGACTAAAATGCATATTTAATTACAATATAGTAAATCCATACATGCACTGGTAACACATTTACTCTTGTTGGGTGATGGGTGGTGTACATGCTCTAACATGTTGTGGTTTTAAACCCAAATTTGAGTCCAACTCGGATAATTTCCAAATCACAACTCTAAATCCCTTTGTCCCCATCAGTTCTTCTCAACCATGTGATCCTTCAGCCCTGAAGGAGATGAACATACAGTTGGTGTTGCTGTAAATGCACCCACAAACCCCTCTGCCTCCCACTCTCATCTTGCCAAGTCAGCCTAATTGTTTGTTTTCTTCTGGCTTCTGTCGAATGAAAGACCCTATATTATTTTGCCACTTTCTGTGGACTCTCCCCTTCTCTCCAGGGACTGCCAGCAAAACAGTAATTACTAGGACTCACAATGGGAGGCCTTTTGAAGACTGTTAATTACAACTTTATGAGCATGACAAAAGGGCAGACACTGTATACAACACAGACACCGATGCCACCAGAGCAAGAGACACCTGAATCACAATATTGACCACCACACATGACACATGATTAAATGACTGCAAAAGATGTCTGGATGTGACTTTGGACAAATTGAATTCAACAGAATGTGGACTGTAGGCAGAAATAACACACATGGCATAGCCTTCTCTAAAGTCACTTTTGGTAATCCTATTAGGGATGATAATTATATTATTAAATGTTCGACATAATATTTATGTACAAAAAGCGGAACGAAACAGTGCTACTAATTTGAACCGTGTGACAAGGACCATCCGCTCGTGTCACACGGTTCAAATAATTAGCACTGTACGCTACTATGGAAGATACATTTTAATAAAACTCAAACTGTCTAAATAATTACATTTCGCCCATATAAAAATGAGGTTGTACAATTTTTACTGTATTTTTGTTCATTTCCATAAGACAAAAAAAGGTAATATTATTAATATTGCAGCCTGCACAGCACACTTTGCTGAAGATACGCAAAGTCAAGCAACACAAACCTGTTTCATGATTTGAAACAATATCACTCATTAGAACATAAAGTAAGAAACTCATTTTCTATCAAGATATTTCTTTTGTTAAGGAAAAATGTGTGTAAAGAATTCAAAAGCCTGACGTGTTTGTCATGTTCTGACCATAAAGAGAAGTTTAAACCAACAGTTAGTTCACAGTCTGATTTCAACAACTTTTTTTACTTAGGAGCAAAAATCTGCCTTTAAACTTGAAAGAAATAAAGATCTGAAATTGCTGTAATAATTATCTATATCGACTGATATGAAAAAAAAAAAAAAGTTATCGTGATCATTTTCTTTGGCCATGTTGCCCAACTCTGATTACTATTCAGTGTTTTAATCTGCCACAATGACATATTGTCTTTGAATGATTGACTGACATGTTATTATTAAGTATGACTGGTCACATTATCATGCAATTCAATTTTACTTTTAACGACTGACAGCCCCAACTCATATACTTTAATAAACTTTTCCTAAAAGCATTTCACTGCAGTACAATAAACACAACTGAGCAATCCAGTGCACTTTTGATATCATTTTTCCTTGTCATTCCAGATGGCCATCATGTCAAGACTGTAATGCTGTGATTCACAATTACATTAGAGGAACTTATGAGAGTGACTCATCATCTAAATTATAAGAAATATTCTGAAACCAGTTATTACAAAACATTATACTCCAAATATAACTAAATATCATAAATTTCTGAATATCTTCTTGTCTGTTTTTGTTTTTTTAAATGTAAAAACAAAGCCGCAACCTATAAGAGCAATGTGTTTTTGTAGTTAAAAATACTGCCGGTTTCCTGCCTTTCCACTCAAAAAATAAATAGAAAAATCAGTGCAAAAGCTCTCTACTAATCAGTAGCATCCTGCTTTCAAACCCCTGTAAAAATCATGAACATCCGAACATGACCCACAATTCATTACGTTGACCTGACTCCCTAAATCCAACTCATTTGAACAAAAGAATCAAGCCATATCACATTTTTGTTTGTCCAGCTCATATCACATTTAATCAAACTTGACTACTTAAACATTGTTAACTATATGCACAGTTAACAGCAACAAACACTTTGTAGTATTTTTAAAAGCAGTTCACCAAAAAAAAAAAAAAACAGTTACAAATTACCCACCCTCATGTTGTTTTAAACTTGTATAATTTCCTTTTTTTATGGAACACAAAAGAAGAATTTTGGTCCATTCAATGGAAGTCTACGTTGTTTGTTTGTGTGTGTTCCACAAAAGAATGAAAGCCACACAGCTTTGCAATGACATGAAGTAAATTAAGATATTATTTTCAATTTCGGGTAAACTATCCCTTTAAGGAGGCAGAAAACGCCAGTGCATTGCATCAAAAGGGAAGTGGGGACATGTTTGCTGAATTACAACGGCAATAGTGACATAGAAAAATACGGATGGGAAGATTCATAAGAGGAATGCAGGAAACACTCATTAGAACACATGGATGAGATGGAATCTAACAGAGATAAAGAATCAAAACCAAACATCCTAGCCATACATTTAAGATTAACGTCACAAGATTTAAATTTTAGACCGATGTGAAACCAAAGAGTTCAAAAAGAAAAAACCTTTCACCGTGTGCCGGTGTACACACAGCCTTTGGGGTCACAGAGCCTGAAATAACGCCAGGATGTTTCAGACAAGGCCACAGAGATGCCTGATGCCTTAATATGCAGCTTATGACAACAAAGTCATTCGTTTACTTCCCACAGAGCGATGTCTTACTAATGGCACCTCTGTCAAAGTCTGTGTTAATGGAATTCACTTCGCCGAACCAGAGACTGAAAATGAAGGCAAAACTGTAACAGTCATCTGAATAATGCAGAGCTTAGAGGGATGTAAAATAAATGGTGCATGGGGCCTGCGGAACTTCTGGGCATGTTTTAAAGATTATCTGAAACATTAAACCACTGTTTCAATGGAAATAAATTATTTTGTAAAAGGCAAACGCAACAACTGCGTCTCATTTCAACTATGTCACGTAATATCTTGTTCCATCCAAAATTCCTTAACATTATTGACTGCTGATATTAAAGACAGTAAAATCAAAATAAGAGTCTTGTGCTGTGAAGCCAGTGTCTATTAGATTTGAGGACGCACACACACACACACACACACACACACACACATTGGAACAATGAGGTGTTTTATATTGGTTTTTCTCTATATCTCTACTTCTGTATTATATTTAGTATTATATTACTACATTATTTAATTTTCTGGTTTTTATTTATTCTCTATTGTTAAATTTGTATGTCTGCCCTATCATTAAATATCTAATAAATAAGGGATAAATATCTGGCTTTATATTGTTACAAAATACTAAACCTGAAGCAAATCATTTAAATATCAAATCAGGAAAATGTTTACTTTGGATTAATTTACTGTATCTTTTATCGGCCCACACTTAAGCGATTATATCCATAAACATTAAGAGAAATATTTCAATTCCAATGCAATACATGATTCAATAAGAAATGTATATACATCAGGAAGTAAACTGAATTCAATGGGTCTTTAAACAAAATTGACCAGAATTGATCAATATAAACACAATTAACTTCCTCTTCTCATCTCAAAACACATGTCAGCGCCGCAGAGAATCCTCAGGACATTCCACTACAAACACTCCTTATGTCTATAGAAAGAATAGAAAACAAACAAACAAACAAACACTGCGACTGCTCAAGGCTTTCGTTGCTCATGGAGAGAACACATACAACTTCTGAACAGCCATGTAATTATGCAATTATGATGTAGAATGCATCAACACATCTGAAAGGATTACGGTACTTTAATGTCAAAAGGCAGTCAAGGACGTAAGAACTCAGTCTACCGTGAAAGCGTCCTTTTGAAATCAGTGTTCCTACAGCATGCAGTGGCAAACTTCAGATAGATTGGATTTAGCAAAATAATCTTACATGTCAACATGGAGAATCTGCAATCGGCTACATGCTCCACTGGCATACAGAGACTGAAACGTGACTGCAGAAAACAAGAACTGTAGCGTGCAAACGTGATCTGCAGTGCCTCTGGGAGCAAGTAGCTGGTTGCAGATTCTCTAATGAACATCCATTCTGTATTTTGTAATACTGAGAGTATTTAAAACATTTGACTTCAACTGTGGAATATTAAATTCGGTCACATATTGGCTACCCAGACATAACATGAAAACAATTACCAGTTTATCCACCAGAAACGGTGCATCATAAATCAAGGGGTTTCAATGATTTATGAGATAAATGCTCCCCACAGGCTGGTGTGGAGTGGGAGAAATCTGGCTGCGAGCTATCCGTGCAGCAACCCTCATGAAGAGGAGTGTTGTAGAGAATCACGGCTGACAGTGTGTTCCACCATTGGCCTGAGCTCAGCGTGGGCTCAGAATATACTCATCATCAGCCACCTGCTGGAGCAGCGTTCCTACAGTCTAATCCTTCAGAGAGGTCAGGGGGCAGCACACCATGCACACTGACTAAGCAGACCCCACCAATACATCACATCACATAGCAGATGCCAGCTTTTACTAACGGAACTCTAACAAAAAAGTAATCTGCAGCCGATTAAAACGTAAACCAATATGTAGCTAGAAGAACTACATGGCAGGGCCTGATATCTGCAAATCAGGGACTGTCAAAATTGGATATAAAAACAGTTTTGTGACTAACAGAAGGTTTGGAGTTACATGAGGAGATGACTTCAGGATTCAGCTTTTATTTGACTGTAGGATTGTTTCACAGCAACTAAAAAGGTATAATTCACAAATCCTAAATTGTTATAATTTCATTTATTTTTAACTTTTTTTATTTTTAACTTTATTATCATGCTGTTTCAAACCTATTTGACTTTTTTGTAGGTTAGATGTCTTTTGATTATTAAAATTTAATTAACGGAAACCAGGAAAATGCAGAATTTGGGAAAGTATTATAATTTTCTTTATATATAGAGAGAGAGAAAGAGAGAGAAAGAGAGAGAAAGAGATACATACATACATACATATATATATATATATATAAAGCTTCTGCTAAATGAATAAATATATATAATTTGTTAATTTGAAACTGTAAAATTTGGGACTAGATTACATTGGGCACTACAAAAGCACCATAAATATATCTTGTGCAGTTTATTTGAAAGTCAGACTTCACAATCATTCTTTACGATTAATCTGTTGATCTGAATCACAAAACCGGTTTGAATAACATGTTTAAGACTGTTTGGGATCTGAATCTCAAGCATCAGTTTACAATCCAGACAGAAAAGATATGATGATTAAATCCTGTAACTCCAGAGAAACAAACATACCATGGTTTCCACCAAAAATTAATCAGCACAGCTGTTTTCAGCATGATAAAAAGATGTTTCTTGAGCACCAAATTAGCATACAATGATTTATTCATTTTTTCAGCATTAATTTTTCTACTGTATTTTTGATCATATAAAGACACTTATTTCAGAAATCTTGCAGAACTGTTGTTAAAAGATTTTGGAAATGCATCAAGGAAGAGACAACCCTGCAGTAAAGTTGGGCCTCCAGCTGTTCTTCACCAAAACATACTTCAAAGTTGAATTTTATTGTACTGCTCTGTCTGTCCTAAATCTGCCATAGATCCAACATGATACATCATAGCTTGATTTAAGTCAGCTGTCCATCTGTTGCATTGCTATGGAGTTCAAAACACCACAAAGCAACATTTCACAAGCACATTCAGGGGATGAAACTTCCTCTCACTTTCCAGGCATCTTAGGGGAAAGATTTCCTGACTGACGTGTAGCCCTATATGTGCTTGACAAGTAACTGTGACTGCTGTCAGCACCTCATGAAAAAAAAATTACACCAAAATCGAGGAGCGACATTAGCTATACATCAATAAGAGATGTGGAGGGACAGCGAGTGCACCGAACAATATTGAAGAGATACAATATTTTGCGGTAGGCAACAAAACCCCTTCATATCAAAAACTAAAATGACATTTCCTTGGCTTATTTGGGAATCACAGTCTGCTCTTTTTGTGGCCCTTTTGGATTTTCACCTTCTACATAAGACAGTCCTTCTTGTTCTTTTATCCTAATATTGGAGTCTTCACGCTAATTTTCTTCCAACTTTCTCATTTCACTGTCTCATCTCATGTCATTGCTCTTTCAGTATAATTTTATTCACCTTTATCACCTCTCTTCACCCAATTCCGACAATGTCATCTTTTCAATTTGTCCTTCCACCTCTTTTGCTTTAACTTTTTCCCTTTGTTCTCCTCCTGTCCTGCAGTGAGAGCGCATCATTCCTGTAAATGGTCTGTCAGTTATGTCTGTCGATAATCAACCCTGCTGGGTGGGCCAGGGAAAATTGACCATAACCACTATTCAAGTAACTATACACTGTTGGACCGCTATTCATGTATTCAAGACAAACAGAGAGCTGGGCATGAAAATAATGAGGATAAAGGGAGAAAACTAATTAGTCATAGAGGAGAATCCCACATAAGTCAATCAACAAATCAGCAATGGATAACACACTGACATGCTCATAAAAAAGGGGCTGTCTTACTTTTAGTTTAGGTATAAGGTCAGTAAATAGGAGCTGGTCACCAGTGGTGCAATCTTATTTGTATTCTAAAAGCTCCTAAGAGCAACACCGATTTACTCCAAAACTGAACCTTCTAAGGCCAATGTGACATTGCAAAAAACAAAAGAAGACTTGCGGACAATCTGACAAAATTGTAGCATTTAAAAGGTGGCAGGCGTAAATAATTAATAAATGAATATAAAAAAAATGAAAGGATAGCAATGAGACATGGAACAAACACTTTTTGGATCACAATGTCTAATTATAATTTCTGCAATATAATGGTGGCCCTCCATCAAGAAAAAATTCAAAATCTATTAAAGGAATAAATGACTTCAAAATGTTAAATTCTGTCATCATTTACTCATCCACATGTTGTTATAAAACCATATGACTTTCTTACAAGGCATACAAAAAGTGAACTTTATATGGAAAGGAGCAGCCTTTACATTCTTCAATTGCAATAAATGGAAACTGGGGCTTTCAAGCATCTAAAAGGATGTAAAAAGACCCTATTTGTAATCATTTTCCCACCAAAAATAAAACAAATTAAATGAAAACTGAAATATTTAAAATGAAATAACACTGTTCAAAAGTTTGTGGCGCAATTTTGTTTTAATGTTCTTCAAAAATAAAAATAAAAAGATTTAATACTCACCAAGAGTGCACATAAAAATTTTAATATTGTGAAATATTATAATCTGAATTTTATGCATAATAACTTGATAATCACGTGATCATTCTAATATGCTGATATGGTGCTCAAAAAAACTTTGATCATCATCAAAAAACAGTTGGACTTAATATTTTTTTAGAAACTGTGATACATTTAAGACTCTCTGATCCATAAGAAAGTTCAAATAAAGTTTATTTAAAATTGAATATTTTTTAAATCATATACTGACCGCTTTCTAAAACCTTCAATTTCCATTCACAGTAACTGCATGAAAAAAAAGCAACTGTTAAATTCTCCAAAAATATCTTCGTTTACGTTCTGCTGATAAAATCAAGTTATACATGTTTGGAATAACATGACGCTCACTGTGTGGTTGTAAATCACATTCAGAAATGGATAACAACCTTAAAATGTTACTAATACGGCTCCTTGATTATGCCATCAAAAAACGCCCCACATGACAGAGACCAAAATCAAGGTTGTTTCAACAGGTGGAGGGAAAGGGTACTGTGACACACTGTGACGCCCTTCCTGTTGTGTTTGCACCTGTTACAGTGTCTAAATGAATAAGAAGTCGGAAAACAAACATCCTGCTGGGACTCACTCATGTCCTCCCACAGAAGTTATTTATCTCCCAGAGAAATAAATAAGTCAACAGTGCTGCAAAGAAGCAGACATCATTTATGAAGCTGGGATCATACACAACCTCACCAACCACGGAGGTGCAAGGATCTGATTATACCCTTAAAAATAAAGATTCCAAAAGAGGTTGTCACAGTGATGCCATAGAAGAACAACTCTGGGTTGCACAAAGAATCTTTCGCTGAACCGTTCTTAAGAACCTCTTTTTTTTTCTTAGTATTTAATTTATAATCTCATTTCACTATAAAAAACCTTTTGTGCAAAGGCAAGTTTCCATGGATGTTTTTCGTGGAACTACACATGCTGGTAAAGAACCTGTATTTTGAGAGTGTGTGCTGGCAAACTATTATGAAACACACTTTCAATTGTGTAATCAAAAATGAAGGCAGGTAGGAGGAAAGTAGGCAGATTGGTTGACTGACCTCAAAATAGGTTTGTGACTGAGTTCAGGTGCGTTTCAACGTAATTGCATCATAAACCCAGCAGGAATCAATGACAAAAAGTGGGACTAAAAACTTTTTAACGTCAAGTGTACATGTATAAAAACAGTAAAGTATGCATAATTAACCCTGAACAACCCTATAGTACACATAGTTAATTCATATTTGTCAGTACTGTTCTAATTATACTGTGTAAGCCTAAAAAGTGCGCAAATAAGTAAACATTTACCGCTTGCGTTCTTGCCACAAATGAGATGCTGATACGGCTGCAAAAGACCCCAAAGCTCCGAATCGTTATTTATGGCCTGTTCCAGGGACTCCACGGAAAACTTTGGCACTCCGTTCTCCTTCTCTACCAGCGCACTCCTCAGCACCCGACTGAACACCTCTCGGAACAGGCTCTCCATACAGGCGCTCAGGTAGATCGCAGCGTGCTCGTGGATGCGCAGGGCCACCCGGCTATCCACCATCCACCTGAAGAACTTCCCTACGGAGAAGACGAGTCCACACCTGGTTGACTTGCCCCGACTGAACTTATCACCCGTGTTCATGTTGTAAAGCGACAATGCGCTGAGCGCCGCAGTGATGCAGTTCACGGAGATGGTCCACGACAGGACCATCTTGATGGCGCTCTGGATCTCGTGCTTGGTGCATCTGGCGTAACGCAGACTCAGGCGCTGCGCCTCCCGGGCGATCCTCACCAGCGCGCGGCTGACCAGCGCGGAGAGTTTGGCTAGGATCTCCCGCGACGCGTTCCCCATGCACAGATCCTCGTCTTTGCGCAGCGCGCCTTCCACCTCTCCAAGACTCCACGGCACGTCCTCCTCCAGCTCGGGCAATTTGGCGCACTGGCCCGAGCACTCCAGGATCTCCGTGTCTTCCGCCAGGACGGTGTTGACCGTGTCCAAACTGTTGTGTCTGCTGTGCATGGATTCAGTCAGATGCCAGCAGTTGCCCCCATGCGCATATGACAGATGCGTGTCCGAGCAACAGAGCGACACGCTGGACGACCTGAAGGAATCCGCCGCTCCACCATAACCGGAATCGAGCGTTAAATCCTCCAGCGTCCTCGCAGCTGTCTTACCATTGCCTGCCATGGCAGCACTTCATAATGTTAGGCTTATGCCTGATATTTTAAAGAAAGCCAAAAGCGCGTTCCTGTGGCGCGCCCTGTCCTCGGAGCAGTAGAGGAATGTGTTGCCACCTAATTTCACGCGCAAACACTAATCTACAAGCGCGCACAGTTACAATTCGTTAAGTGCTTCGGTAAGTTACCAACAAAAAAAATATGTCTCCAACGCGTGCCTCAGCTCCCAACTTTGCGTGCGTAATTCAAGAGCTCAGAGCGCCTTCACCAACCACTGCATCATCCACTGCAAACCCACTCATCTGGGGAGGAGCTATGCAAATAAACCACTCATAGGAGGAGGGACTATGTATATAAATCAGTCCCAAGAAGGGAGGGGATATGCAAGTAGAAAATAACTTCTGATGAATTCAACAGGCTCCGAAAGTGCACGGGTGCCTTTTTCACTTTCAAAACGTAAAATCAATCCGAGAAATAGTCTAAAAACGTCTTCAAATATTAAAACTAGTAAATAAACATGTATAGCTAAACAAGGCATCACATAGTCTATATAAAAAAAATTCAGATTTTGACTGAAACAAATATATTTAGCAGTATCTACATATCTGTAAAAAGAATAAATACATTAATATTTATTATTTACATATTCTTAAAATAATATAAAATTATCAATGATGCCAATATTAGTAATTATTATTTTATATATGATAAATAATTATATATGAAACAAGATATATGATACCTCATAATCTCTTCTAAACACTCTCCTCTCTTACCAACTCGTCATGCTTCTCTTTAGCCGGAGGATGTTTACGCGATGATTCGGAAATGTGCAGATCAAATAAATCGCTTACACAACTTCTACACCTTTCATCTGTCTCGATCCGTCTAAAATTGAACTCGGGCAATTACTTCAGAATTGTCAAAAAGTTCTGGAATGGAAGATGCGAGACCGGATTAAAATACTTTGTGTTTAACTATGCAAGTGTTCTGGCATGAAAAGAAACTAAATGTTTTGACAAGAGAAGACTCGCAGTCTGTCCTTTTATCAAGTTCATTATTAATACGCATAGAAAACGACTTTTGGTGCATTGATGGAGAATTGCTGCGTATCTAGTGCCCTCTATAGGTGATATCGAGTAATTTTCTTTTTTCTGTACTTTGTAGAATTGTAGATTGTATAACAGAACCTGTGATTTCCACTTGACTGTTCAGGGTTCACAATAACAACAACAACACCATTTAATAAAAATAAAACCTTGCATTTTACGACTATTATTACCTTTTACAGATGAAGATATTTAGCTTATTATATTATATAGCTATATACTACATTGAGTCTCTGTTGCATCAAATGTAACAATAATATTGAACACCTTATCTAATTTTCTTTTTCATGAAATCAGTAATGTAAAATAAACATACATTTTTCAACAGAAATAAACTAATTATATTAGTTCTGACGTGTTGACTAGCATTCAGTCTTAGCTATAATTAACACTATTAGGCTTTTATTCACAATTCATCCATTCTACATATTATATTAATTACCTTATTTATGCACTGTGGGTGTGAATAAATCAGTGCACCACAGTAGCAGGCTGAGATACAGAGGTTGACTTGTCTTAATTGAGATTTCTCCTTCATATGTTCTTCCGTAATTGCTTGTTGCCTGGAAACACAAAGGCAACAATGTATTTGGTGCCTATGTATAACTCGCATAAAAAAAAAAAAAAAAATCCATCTTATGGATACTCAGAGAGCACATTATATCAGTACAAAAATAACAAATATGAATAGGTATCTGTAATTAAGTCTAGCTCTCCAGACTCATTCATCCTCTGGAAGGTTTAATATGGTTATAAAAATAATAGTATGGTTCATGTTATATGGTTGGTGATAAACTGCTTAAGTAACTTCACACATTCAGACAATTTTCAAGCTACCATTTTGCTGAAAAAAGCAACATGCATACATAAATGTTGCATAGAATGAAAAGTGATATATTTAAATATTTTACATATTTTTTTAATAGATTGAAAATTGGCATACTTGAATGTGGAAATACAAACACATTCTTGTTAAAATGGTGAAGCAATTACTGAAAATGTCATTATTTGCTTTTCAGCATCATTTACTATATCATATAATATCAGTTCAAAAATGAGTTCAAAATGAACTTTGTAAATGCTTTTAACAAATATTTCATAACATACTGAATTATACTCTGTGTGAATACAGACAAGTTAAAATGAGATTAAACAAAGGAATGGTTCACTCAAAAATAAAAACTTGCTGGAAATGGATTTGCCCTCAGGCCTTCCAGAACTCTCATTCTGATGGCACCCATTCACTGCAGAGAATTCACTGGTGAGCAAGTGATGTAATGCAACATTTCCCCAGATGTTCCAATGAAGGAACAGATGCATGGTCTAAGGGTGAGTGTAAATTTTCTGTGAATCTTCATTTTTGGGTGAACTATTCCTTCCATAACAGGTGGTGTTCTGATTTTATGCTTCTCTTACCTATGCTCTTCTATCAAACACATCAAGGAAAACAAAGCTTCCATTGATTTGTCTTCCATTCATACAGGTATGTACTAAAAGAAAAGATGAAAAAAAAAAAGTGTTTGATAATGTGTATATGATATTTTCTTTACTAATTATCAAGTCTTTAAATAAAGCTGTGCTTAAAGCTTAAAAAAAAGTTGCATATACACAAATTCAAAATAACCAAAATTATAAAAAAAGATCTTGATCAAAAGTGCACACATCCTTGTTTCACAATATGTGTGTCTACCGTGGCTGCTTTTGATAGTTGCAGGAGCCCCTTAAATCAGCAGTTCTCAACTCGTGACCCACATTTTGTAGCCTATGTATCTCATGTATCTGTCACGCTCAGTTCAGTCCATGGAGCTCCCTTATAATGATCTAATCATGTGAATCAGGTGCATTTAATTAGAAAAACAAAATGTGCAGAGCATCACGGGATTAATTGTCACCACTGCTTTAATTGTCCTCAGTGACGAAGCTGGAACATCAAAACTCAAACGTGCAGATACGTAGTGGGTTTTTCCCGTATGAAACTGCGCTGTAAACAAACCAAGAACAAAGAGTCACTGATGCTTGATACGCAATACATGATACTGATGTAAACATATTTACAGGATTATTATAATTTTTGTCTTTTGCAAATATTATATTAAATAACTAGCATAATCGACATCTAAATAGTAAATACAATGCAATTAAGCTTAAAATGATCTTACAGTCATGTAAGAAATACGACCAGAATTGTATTCATACAGATCACTGATGTCGTTATGGTATAAAAGAAAAAAAAGAAAAAAAACCCTGTTTGCCAACACTTATATAAAAAAAACTTTTAACGGAGCGCCTCAACAGCGCCATCACGCTTCAGAAAAACGCAGCACACTGACGCGAGCTTGCTCTTGCTCACGTCGCATCCCATGTGCCCATCCGGGTACTGCAGCTCCAGCCAATCAGCTTCGTGGACTGTACACTGAAGTCCTTTACGGTCTTTATAGGGTTGCACTCGGTGGCATATATATATAAATATAAATCAAACCTTGCGATATTTATACGTGTAGTTTGCACATACAGCGATTGTAAATAATATTTATAATTGTATGATTTTTTAAATATAAAAACATAAAGCATATTAACTTAGCATATTAACAAAAATTATATCAAGACTATTGTTCATTCACAATACCTAATGAACAACATTTTAGAAAGTATAACTGGTTAGTATGTTAGTTAATCACACCAAAGGAACGTGACTGAGGATCAAGTACGTCACACCAGGGCTTAACCAAACAAAACGCGCCATTTCATGTGCGCAATCAACTGGGTGGAGTTTAAGTCGACCGACTGAACTGCGTGGCTGAGAGTGTAAGGAACCTTCACCGTGGAAAAATATTAATAAGTGGACATAACGTTGAGGGAAAGCAACCAAGACACGTTAAATGCCTAATCTGAGGTTTCGTTTCATTCGGAATTTTGCTTTATTTTGCGAAAGCTGCAAGTAACGCGGTTACAAGGTGCTCGAGGGAATATATTTACATAACCGCGCTGATTTCGGGCTCGCGCGTCTGACTCCGTTTTGACTTCACCTGGAAGACTGCGCGCACTAAGATTCAAGTCAACTCACAGGTCAACTTTCTTTAAAGGCGAGAGATATTTAAAACATGTACAGTATTGTTGATTATTTTGGATAATTCAGAAAAAACAAGTTATACAACAGGGAAGTGTACTTTGCGTTGCGTCCTGGTCCTAAAGCCAGTCGTGTATTCGGCTGCTGCGTGGATAACCAGCGCTTGCCCCAATGCTTCAACTGTGGTCGTGTTCCAAATCAATAGACGTGATGATGGAAAGTGTTTTGTTAGAGCAAGGCTAACTATTTCCCCCCCGGATATAATCCAGAATAATTTGAACGCGCATACATAGTGACTTTATCAGATAACTTGTCGTTTTTACGCGTTTGAAAGCAGTTTATTCTTTGGAGTTTGTACTAGACCGAGGCGAAGGAGGTCTGTATCGTATCACCCCGGCATAATACAAACGACTGAAGTGGACTTGAGAGGAGTAATGGTGGTAAATACGGTCCACTGGTTCAGGAAGGGCTTGCGGCTCCACGACAATCCTTCACTCAGAGACTCCATCCAGGGAGCGCACACGGTCCGCTGTGTGTACATCCTCGACCCCTGGTTCGCCGGATCCTCCAACGTCGGGATCAGCAGGTGGAGGTAATAGATCGGGACTCCAAATAATAATAAACCTGAGCTTGAAATGCATTATAAAATCTTATTTAGAGTATCTTCTAATAATCATCTGGTTCTACAAAATGGAATACAAAAATTAATACATACTGAGAAAACTGTTTTGCTCATTGTTAATGTTTAGTAAAAATACAAAAGTTAATCTTTAGTTCATGTTAACTTGGGTCCATTAAATAATAATAATACGTTTTTATGTAATTATTTGACGTTAATATTAACAACGAAATATACAAATTTATCAATTTTAGTTAGTTCATGTTAACTAATGTATGTTAGAAAACTAAAACTCATTTTAAAGTGTTGAAATTCTATTTTTGTTATCTGTCAATTCTATTGATCGTTCTATTTTAATATATTCCACTGATTCTGTTTTATTCTACTCCTATTTTTTGCACTGTTCTTATCTATTCTCATCTTTGTTTAATTTCTATTTTGTTAAATTCTAGTTCTAATGTGTTCGATTATATTTTAATATACTAAATAGATAAAATTATAGAATATACATAGAATTCTGTTATAATATATTTAATCTAGTACTACTACTTTTTATCCAAAGCGACTTACCTCATTTGTAAGTCGCTTTGGATAAAAGTGTCTGCTAAATGATTAAATGTAATGTAAATGTACTACAGCTACTACTCTATTCTGTAACAATGACATCACTGCAAGGATGCAATAAGATCAAAGTGCACTATCAAAATACTTTTACATATAGCAGAACTCTGTTAGTTTAAATTTGGATTTGCATATGCATTTAAAAAAAAAAGTGTGATTCAAATAATACAACTATTACCAGTAAACTGTGTAAAGTAAGGTCAACTATAACCAGTTAAGTAATAACAAAACTTTTTGGACTGGCAGACTTTTAAGGAAGCCTTTTTAAGTTTTGCCAATTTCAATCAGTGGCCAATTAGTGGATTCACAGACTGATTACAGAACAAATGAGTGACTGACTGCAGCCAGTGCATGTCTTTACCTTATTATTTTGTCATAGTATCTGACTTACTAATGAGAAACTAGTATGTTTCATAACTAGCTGAGTCTACTGACTGGTTGAGCAAGTCAGTGCAGTGGCAAGGCACTTCTCAGTGGGTTTCCGAATGACATTGGAAGTAAGCCAGTTTAAAACACTGAATTAAACCACGTCAAGGTTTCTATGTAGGCTATTTTGGTTTTCAAAAAGGAGCCAACATTTCTTAATGTGTGTTAATTGCATGAATCATTTTTGACCCTGCTTTCCAGTGAGCTCATACACAGGAATAAAACTCAACAGCCGAAACTGTCAGTGAGTTGCTGCTAATTGCTCAGCACATGGAGGTTTATTTTTTGGCAATGGACAGACTATTGAAATTGTGTTCAAATAATATATATATATATATATATATATATAATTTTTTTTTTTTTTTTAAAGATTGAATTCTTGTTTTTAAAGATTTATATTCATTCACTTAATATTCATAGAATTTGCACATACAAAAAGCCACACAAATGAATTAGTAACGTAGTCTCGGTTTTGTGTTCTTAACTACAAGAAGCATTACATAACACAGACCCTTACATCAGACTTCCACACCCATGCTTGCTTACTGTACAGCTCTTAAACAGTTCAAAGCATAGTTTATCCGTAGAAAATACATGTATTTATTTATTCACCCTCATGTCATTCCACTTTAACTTTGAGTTTTAAAAAACGCATGTGTGTCCATTTCTATAAATGTATGTTTGGCTGGTCACACACTCGAGGTGAGGTCTACTGCTGGATGATATGATGATGTAGCAGCGCTTAGTGTGTCCCACCTGCATCCGTCCTACTGTGTCTCCATTGTGTTGGGAAATGGGTCAGTGTGTTATAGAGGGTGATCATAAGGCCTACTACAAAATGCTTAGTAATGTGCTCAGCTGTGGTGACCTACTTTATTCACTATGGAATCAAAATAGGCTCTGGTAGGACCCACCTAGTTGACATAAAATGGAAAAGATGTACAATACATGTACAATATATGAAACAAACTAAGGTTTATTCATCTCATTCTGGCTCTTTAAAACCGGTCTAATTTGGGACAAGTGAACAAAATCAGAATAATTATGCATGGCTTTGGTAAACTAGTTGATTTTGGAAAAAATAAGACTTGTATTGCACATCCATAAAACTGACTGCCAACATAAACCGCAAACTTGATACATTTTAATTTCACATTTGAAAATGAAGCACCGTTATCTCTGCAATCATTACGACAGTGATGCAGTTTGTCATATAACATGATACTGTGGTGTTCTGTCTGACCTGAGTTGTTTGTGTGTCACTGGATCAGATGACTAGAGAAGACGGTAGTCTTTGATCCCGATCATACAGCGGTGAGTCGGTGACAAAGAGAGGGAGGCTACAGCTTAGACAGGGATTTACACTATCACTGACTGCGTGTGGAGGACAATGTTTCCCGCGAGCAGGCAGGATCGTACAACAGTAGGGCAATAAAAGGGCAGATGTTTTGGTGCAGCATGAATCATCTGTTAACAGTGAGATCCGAGACTGAGAGCATGTTGGGACCATTTCAGGATTTCCAAAAAAAAAAAATTCACAGTTTTTAATATCACTAACAGTATGCCTCTATGAAATGTTTCTTGAGAGCAAGTATAGTTTGGCCTAGAGTATCCGAGATTGTCTAGCAGTTGAAGAGCGTTTAGCTTTGGAGAGTTTTTTTGGTAAGTTTTTCTCTTACTCAGCACTTGAGTTTAAGTGAGATCCTGCAGACAATAGGAACTGGGTTTCTAGGTCAATAACATGCTGCATTCATGGCCAAGAGCTCATCAATTGGTAGTTGCTTGCGATTTTAAAAGACCCATTGGGTTTTCTGCACCACTTTTCAACAGCACTGCGCTGAAAATGAAAAGTTCTGTATATTATTTGAACAAATTGCTCACATGGTGTGGTTCTTTTTAATGACCCAATTTACCAGTGGGAGAAGTCTTCATCTGAACATGGACTGAATTTTTTAGGCAACTCACTACTTTACCGAATCAACATAATATAACTTTATTCAGTTTATCACATCGCTAAATTTCCATCCACTGCTTAAAGAAAAAAAAGCAATTAAATCATTCAACTATAATGCTTGCGACTGCAATATAAAAACTTTGGCTGGTAATTCATCCGCACTTTCAATGGGCATGAAAGATGCCTCTAAAAAGTGAAATTAAAAAGTGACCCATACTCAGAATTTGTGCTCTGCATTTAACCCATCCAAAGTGCACACACACACTAAACTACACCGTGAATCACAACACTGTAGTCTTACACTGAAGGAGGAACCCAACTCCTATCAAGATACTCGGGTGGCCTCTTTTGACTTGGACTAGTAATCAAACACCATTTAGTTAACATTAAAAACACCTCACAACACATTAGCAGCAACCTTGTATCATTGCTTCAGCAACCAACCACAGCATTCGGATTGTGTATTTTATAAAGGACTGCACCATTCATAGTTTATTCAACTCAACTGGTAGAACATGTTGCTAGCAATGGCAAGGATGAATAACTATAAGTGTAAGGTCTTTAAGAGAACAGGCGGAGGATGAAATAAGCACTGGATTTCAAAACTTAGAAAGGTACAGCAATTGGAAGCAACTTTGGAACAGTGAATTAAGGGTCATTGGAGTGCATCTCTTAAATGATAAAATGAGTGTCTGTACATTTCATAATGGCAGTTATAAAAGGGCGGCAGCCTGTTTAATGGCTGTGCTTTGCATAATAAAACATATCAATGTTCAGTTAGACGTTTCTTTCACTGTAAGCATCGCTGTTTGTAATTCATAATTATGCCAATATTGTTCTCCCATTTTCCAAAGCAGGAGTGGAATAATTAACCATCTAACATTGTGACACATTATGATATGTTTGTCAAATTGAAAGGTAGTTACAAATAGCATATTATAGATATACACACACACTTACAAATATTTAAGTATCATATAAGAAAAATATTTTTTCATTTTAAGCAACATAAAAAATATTAATTCTGATGCTGTGCTTTATATATATATATATATATATATATATATATATATATATATATATATATATATATATAATTAAAAATTTTTTTTGTCAGAAAATGCATATAAAATTTAGGCAAATAATCTGTCATCAGATAGTTTTTCTTTTTCTTTTACCCTAATTTTGTTCAATGGCTTGCCCGCTTTGAAATGTTTTACGGTTCAATATATTATGTTGCGCAATAGATATTGTGGGTATAGCCATTTTCTTATTAGACTTATATTATGTGCATGATATAATTTGTCAGTATACTGCTATAAATACATGTCCTGTCTCTTGTTGCTCAGGTTTTTACTGCAGTGTTTGGAAGACTTGGACGCCAGCCTCCGCAAACTCAACTCACGACTCTTCGTTATCCGTGGCCAACCCACCGATGTCTTCCCCAGGCTATTTAAGGTTTCAGTTTACAATTGTTACATTTCAGTATAGTTATAATCTTGCACATGAATAACGTTTCTGATTTATGAAATTTCCTGGATTAGAAAGAAGAAAAGAAGAAAAAAAAAAGGATTCTAATCTTGACTTGACTCTCTTTTTCACTTTTGTGTCGATGGGTGAATATTTTAAGCCCCCTAATGGTATGATTTGTAATGCATCAGGAGTGGAACATAACTCGTCTGTCGTACGAGTATGACTCCGAGCCTTTCGGAAAGGAGAGAGACGCAGCCATCAAGAAGCTGGCCAGTGAGGCAGGCGTGGAAGTGATAGTTCGCATCTCTCACACACTGTATGATCTGGACAAGTACGTACTTCCAAATCCATTCAATTTTGTTGTTACTTTTGCACTATAATTAATTAGTTTATTTGACTGAAAGCCATCGCTTGCTTTCCAGTACCTTCCTAAATCATTATGCACATTTAAAACATTAATTAACCTTGGAGCATTATAAGTCCCTCTGCTGCAACGTTTTAGTGGATTTGTTTAGATTCTGTCCCATTCAAACACACATGACTGTCATAGACTGATATTAGAAAAGAGCAAAAGCTTGTCTGATATGGTGGATGTCAACTGTTGATCAGAGGTAATTTTTCTTACATGTGGATTGTGATTTCTCAGGATCATCGAGCTGAATGGAGGCCAGTCTCCACTCACGTACAAGCGCTTCCAGACCCTCATCAGCAGGATGGAGGCAGTGGAGACCCCGGCAGAGACCATCACAGCAGAAGTTATGGGGCCGTGCACCACGCCGGTCTCTGAAGACCACGATGAGAAGTTCGGGGTTCCTTCTTTGGAAGAGCTTGGTTAGTCTGCTATCTATCAAAAAAAAAAATAGCTTCAAGCTAAAATGTGTAGAATACTAAACTACTCACCTACATGATGTAATGCATTCTTACACAAGATGGGAATCAGTCAAACTGTCCTTATGTTTAAAAGTTGCAATGTTTTTCCTGGAGCAGGCTTTGACACAGAAGGCCTGTCCTCTGCTGTGTGGCCTGGAGGAGAAACAGAGGCTCTCACTCGTCTGGAGAGGCACCTAGAGAGGAAGGTTGGAGACACTCCATAAATCACATGTATAGAGCTGCAGGATTGAAATTTCAAAAATATTACTAAGCAAACTATATAAATTCAGAAATCCATTTAAAAACAAAGACATTTATTGAGTTGTTAATACTATGACCTATTTTAACTGATGCTTCGGAGATGATCATACGTATATTATTCTTTCAAAATATCCTCACCATCTACACTAAGTTTGGTTTCATTTATTAATTTATTTATTTTAAGAAACGGATACTTTTATTCTACAAGGATGCATTAATTGCTCAAAAGTGACCGCAAAGACAATGGTATTACTGTTTTCAATGCATTTTTGATCAAATAAATGCAGCCTCAGAGCATAATGCGACTTCATTCAAATACATAAAAATAATCGTACTAACACCGTGTCCTGACTGCCGTGACACGATGCTGCGACATGCGATAAAAGTTATCTCTTAGATAGTTTACCTCAGATCTTGAAGAAAAATGTAAGTAAACATATGTTAAGATTGTCAACTCTGTGTGACCCAACTAGTGTATTCTATAACAAAGATGGTATCAGTCACTCAGTATTTACTTTTAATAGTGTTAAAAAGGTTTAATATTAGATGATAAACATGGCTGATATTTGAGTGATTCTGTCGCGTTGTCATGTTTCATCGGGCACGTGTAGTTAGGACATGGTGTAACCCCAAACTTTAGAGCAGTAGTGCATGTTTACCCTTTAAATAACTTTGTTCAACAAATCACAGACAACAAAAAAAACTAACACTGGCCATCCTTATTGATGAGCTCCATAAATTAATGATTCTTTCATAAACTTTTTTTTCCAGGCTTGGGTGGCCAACTTTGAGCGTCCAAGAATGAATGCCAATTCGCTATTGGCCAGTCCCACTGGCCTCAGTCCATATTTAAGATTCGGCTGCCTCTCCTGTCGACTCTTCTACTTCAAACTCACAGACCTCTACAGAAAGGTCAGCATATCATCATACGCATCTTATTGTTCTTCAAATGATGTTAAACGGACTTAGCGATCATGTAGAATAGTTAGCTGAATGATATATCTTAGTTGATTACACTTTTTTTTTTTTTCTCACAGGTCAAAAAGAACAGCTCTCCACCTCTGTCCCTCTATGGCCAATTACTGTGGCGTGAATTCTTCTACACGGCCGCCACCAATAACCCACGCTTTGACAAGATGGAAGGCAATCCTATTTGCGTCCAGATCCCATGGGACAAGAACCCGGAGGCTTTGGCCAAGTGGGCTGAGGGCAGGACGGGTTTCCCCTGGATCGATGCCATCATGACACAACTGAGACAAGAGGGCTGGATCCACCATCTAGCCCGGCACGCAGTTGCTTGTTTCCTCACCCGTGGAGACCTGTGGATCAGCTGGGAGGAGGGCATGAAAGTATAAAGAGCTCATAATTGTGATCATTTTCGATGTTTTACTAATATGACAGACCTTGAAGTCGCAGCACTCACATGCGTGTGTCTTCACAGGTCTTTGAGGAGCTATTGCTGGATGCAGACTGGAGCGTGAATGCAGGAAGCTGGATGTGGCTGTCCTGTAGCTCCTTCTTCCAGCAGTTCTTCCACTGCTACTGTCCTGTGGGCTTCGGCCGCCGCACTGACCCCAATGGAGACTACATACGGTGAGTTACAACTGTACAATGAAAGCAAATTCAATTGTGATATACATTTTTTTTCTCTGTATGCATGCATGTATGACCCTGGACCACAAAACCAGTTTTAAGTGTAAATTTCTCAAAATTTAGGTTTATACATCATCTGAAAACTGAATACTTAAGCTTTCAATTAATGCATGGTTAGTTAGGACAGGACAATATTTGGTCGAGATACAACTATTTGAAAATCTGGAATCTAAGAATGCAAAAAAAATAATAATAATGAGAAAGTAGTCTTTAAAGTTGTCCAAATTAAGTTCTTGGCAATGCATATTACTAATCAAAATCTATTGCTTTAGATTTTGACTGATGAAGATTTACAGAAAAAAATAAAAATAAAAACAAGTATCTATAGATTGTGCTCTAATATTGATCTCCACTGTGTGTGTGTGTGTGTGTGTGTGTCTAATATATATATATATATATATCTACTCTTTTTCTCTTGAAGGCGTTATTTGCCAGTGTTAAGGGGTATCCCAGCCAAGTATATCTACGAACCCTGGAATGCGCCTGAAAGCGTTCAGAAAGCAGCCAAATGTATAATTGGTGTACACTACCCCAAACCCATGGTGCATCACGCAGAGGCAAGCCGCCTCAATATAGAGCGTATGAAACAGATCTACCAGCAACTGTCCTGCTACCGTGGCTTGGGTAAGACAAAAACTAAGGGAAATGAAAATGCCACACTAGCCCATACATCCCTCTCTCTGGATATGCTGTAAAAAAAAAAATAATAATAATGTAAATGTGATTGATCCTTATGAACTAATAGGCATCTGGATATTGAAGGCTATTTTTTTAAGGAGTTTGTAAATAATTACATGCCTGAATTAGCAGGAAAATGCTTCAATGTTCTTCTCTAACTGATGCTTAACTCCCAACAGGACTGCTGGCAATGGTGCCGTCCAACCCTAATGGAAATGGTGAGAATTCCACAACCTTAAAGGGATTCCAAACAGGAGATGTGACCAAGGAAGTCACTGCACCTTCAGGTTTGCACACTGCCTAGCTTCTCCCTATATTTCATACAAGCTATGCTATATTAGACAAATTAAATTAACAATTTAAAATGCATATACACACAACTATGGCATCTGATAGATTTTCTTCAATTCATCTCAGGCTATCAGATGCCTCCCACCTCTCAAAGTGAATGGCATAGCAAGACGATGGTTTACTCACAAGGAGACGTCCAAACAAGCAGCATCATGCCACCGCAAGGTATAAACACTATGCCAATGACACATCAGTGTCTAGCCTATATCTGCAATCATCAACAATCTCTCGTTAAATCTTAGCAGCATTGTTATTTTCTATATGCAAGACATGCCATGATTGTTTGTCTCGCAGGTGTTGCAAGCATCAGTAGTAGCACAATGTGCTACAGGCAAGAATCACAGCAGATACCTGGTCCTGCTGTACAGCCAGGTAATGACTTCCACATTTAAGCAGAGGGGCAGTCTAATGACATACAGATTTTACAGTTAGTGTTATAATCTTGAAATCTCATTGTCAGGGCGAGGGCTACACAGCAGCACCCTCCAGACGTCAGGAAAACGACACAGTGACGAGTCTGGTCCTGCCACATGCTCAAAAGTCCAGAGGCAGAGCAGCTCTTAAACATCAGGTCTGTCAGTAAGATTTTTTAATATATATTTTTAAAGATGTTTCTTAATATTTGTAACAATATGCACTACTGTTCAATGGTTTGGGGCAGTACATTTTTTTTCTATCTTTTTTTTAAAGAAATTAATACTATTAATCAGCAAGGGTGAGTTAAATTGCTAAAAGTGAGAGTAAAGACATTGTTGGACAAGATGTCTTGTTTTTTCGATTTCTGTCTTTATTCAACAAAGAATCCTGAAAAAAGTAACAGGTTAAAAAAAACTATTAAATAGCACAACTGTTTCCAACATTGGTACTAAATCAGCATATTAGAATGATTTCTGAAGGATCATGTGTAGTATATTTACTATATCTTACTGATGACAATCTTTTGATGTGTATTTTACGCTTTCAAATTTATAGTTTATAATTATGCCATATCAAATAAATCACGAATGATTTTGAGAAAAGAATAAATTAATTTAATAGTTACTAAAATAACTTATTTTCTTTGTCAAATTCTTATGAGTGAAGCCTAATTTGCATCTTCTTGTTTTTCAGAAATAGTCGATGCAAAGCAGTTAGCACGACTTCGCAGAGGCCTGAATTATTATTATTATTAATTTTTTTTTTTTTTTTTGAGTTGTTACGTTTTGCATTTTTACAGAACCAAAATCCCACTGACGGGAGCGACTGAAGGGAGTGCATGATTCTCTCTAGAAGCACATCGAAACAATAAAGACACAACAATTAAGTACATTATCACAGGGACTTCACCCAAGCGGTCAGCAACATCCTGACAACATTGGAATTACGTTGTGGCTCTGTGATCTGCAAAGCTGCATTGTTCTGTCAACGTTGCATTCGTGTTTGGACTGTTTGGGACTACATTTTTGTGTATATAAGGATTTGACAAATACTTTACATACAAAATGTAAATATTTAATATTGTATGTGCTTTCTCTATTTCATGTAGTCACAGACCCATTGATATATTTTTGATATAAAGAATTATTGTGGATCAATTTTACTCTCTTCTTTGCTTACTTGCACTACATTTTTTTTTTCTTGATCTCTCCTTCATTGATTGCTTGTTCTCTTTCGGTCTTTACCACAAATGTTTGTGATCTCTCTCTCTTTTCAGATTGACATCGGTCTTGTACACCTTCTCAGGTGGTTCATCTGGGTATCTCTCTATTGCTGTTAACTATATGAAACTATAAGTCAACCCAGTGTTTCTCATCCTCTCACATTGTGCTTGTTTAATAAAGTGTAAATGTAAATATTGTCTCACTCATTTACTTACAGGGATGTTGCCACACATTTTGCTGCTATTCCACCACACAGCATATCTGATGACCTGTTACATAAACAAATAAATTGGCAACCTCAGTCTGTAAAAGCTAATGACTGAACAGAGATTAAATTATTGTATGCGTTTTGAAATGTAGCACATGCATAAACCATAAACAGTTGATTGCACGATGCACATCTGTCGTGTTATGAAATTAAAGTTGTGTAAGTAATAGTGCATTTCTGCTCATCCGCATGTTTTCTATGACATTAAGAATAATCAGCTAAAACAGCTGAAATGAAAATAATAAAATGAAAGAAGAGGTAAAAAAAAAAAAGTATGTATCTCCACGTGATGGCGCTGTTTCTCTCATTCACCTGTGCCCAACAAACTATGTATTTATATTTACATTTAGTCATTCAGCAGAAGCTTTTATCCAAAGCGACTTACAAATGAGGACAATAAAAGCAGTCAAAACTAACAAAAGGACAGCAATAAATAAGTGCTTATGACAAGCCTAATGCAGTACACGTAGCAAAACACGTATACAAATATACAATATTTAATTAATACAAATTTACTATTTTGATGTAGGCTGGTAAACTTTAAACATAATGGTAAACTATCCATATATTTAAAACCTATCTATCCATCTTCACTTTGTATAATCTTCTGATTTAATTCAATTATTTATTTACATCGATATGATTTTTAATAAAAACGTAAATATTTGTACCTAAAATTGCAATATGAGAATGTAAATTATTGCATTAGTTATATAAAACACTGACAAATTTAGAGTTTGAAAAATGTCTCCTTCGAGCCGGATTCGAACCAGCGACCTAAGGATGGCAACACTGAACCTCTACAGTCCTCCGCTCTACCAACTGAGCTATCGAAGGAATGCTTCCGCACTAATAATTATTTATTTACGAACATACGACGCAACAGATACAGCTTTAATAACGTATAATCAAATAATAGGCTAAATAAATTTAGCGTCAATATAAACACGCTTTTTTTTCATTTCATACATATACAATTCTATCTCGCTCTCACTCTCTCTCTCTCTCTCTATATTTTTTTATCAATATACTGCAAAGTTGTAATTTATACTGTAACAATGAGAAATTCTTAATTAAAAGCTAATAATTTTAACTAAATGCAGTGTGGTAAGGGCTTGGGCGTCGTGACGTCATTACTTGGCATGGCCGCCATGGTGATGGCCTCCTTTTACTGCTACTCGGGACTACTGCGCAGCGTTTGGACGTACTCCCTTCTCAGCTGTGTCTCTTAATTTGATTAATTAAAAATATTGCTGTATTGTGGGGTGTGATAGCGCAACACATAATTGCCATGGGGGAAAAAATTAGAATGGACTAATTTCCACCTCTTTCCTGCTTGGAGGCGCGACCACGGAGACCATAGCATCTGAATATTTACTTTATAAAGCTTAAGTCAACACTGAACATAAGGGAAATTTCCCAGGTTATTCATTCAAAATACGGAACATTTTCAAAATTCATATTTCTGTTGCTATCTCTTTATTCGTACTACAAGGCAGCTGCATTAACTAAGCGAGTTGTGAAACTAGCTCTGACGTGACATTGCTTACAGACTGGCGTGAAATCGTGCTCTCACAACAACCACGCTATCTTAAAAAGCCCAACATCACGCTAAGGCTGCTTTCAAGTAAGCAAAACGAGGCTTTGAAAACACCTGTTTCGCTGGAAGGGCAAGGAGGTAGCAACAGGACATCATCACAGAAACCGACAAGGTCCGATGGAAGGCCTAACGGGATATTTTACAGGATAATACTAAAACGGGAAAACAGCTCAAATACGTGAGAAAACCCCGGGGAAAAAAGGTAGGGTTGACTGCTACTACCTACACTTTTGAAACACATAGTTAAAAGTTACACGTGTGAGTGGTTGTTAGCACTAACGGTTAATAAACTAACAGCGCAGCTTACCTTTGTCCGGATTAATGTATTACGTATACTGTTTGCGGCTTTATGATCTGCAGCTCCTGAACCCATCCTTTTGTAAACTGCAGATGAGACTCCAACTTGTATCTTCGGAACTATTCTGAAGTGTAGGCGCTCATAAAACAAACAAGGTAGCCGAAGATATCTTGAATGCAAAAATGCGGCAGCACGTCGTCGGTGCTCCATTCTTTGTTGGGAATTTCATATGGATCCAAACAGTTTAATAGTGCTGATTTTGTCTGCATAACTGTTTAGCGTATCCCTGTAAATCCCACAACCTTTTCGCAATTTTAACATTTTTTTTATTTCTCCCAACTCAGCCTCTTCTCGTTCGACTTGCTGTATTTTTCCATTCGCGAGGCCATCAACATGGCCGCCACGTCCCAGAATGCAACGCGGCGCCCAAGCCCTTATAGGTTATTTCTGTCCAATCAGAAATCAGATTTAAATAAGAACTCCACCTGTCACTCACAAATAACATGCTGGCAGACAGAACCAGCTCTCAGTAAAAGGGTACAGTGAGACCATAAAGACTATTTCAAGAGAGGAAGAGGGACATCATTAACCTTCATTCTTGAGGTATCACTCATCTGGTCTATTATTAAGGAGGAAATTAATAAAGGACAGAAGAGCAGGTCACATTATGTGTAAAATAAAAAGAGACTGTTACTTCATATAAGTGCACTTTTTATGAGTGTACAATGAGGTAACAGTAAAAACAGCATTAATAAGAGGAGACACACTGATGTCACAGTGTTATCATGTTGCCTTGGGAGAATTAGACCAGTGGAGAACCATAAATTCCTTAATGATCCTAAAATAAATACCATCACAACAAGGGACTCAGAGATTACCATTTATATATAGATACCATTATATATAGATGAACTACGTTACTTAAAATACAGGGGAAAAAAACAGCAATAATGTAAAATATTATTGCAATTTAAAAAACCCTTCCTGTTTGAAGTTCTCGAGAAACATTTCTTATTAATCACATGCTTCTTAAAATTTTTGTGGAAACCGAGACTTCTTTTCTTTACAGGTTTCTTTGATGAATAGGAAGTTAACCAGAACAGCATTGGATAAGACACATGGCTTTGGTGTGGGAGACCCGGGTTTGAATCCACTGTTAGACACCAATGTGTCCCTGAGCAAGACACTTAACCCCTAGTTGCTCCAGAGGCGTGCGACCTCTGACATATATAGCAATTGTAAGTCGCTTTGGATAAAAGCGTCAGCTAAATGAATAAATGTAAATGTAAATGTAAAAGAAAATAAATTGTACTGACCACAAACCTTTGAACTATAGTATACATATAAAGTTTAGTTTATTTAAAGGCTTACCCCCCCATACACATCCAACAGAAAACTGGTATGACTCCGTGCTTATTTTCCCAAATGATTGGCAGTTGTTCCATTGGATTCCAATGGCAGAGTCAGCCAGCTGAAATGTTAATACACAAATAGTTGTACAGACGCCACTGAACATTTGTCAGACTTTGTCTGTTATCTCTGTCTACCATCATATGTTCCATTTATTGACTCAGGGGCCAGGCGGGGTACAAAATTCTCTGCATCATTTTGGAATGTTGACATAAAAATGGAATTAATGAGAGTTCCATGAACTTAAAAATGACAGAAAGGCAATGTTTCTACTCAAAGCAATGTATGGAATGAAACTATTGATGCTAGGCAATTAAATCAATGCCTAAATATTAGTGCTTAGTTATTCTAATCAAACATGGTGTGAAAGAGGATACCTACCAATGCACAAGTGTGCATGTGCATCTGTTTTAAGTCTGAAATTGGCTCCATTTCAAACCACAAAGGGTTTAGGAAGACCAAGTCAGAGGTTAGAGGTCAGGGTCTGGGTATAGGACAAGACAAAGCCCTGCACAGAAGAAAATAGATCCTAGGTGCATCTGTTCAAAAAGCTTACCCAAGAGCCATTTAGCAAACGTCAGACGGGTCAGGAGGCCCCTACAAAACCACCAGGCATCCATGGAGAACATTTCAGTCCATTCAGGGTCTTTACCACTGACCGTACAGTACTTCCTCAGTGACCCCCTCTTCTCAAAGCACTCATAAGTAGCACCATGTGTGACACAGCGGAGTTTGTTGAGGAGTACGAGGAAGAACAGGAGGTGAACGATGAGGAAGAGGCTGAAGAGGAGGTTGAAGAAGAGGTTGAAGAAGAGGTTGAGGAGGAAGAAGAAGAAATAGAGGAGAAAGATGAAGAGAAAGAAGAAGATGCACAAGAGGTAGAGGAAGACTCCAAACCCAAGCCCAAGCTGTTTGTTCCCAACATTATACCACCAAAAATGCCTGATGGAGAGAAAGTGGACTTTGATGACCTCCACAGGAAGCGTCTGGAGAAAGACTTCAATGAATTGCAGAGTCTCATTCAGCTGCACTTCTCCACCAGGCAGAAGGAAGAGGACGAGCTTGTGTCTTTGAAGAACCGCATCGAGCACCGTCGGGCCGATCGTGCAGAGCAGCAACGGATCAGAGCAGAGCGTGATCGCGAGAGGCAGGCGCGCCTTGCTGTGGAAAGAACACGGCGGGAAGAGGAGTCTGCCAAACTGCGTGCCGAGGATGATGCCAGGAAAAAGAAGATCCTTTCTAATAAGGGCTATGGTGGCTACCTGCAGAAGGTGGATCAGAAGAAGGGCAAGAGATTGACAGAACGTGAGAAGAAGACCAAATGTCTGATGGAGCGTCGCAAGCCGCTCAACATCGATCATCTCAACCAGGAGAAGCTGGGAGAGAAAGCCCTTGACCTTTGGAAGTGGCTCACTCAACTCAACGCTGAGAAGTTTGATCTGGCAGAGAAGCTAAAGAGACAGAAGTACGACATCAACGTTCTACGGAACCGTGTTAGTGACCATCAAAGAGGAGCTAAGACAACCAAGAACACCAGGAAGTCCTGGAAATAAATGAACTGGACTGACACATTGCAATGACACACAAAACAGAACCAAAAAAGTTTGTTGGAATCAGAATCGCAAGTCCTGCATTTAATTTTTTGATTAATCTAAAATTACACTTAATTCATTTAGCATTGTATCATACATATAATGGGATTTATAGTGTTTATGTTTTGTTTCAGGTAAGTCTTGATCTCATGCTGTAAACCTTTTAAAAGTGACATTTTTTCTTTGTGCACAACTTTTCATAATATGCAATGGAAATGCAAATCAAAATATAAACATATATATTTAACTTTTGCTCATTAACCCCAGTCTTATCAAATACTAATTTAGAGTAATTTAATTTAGGAAAACATGCACATGCATCTTAACTTTAGAGGCACAAGGACTGCTTACTAATTGACAATCTACAAAAGCTCTCGCTTCTGATCTTACAAATAAATAATTTTAAATGTGGAATTAAGTGCTGGAATACAAGCTAATAATAAATAAATAGAAAACAATTTGTTATATAAACGGACGAGGTTTTTATTGTAACAAACATAAGGCACATATTTTACTGTAACAGCAATGATTTAGCACATACTTAAAAGTATCCATTTTGATTACATTATAAAAAAAGCTAAATGATTTTCATACATAATAGTTTTTAAGCTACAGAGTTTCAAGGATGGATTAGTAACAAAAGTGTAAAAGGAAATGAGTTCCAATTCTTTTGCACATAACTGTATAATTATGCTGAATTTTTTAGTACAAACTAGATTTCTTATAAAAAATTGGACAGATCATTTGTAATTAGATTTTTTTAAAGTATATTGGTTTCATATATATTTCACACTAACAGTTCAAGATAAAGGATTTAAGAACCTCAAGCTGTAGTAGTGATTATTTGGATTATGAAGCCCACTTTAGCAAAGATTGTACCAGGTATGACCTTGCAGTAAGATTTAGAAATCCCGGTTGTTGCTGCTGATCATTTTAGGGTATGAAGTCCCAATGGAGTGCCCAAATCTGTACACCACAATCTCAAGCAGGTACTCAGCCACCTTTACTGTAACACTGGTCACACGTCCATCAAACAGAAGGAAGACGATAGTAAAGAGAGCCACCTCAAACTCGGGGCTGACGCCAATGAAACAACTGCCCACCGGCTTGACCAGGCCATTCCAGCTGAACTGCAGGTTCAAGATGTGATCGTCCTCGTCTGGCTGTGAAATTGAACCAAATGTATACGTTGGGAGTAATACACACAAAGCTATATTAACTTGGTTAGATAATTGTCCTTTTTAAAATCAATTTAATTAATGAAATACCGTGTCTTTGTTATTTCTGGCATTGTATCCTTTGTAGTCCACATGATTGTTTCTCTCCTGATGGTAAAACTGGACCCAGTTGTGGAGGCCCATGATCTGTTTACCATGTTTGGTTTCACCAACAAACACATGCTCAAATCCACATGAATCTTCACTGCATTAAAGACAAGGTGGAGATGGCAGATCAATTAAAACGACTATGTATAAATGCTGGGCAAGTAAATTACTATTAGCACAAGCCCAATCTTGTATTTTAGTTACTAATTTAACACACCCAGTTCAGCTTAGAAAATTGAAATTCAGTGATATATGCTAGCTCAAAGAGGAGGTTTATAACTCACCCTCCACTTTTGTTTCTGCGATAGAGTTTAAACCAGATATCATAGAGCTGTCTCTTAAACTGAGCTGGATCCGACTGAGCTCTGCCTTTGCTTACTAAATACCTGTGGGCACACTGCCAACACAAAACCTGTCAGAACAGGACTGAAAGAAGATCATATTTCTCTTCACTTGTACAGCTTTTACATGTATTTGCAGAATGTCATCTTTACACTTTATTGTAACAGTTTCCTTGAACCAACACCCTGTACTACAAAGCACATTTGCACGTGTCTCACATGCCTATATTCACTATCCACTTCCCATCCAACGCATTAAACCATCATTTTGTTTTTACTGTTTTTGTAATAAGCATTTTTCCCCAAAAAAATACTGCTAGAATTGGCATTGTGCTACAAAACTAGATACAATAGGGCACATTTTATAAGTTAATAAATAAATAAATAAATGTCACATTTTGTAAGCCAGTTCTTAAATAAATTTAAAAAAATGTGTTTTAATAAGTGCTTACTTTAATATCAATATTAATAAAATATTAAATATGAATTAAAACACCCATGCTACAGGAAACTGTTTTGTAGTTTTAGCATTAGTAAGTTTGCAACTCTGGTCGGGAATGATCTCTGTCAATCAGGCAACAGTTAATAGTATGCATACTTCAAGTTCTTTAAGTTGCTACATTTCTAAATGTTCAAACATGACATCTCTTAATAGCAAGGCAAAAACACGGATCACTGAGCTATAAGATACCTTCATGACCTCTGTCTTCAGAACGGCATCCAGGAAAAGATGGTTTTCCTGAAGCTCCTCTTGTGTCACATGCTCAGTCACTCCTGTAGACATCTCATAATTGTCCAGCAGATTTATGAAGTCTTAGAAGAGATAGTGAATAAAACGGCTGTGTAAACAATTTTGCCATGCACTGCATCAGATCAAAAAAGATCAGTGACTAATGAAAATTAAAAACAAGTTTTCTTATTAGATTTAAGTATAAGGATGGAATTAAAAACATGCAAATGAAAGCATATTAGTATGGAAATGGTGCTTAGTTTCTTACGGGTGTAAGTATCAATGCTTTTGAGCTTGTTTTCATTGATATAGGCAAAGAGAGGAGCTCTAGCACTGTCCCTGGCTTTATTACAACCCTCAGCTACAAAGCCAGCTTTCCCCTGTGTGAAAACAAATACACTATATAAATGACTGATTGATAAAGTCACGTATGCAAAATATTATGATGCATTTACTTAAGTAAATATATAATCTTCATAAACATGCCTCCTCCCACAAACACCTACCTGTAGGTTGATTTTATAGTCTTTTCCAGGTTTCATGCGGTTCACATCCAGCTTCCACAGTTCATTCAGCACATCTGAGAGCTCCTGATTGATGCCTTGACTGCAGTTGAGAAAGTATGACATTAAACATCCAAAATCAGTCAAGTCTGGCTCTATTGCCAAGCGAAGACAGCAATAATAACTGTAGTAACTATGGTAATTGTTATTACTGCTACCATGGTTATTTCGGGGGTCATTTAAGTTTATCCATCTATCTATCTATCTATCTGCAGGAGTCAACTGTCCAAAGGTTATGCAAGATGATAAAAAGGAGAATAAATAATAAATAAATCTTAATAAATAAATAAATAAATTGTATTTGTAATAATAAACTATAGTAATAAACAAAGATTGAGTTTTTTTAAGTGATTTAAATTTATCTTAAAATCTTTTTTTATTACATTAAGAAAGTCAAGATTTTGTAAAATATTAATATAAGCTCAATGACGTCGTAATTTCTTTAAGCATTATACTAGACATGTTTTCGCTCTAAGTCTCACAAAATAAATATCTAAAATTACTTTGAATTCAAAGTAACACTGAAAACATCACAGAAGAGGTGTATTCATGTTAACATGAATGGTTAAACCGAGGTCCTGACTCTCTGTGGTCAATACAAATCCCAGGATGTCTTTCGAAAAGAGTAGAGGTGTGACCTCGGCATCCTGGCTAAATTCGCCCATTGGCCTCTGACCACCATGGCCTCCTAACAATCCTCATATCTGCTGATTGGCTTCATCACTCGGTCTCCTCTCCACCAGTAAACTGGTGTGTGGTGGGCGTTCTGGCGCAATATGGCTGCCGTCGCATCATCCAGGTGGATGCTGCACACTGGTGGTGGATGAGGAGATACCATGGGATACCCCCTGACAAATGTAAAGCGCTTTGAGTGTCTAGAAAAGCGCTATATAAATGTAAGGAATTATTATTATTATTAAAATCTGTATGAACTGTAATATGACCCACAGAATTCATTAGGGAGTTTTCAACAGGTGTAACTTGAAATGCGTAATAAACAATGTATTCAAGATACTGAAAAATAACTGCCGTAACGTGTGGCTTCTATTCTTTCGAAACCGGAAATTCTAATTTAAGAGTCACGAGGAGGCGCGAGCCCACCTGTGCTTTTAATTCACAGCAACAAGTAACTTAGCATTTGTATTACACGCTATTAAAACGGATATAGATATAGATGTAAAAACAAAAGTTGAAACACACAGCTCATATCCATGTAAGTCACCGTAACATGAAAACAAACAACACCTGGTTGTCATGTTCAGTTCCGTTCACTAAACAGGTTTACGGAAAGGAAAATCACGAAGAAGTTCTGGAGTAGTTCCTCACATCTGGAAACAGCTGAACAGAGGCCGATTGTAAATGTGACATTAAACTTCCATTTAAAACAAAACTCGCTTGTACAACTAAAACAACAAATTCTGCACGGCAATAACGGCAAAAATATGTGTGAAAAAATATAAACGAAGCTTCGTATAGAATATCATTGTGTTTATCCATTTATTAACGTTCTAGCTGTTTATATTAATACTCACCGGTGTTATACCCGTTTGCGCTTGAAAACGAAAATAAAAACATTGCATCTTGACTCAATCACATTTAACGTTACAGCATAGCTCGGCAAAATAAAATGATAGTCATGATTTTAAAAACACAATAAATGGTCCTATGTAATAATACTTTTTTTGAGGCGACTGATCTAAAGCACAAAATGGAAAGACCATTAAACGTCTGTTGTCACTAAATTTCTCACCCTCTTGCCATATTCGAAGATTAATCCACTCTCAAACGATGAAAAATGTTTTTGAGGGATGTGTTTACGCTATATTGACGAATCTGACCAATGAGACTGCATCTCGTCTCGGATTGGTTATTTTCCAGAGACATATTAACCAACAGCAGTGTGGAAGAAAAAACAACTGAGATCCAGTTTAACAGGTTGTCATCTGGCTGGTAACGTGGTAAAAGTGACACAAACCTCAATTTTGTAATATGTATTTGCACCAACTAACTAACTAACTAAAACAAACAAACATTTTTTTTTTTTTTTTTTTATAAAAATGAATATTTCCTCCCAGTTCTGCAGCAGGGTGGGAACTGGAATCCGGACTCTTAAACTGGGATGAAATGTGATTGGAAAATTTTGGGTAGGCCGTTTTGTTATCTTCAGAACACAAAATTAAGATGTACCATGTTTACCATATTAGATACACTATACGTATGTGCATTAATTAATATTAATGTGAATATAAGCATAAATGTATCTGTTAATCATTTGTGTCTCACCATAAGCCTTCTATTGTAACCTCTTTATTCATACGGATCAAGTCTTGTGAGTTTGGATGTATAAACGATTACATAATTTTTGGGTGAACTGTCTCCAAGGGAAACCAAAGGTGTTCTTAATATCTTATACTTTGATAACCAATCACATTATAGCCTTTGATGACTCAGAATTTAATTTAATCCTTCGCTGCTATGCATTCATAAAAATAAACAACAACAAAAACCTATTGCTAACTGCCATGAGTACAAAAAAAAAAAAAATGCTGTTCAGTCTTCAAAGTATCCTGAAAAAAATTGTCTCTAAATATTTTTAGCAGCGAAAGCTTTCATAATATAATAATTTTTAATAATTAGGAACCAATCGTAATTGATAATAACTGAACACCAAATCAGAATGCCTTCAGAAGGATCATGTCACGTTGAAAACTGGAATAATGGCTGCTGAAAATTCAGCTTTGCATAACAGGAATTACATTGTAATAATAGTTCACAATATATTTGTTACACTGTATTTTTAAGCAAATAAATGCAGCCTTGGTTATCATTAAAAAAACAACTGTAGCAAGTTTGAAGTCTCTAACTCAAACCCTCTAGCGCCACCAACAGTTCAAAGTTGCACTTATGTTTATGCTAATAACTTTTGAACTGTAAACAAATGAGTCATGTTTATGTATTGTAATTTATAAGTTCTAGAGGCAGGTGGCAGGTAAAATAGGTATCTGCCAGTATTGAACCGGGCAAAAATTTAGACAACCTCAGATCCACTTTTGACCTAAAAAACATATAGAAGATTTGTGTATGAAAATAGAAATGTATGGAAAAGTATGGTTTACATATATGGGAGATATCTGAGAGAGTTGTCTGACATTAGGAGATTACGTTGCTGTACAAATCTGGGCATATGACAGATTTCTCCAGAATGGAAAAAGGTCAAGGGGCAGATGTACATCGTCCACAGGCTGGGGGTAAAACGACTGGTCAGTGCACCGGCCAACCTTAAGAGCAGGTTGCAGCTCAAGCAAACAATATATACATACATAAATACATACATACACACTAATATATACATTTTGAAATAACTGTTAACAAGAAATTGATATAGATATGAACGCATTTACTCACCCATGGATGTTGCAACAAGCATTTACGGTCTAGTAGTATCCAAATATCCCACCAAGACAATCTAAATATCCAAAAGTTAGAAAGTCTGTTTGGTAACCTAAATAGTACAAAACGACAGCATCTCTTCTGATGGATGAAAACAAAGATTTGGAGGAGCAGAGTGGGCAGAACTAGTGAAAGGCAACTCCTTTTAAACTTTACAGAAGAATACAGAAAATAAATGTAGCATCAAAAGTGTTAAATGTGACCGCATTTAAAAGCAAGATGTGCTTCCCATTAAATTTCCCATAAAATTAAAATAAAGCACAAAAACATTAGCCAGTTTTCATGCACGTCTTTAATATATCAGTTTTTCATATTCACAACAAATACATTAAGCTCTTTTTTCCTTTTATATTATACAATCTTAAATATTTTTACACAGAAACATCTCAGAATTTCACCTATCAAAACGTCTTTTCTTAACCTTTATCTCGTAAGTTGAAACATTTGAAGTCATTTCATTGTTTTTATCTCCATGCCTCCTAGCGAACGGACAGTACTTCCTTTGTACAGCTATTTACAGATGAAAAGAGTCTCCCAAACATTTGTATGATAGTTCTTACTTGAATGAACTTGCACTGGCTGGGGGTTTAAAGTGCAGGCAAGGCAACAGAAAGAGAATGCAATCCGGACGGTTTTTGGTGAAGGCTTTAAAAAAAGCAAATAAAACAGGGGGTTGGGTAGTGAAAGTAAAACGTTTTTAGAGAATATATTTATGTGTATCTCTGAGTTTTAATTAAGTAGGTCCCCAAGTATTCCAGTCAAGAAGGATCAATCCTTCACAAGTCAGACCTCAGTAACATTCCCATAGAAAATAAATAGAGCATTCTTAAAATACACAGCTACCATCTCCATACGCAACCCATGTTAGGTTTGCCAGCTTAATCTGAGAACAAGTCCATTCAAACGTCTCGTCACAAACTATACATGTGAAAACGGTGACCACCGTCACGACCGAAAGGATCCGTGGAGCTCCTCTCTCCTTAACGGCAAGTTTAAGTGGCGTAACCAATTCACAGAGCATCGCTCTTATAAAAACAATCAAAAAGAGAACCAAAATAAATAAGTTAATCCACCTGAAAAGAAGCAAGAAGATGGGGTGCTTGTCCTCACGCAAAGCCTCGGTTATCTGTGCAACATCAAGTATTTTGTGGAGCCAAAAGCAAAAGTGTCATTTCCTACGAAAAAAAAGGGGGTGGAGCCACTTATTTCACTTAGAAGAGGCTGAATTACGAAAAGCATCCCTACAAGGCCACTTCCACCATCCACAGTGAACTTCGGGGCTACACAGTGCTAGTGTCACTACAGCCCAAAGCTATGCTAGTAGGTTGACGTAGAAGTCTTTGGACCAACTTGAAACGAAGAGTCGCCGCTTTGTCGCATTCTGCGAACAGGAAGCCTTTTGAGTCATAGAGCGAATCGATTTGGTCGAAGATCCAGATAACTATTCTCCAGCAATGGTGAAGGTGGACACAGATGGCGTTAGGAGGATTAAGCTTTGGTTTTTAGTGTCCCATGGCCCTGCCTGCTTTTGAAATCGATTTTCATTCATTATGCAATCCGGTAACCATGCTTTAACCTCTTCATATGACAAAATATATTAAGTCTTTAAAAAGGCAAAATTGCTTATCTGTGTCAGTCATTTATAGAAAGTGCACAGACACACTGCGTAATGTCCATTTCAGCAAATCACAGAATGAGTGAGAGAAAATATATATATACATACACACACCTCTCCGAGAGTTTGAGACAACACCGAACAAAAAGTAATAAAATTAAAGCAATATAAATTAATGTAACTTTGCAGGCCTGCCTGTCTATAACACAAGAAAAACTATATGAAACTTTTAAAAAAAAAAGACCCGTGAACAAACATATTGGAATGAATCCAGAGGTGCAAGGTCTGAAGAGTTGTCACATGATGGATCCCAAAAAAAAGGAAATCAATTAACTGTTACGGCCTCAAAGGAATGGCTTCTAATGAATAAAGTTGTAGTGAAAAGTACAGAAATACATCTGAAATACGCCCACTTTGTAATTCCATAGCAAGGCTTCGTGTTTGCTTTATACAGTGGGTTTTTCTACAAGAAACTTTAAATAATATGACCTTTGACTTTTTCAGAGACATGACATCAGCTATTATAAGGAGACAAAACAAAATAAAACTAAAATCACATTCTCTAGAAGCGCAGAAATGGCTTTGAATTTGCCCACCAGGGAAATGTTGTATGGTATCTGTGGTGATCCAAGACTAAAAACATTTACCCAGGCTTCTTTGCGTGGGACATTAGTGGGGACGTGAAATGCAAAATAAATAATACAAAAAAAAGTACTAGAGTTTGTCTTGAAGCAGAATTAAAAGCAAAAGAACCTATATATTATTCAAGAATATATATATTTATGAGGTCTTTTGATGGTTGCTTCATTTATACCGCTTCACAAACTATATCTGTAACAGAAAAAAGGGTATGTTTATCTACAACATATGACCCTTGATGGGGGAAAAAATTCTGAAAACAAAAGAAATCTATATTATTAGTAACTCCTGCCACGGAACAAACTCAGTGCAAGAGAAAAACATTTCTAAATATTATTCAAGTTATCTCCTGACATTCAGCACCTTTCCACGACTGCGTCTTGATGGCCTCTCTTATGCCAACTTTCCCATCATTCCATGCCACTGGACCCGGTTTTCTGATTGGCCAGTGCTATGTTTTTCCACTCCAGGGGCGGAGCAAAGGTGGGGTTTGTGCTCCCAATATCATTCATCCCAAACCGGTTTATCTTTCTTCTTGGGAAAAGGTTTTTATTCCCTTCCAAAATCTGTTTGGGTTTGATTGCCTTTTTCCTTTCCAGTGACCAGCTGTTGGTTTCTCACCTCAGTCGTTTTTTTATCGAGTTGTCCTATGTGATGTTTATGACATTTTCGTAAATTCAGCAATGACATCCTGCAGAGATCATTTTATTTTAAAGCAATTCCATTGAGGCCGTAGCTCTTCGGGTAAAGAGGAATAAAAACGGCACATTCTTTGAAAACTATTCCTTTTGTTGTTATGGATGAACCCACCGTAGGAACACAAGGCATCGCAAAAACTGACAAGGGAAGGAGCTTTAGGATTTGGAGCATTATTTAAATGCTGAGAATTCACCTAAAAGAGGGCAAAAATGACCGTTTTGTATCAGTTTTCATACTTATTAAAGCAATACAAGTAAAAAAGGGTACAACAATGTTTGTGTACGTGTACTTACCATAGCCACCAGCCTGAATGGGCGTCTTGGGGGAAGCGCAAGCATACAGGCTGAAGTCCTCTGTCTGGAATCCAGCGCGGTTAAGGGACGGTTCAGAAGCACTGCGGTGGATCTTGGGCAGAGAGCGTGCCAATAACTCAATCGAGGCCAGGATCTGCCATAAATAAATAAATGATTAAAATAATATTTTAACACACACACACTTTTTTTTTTATTAAAAATTTGTTAATACCACTCTTTTGTTGTTACCTTAAAGGGGGGGGTGAAATGCTATTTCATGCATACTGAGTTTTTTTTACACTGTTAAAGAGTTGGAATCCCATGCTAAACATGGACAAAGTTTCAAAAATTAAGTTGTACGTTTGAAGGAGTATTTCTGTTCCAAAAATACAAGACAACCCTGCATCGATTACCAAAAAAAAACAGCATTAAGGGACCAGTGGATGGAGTTTATTTTTACAGAGCATCAACGTAGTTGTGCAAGTGTTTTTGTTTGTTCCCTGCATTTCGAAGATGCCTGTTTTACAAACAAAGCCCAGTTTGACAACCATGCCGGAGACCCGGGTTCGAGCCCCGCTCGGAGCGAGTCGTTGCTGCTGCTGCTCTCGTTCAGTTTCAGCCTCGGGATCTGATTCTGGATCATAAATAAACGGCTGAATCTGACTGTTAGCCATGGTTTGTTTTGGATGATGTTTTTTTTTCCTCACGGTAATGTCACAGCTTCCGAACACTCTCAACGCAAAAGCCTACTGGCGTTCGTTATTCTTTAGCTCCGCCCACACGTCACGCCTCCAGCCGGTCGTGTTTTTCCGGGAAAAATCGGTACAGACTATCTTTCTCTTATGAATATAATAAAACTAAAGACTTTTTGGAGTTATGAAGGATGCAGTACTACTCTATAGGTACTCAAGATTAACAGGATATTGAGTGTAATAATTAACAGGTGTAAATGGGGAAAGCAAAAAAAGGTTTTCACAACATTACCTGAGGGAAAAGAGGTCTCTCCTCTCGCTTTTTCTTCAGACAATCTGCCATAAGTCTCTTCATGGCCTTGGGGCAATTACTGCGCACTTTGCTCAGGTCAGGAGAAAGGTAACCCCGGCCAACCATGAAGATAATCTATACAATGAAAGATATGCACTGTCATTTCTACAATATTCAGATACTGGCAGTAATTTGTCATGGTACAGACATTTAAGTCATCTAAATCCTTTTTACTAGTACATTACACATAGTACCATAAACATTCAAAACTGAAGATAAAATAAAAAAGCATAAGTAGTATTCATGTTTATGTACTCAACCCTCTACGCACACCTTGGCAATATAATCGCCATTGGCTATTACTTTTTTTTGTTTACTCACCAGACTGCTAGATTATTATTAGACTGTTAGATTATTATTATTAAGCACAATATAATGATATAACTTTAATGATTAGAACTAAAACTTGGTAACCATGTATGAATGCATATTTGTCATTTTAACTGATGGTGATTCTTAAGATACTGTTAGTCCTTCAGGGTTTTTGTAATAAAAAAAATAGCAATAGATAATATTAATTATTATTAAAAGATAATACTACTACAAATTCTACTACCATACTAACAATATACAATGCACTACGGATTGATGAGCTGCTGGGTTCATGAATATTAATCACGTAGTCTGCGTTCGTTCAAACGGAAAACGAGTGAAAAATTTAAGGGGGTCTGAATACTTTCCGTACCCACTGTATGTGCTAAACCTATAATAGCCTCGAACACACACACTGGCGAGTAAAATCGAACAGTTTATTAGCCAATGGGTAACAATAGACATCATTTAGTCACCCAGAGTAAAATTTAGTCGCATATACAAGTCATTTACTTGCAATGTAGAGGGTTGGTACTTAATCAATTTCAGGCAAAATTTGGGCAGAAAAACAATCACTGGTCATAAAATTCCATCTAGTCACCATCTGAACTGCTTAAAGTGATAGTTCACCCGAAACACACTTCTAAGAGGTTCACCTGATCTCTGTTGTTGATGTTCGAATAAGGCAGAGCCCCTGACATGAGCTCGTAGAGCACAATACCAAACGCGTAGACATCTGACTGGAAACTGTATGGGTTTTTATCCTGCAGCCTGATTACCTCTGGAGCCTGAAGCAGACCAATGAGTCAGTCCAGATGCAAATATCAGTTCAGAAGAAACTCAAATATAGTTAAGACATGCTCCTTCACTCACCATCCACAAGATAGAGCCAGAAAGCTGCTCAAACTGGTGTGAGCCACTCCAGCGGGATTTCACTGTAGCCAGACCGAAATCACCAATCTTTACGGTCAGGTCCTCATGCAAAAAGATATCTAGGGAGGTGGTGTTAAGGCTAAGAGCAAGCAGATGCACACATGCCTGCCAATACGAACCTTTTTTTTAGATTGCTAAAAATTACTATAATAATCAATATTTTACAAAGGATACTGTTACTCTTCAAATCTCTATGGATGATGGACTTGGCGTGCAGATAGCTGTGGAAGAAAGTGTTATAACCCGAGCAATTGAGTATCATAACAACGGCAGGTTTCACGCCTTCTATTCAAGCTAGAAGACTAAATGGATTCTTTATTTCTAAATATTACATTTTCTCTAAAAGCTTTTGAGTGTCACTCACTCCATGCCCTGAGCTGTCTGCCGGGCAATGTCAATCAGCTTGATCATCTCAAACTTGGTCTCGATGATGTGCAGGTGGTGGTAGAGACTCGAGCCTTCACACCACTGTGTAACTATAGCCAGCTGGGGTTTGGTGGTGTAGCCCATGAAGAGCAGGATGTTCACATGGCGGGTTTTCCTGCGGGAGAGAACAAATGTTCAGTGTGCTCTGACAGAACAATGTTTTGATAGAACATTAGACTAACATTTAATGACAAAAAAATCTAAGGTTTTTAAATAACTAGTGAACTGGGACTTATGTAAATATTTAAATAGTTTCATTGCTTGATTTCAAAAAGAATTGGCAGGATACCATCGGTTAACAAGAATAGAAACTCTTTAATACAATAAAGTCAGTGGTCAGTGAAAGGATGTGCTTAGGCCTTATGATTATAGTCAATCTTAGGAGGTCAAATTAAATTTTATATACACCATTGATTTCATTTTATTATTTTATACGGTTTTATATTTAATGGTTTGATTTAATAATTTACATTTTTACAATTTAATATATAACATTTAATTTGGGATCTTTTGATTATTTTTTTTAATTTTTTAATAAAACAAATATTGAGGTCAAATTTAATATTACATGTGATTTGTTTTTATTGTATTATATTTAATATGAATAGATTAATTTACATGCAATAATTTAGTACATTTTTACAACCGGGTTACTGACAACTGGGATACTTTTTGATTATTTACTTCAAACAAAAATGTAATAATTTTTTTTATAAATTAGTACAAATGTATAAAAAAAATAAACAATGAGGAATAAATAAATATTATGATATTTTATTACTTAATGGTTAACTCTGTTTCCATTAACTGGGGTAATTTAAACCCCTTTAGATTCTTTTTTTTTTTTCGCAATAAAAAATACATTAAACAATATAAAAATGTATAAAATAACACAGAAAAAAGCAATGGTATTAGGAATTCAATTTTTGTTTTAACTGCTTAACCACTACCTAAAACCTACAGTTCGGACAGACACCATCTCTGTTTTGAAATCATGAACAATTTTAGCAATTTTGGGCCTTATAATATCTTACCTGAGGACACCCACTTCATTCTTAAAGGCCTGTAGCTGCTGTGGAGTGGGAGCTGTGACATTCAACATCTTTACCGCCACATCACCTATGAGGAAGAGGAAGACTGTAGCCTTTTCTGTACATTCCTTTTTAATCTGAAGACCAAAACTCTTTCACAGGACCTACCATGCCACTTCCCCTTGTAGACGGTTCCAAAAGAGCCAGATCCTATCCGCTGTCCCAGGGTGATCTGACCTTCCGGGATCTCCCAGTCATCGCTCGAGTCCCGTCGACCCAGGGTTTTCTAAATATGAAACAAAATAAATGTCAGAAACCATCTCGAATTAACTTTGACCAAGACTAGAAGTGTCAAGTTCAAGAGATCTGCACCATTTTATTGCGGTCCTCAGATGAAGACGACGGCTTCCGTTCTCTCGGTTGGCAGGGTGATTTGGACACCTTCACATTGGGCAGGGAACCAGGCAGGGAGGCAGGAGGGGTGGCCGACAGGCCCGGTGTAGAGCCTGGCACCACGAGAGGTCGAGAAACAAAATACAGTTACTTCAACTGGAAATATGCAAGTCAAAGAAGAGAGAGACAGAGTAACGGGAAGAAGACAAAAGGAAAAAATCTAATCTTAAGAGTCACACAGGAGAGAGTAAGAGAGGAAAGGGTCACGTCTGATGTATGCCTCCAATGAAGTATACTATCAAATCCTGAGACACATCCCATCTCTTTCCCAATGGACAAATCAAAAAGTACCCCCAAAAATGTATTTGTATGCTAAATATACTGTAAGTAAGGATTAAAACAAACAATTCTGGTCTGTACCAGTGTTAACTAAAAGTAATACAATTGTTTTTATTAAGTGAAATAAAATATAACTATTAGATGAAAATTGTGAACTTAAAATAATAATAATAATAATAATAATAAATCAATTATGAAAATTAGAAATGTGGCCTTGACAACTAACTGACATAATAAATTTAATTACTACAGTTTATTAATAAAACTGAAAAAATACAATTTAAGTTAAATAGACACACTAACTAAATTGACAAAAAGCACATCAAATTACTTCAAGTAAAAACAAACTGAAAATGACAATTAAAGTGAATTCAAAATATTAATAATACTCGAATATAAATAAAAAATATTTACATAATATAATTAGAAATGAGAAATAATATTAGAATAACACAATTAAGCCGATAATAAATATATATATATCTTTTGTTTTTTTTACATTATGGTAAATAATTAATAAATGGCAACATTCAATACGACTTTCTAAACTAATAATAATAATAATTATTATTATTATTATGCAAGATGCAAGTGAATTTAGGCATCACACTATTAACATTTACAGTATGAATCATCATGTGAATCTATCAAATGAATCTATCAATTATCAAAATGAGTATTAATTTCGAGATTTATTAAAGATTACTTATCTGTTATTTAATGATTAACAGGGTGTTAGATAATTGCAAAATATGTTCGCAATATAAAACATATTCAATGCTGACTTGCTGAGTTATTACCATTTATCATTAGGGGCTGCACATCTGAAATATCTTTTGAGTGAAATATGTGCAATTTTTTGCCTTAGTGAGTTTGTGGTGTACAGAGGAGTTGAGGAAAAGTGACTGCAGCCCATTATACGTCAGTGAAAATGTTTGCGTGAGAGGAGTGGCAGAGAAAGTGAGAATTTAAACAAGGAGGAGTGAAATATGTCAACAAAACACACAAGGTGAAAGACAAACACAGACAGACAGACAAGCAAAAGACAAGACAAGGTGTGGAACACAGCCACGCACGAAGGCCTAGCTACCTCTGAATACTGGCTCAGGCTCAAAATCAAAGACAATGTCATTGGGGTGGGAGGACAGAAGGGGGCTTGAGGTCCGTGTTCGGTTCTTCCTCAAGCTGCGGGCTGGGTGTTGCGAGGGGGCTGCAGGAGGGAGAGAGACAGACACGGAATCACTGGCCCCCGAAGCTCAGGTGCACTTCCTGTCACCAACTACCAAAATCCTGTGTCTACTCTCAGAGCTTCTTTAGAAAGGATCAAGCGAATTCTTGGTGACACAGAGCCAGTTCTTAATTATATCTGTGTATATAGTCTGTTCTCCCAAAAATGAGAATTCAGTTATCATTTACTCACCCTTATATCATTCTAAACCCGTTTTAATAAAAGAGCAACTCGAACATTCTTCTAAACAACTTCTTTTAGATTCCACAAAAAAAGAAAGTCATACAGGTTCGGAACGACATCAGGGTGAATATATGATGACTGAATTTTCATTTTGGGGGGTTACTATCCCTTTAAACAGTTCTGGGACATGTTTTGACGAAGCAGTAAGGATAGGGGCGGGTTTTGAGAACACTGATTAGAAATTAGTCGTTTACAGCAGCTCGCTAGTGATAAAGAAAAGAGCTGAAGCGATTCACAAAGTGGACAGGGGAGAGAAAGGCCTGTGTGTCAGCTTTTACTAGCAGGCAGAGTGAAATGGATCAGCTATCCCAAACTTCTAAGGCCAATGACACAGAGACAGCACAAAGACATGGGATGACGGAAAGCCATTTGAATTCAGTGTACGTTTCCTGATTCGAACAGCACTTACCTCCATCTGACCTCGGTAAGCCTTGATCACGGATCAAATCCTGTACAGAAATAACACCGATTAGCAGGGACTAGGGGAGATCAGTAACAGTTTCTGCTTTTTGCTTGCAGTGCACTGCAAATGTACCTTTGGTTATTTTGGGTATAACAAATTATATTAATAAGATTATATGGTTAAGGATAGTGAAAAAACAAAAAGATCTGTTAAAATGTAAATAAATAAGAATGTATCTAAAACTAAAGCAAACTTCATATATTAACAATATTAATATTTAGTAGTATTTTTACATACAAAAACCACAAAACCCGTCTTAGGTGTCAATTTTTTAAAACATCATCTGAAAGCTGAATAATTAAGCTTTCCATTGGTTTATGGTTTATGGTTTATTAGGACCGAACAATATTTGGCCGAGATACAACTATTTGAGAATCTGGAATCTGAGGGTGCAAAAAATTCTAATAAATTCTTAGCAATGCATATTACTAATCAAAAATGAAGTTTTGATATATTTATGGTAGGAAATGTATAAAATATCTTCATGGAATATGTTCTTTACTTAATATCCTAATGATTTTTGGCATAAAAGAAATATCGCTAATTTTGACCCATACAGTTTTTTGGCTATCGCTAAAACTATATCTCAGTGACTTAAGACTGGATTTGTGGTCCTGAGTCACATTTTAAAGTGGGACCTATTACATTAAAATGGATTAAATGCTTTTGCCTAAAATAAATCGATTAGCTGTTGAACTGTCCAGTTCTCACATCAATGTTGACGGGCTCGATGGTGTTGATATGGACGTTAGGGGCTGAGGAAGAGCGATCCCTCTGGCCAAACTGGTTGCGGTGGTCCTCCTCTCCAGGTCTAAAGGACTGTGGGATAGGGATGGATTTGGATGGGGACACAGTCGGATGGCACAGAGACCTGGAGAAAACAGACAATGAAATTCAGCCTAGTACATGATTAAAGCCACTTACACGCTATAGTATATACTTAACGTGACCCTTATAAATGATCAATTAAAAGATAGATAAGCAGTAAGTACTACATATATGTGTGTGTGTGTTTGTGTACACTTCCAGTCAAAAGTTTGGGATCAGTAAGTGGTGTTTTTATGTCTTGTTTTGAAAGAAATAAAGACTTTTATTCAGCAAGGCTGCACTAAATTGATCAGAATAAACAACCAAAACATTTATAATGTTACAAAAAATAAATACTTTTCCTATTTTTTACTCTATTTATCACAAATCTGAATGTCTGTTTCCACCAAAACATTAAGCAAAATCTTTTTCATAATCAGAAATTATTTGTGAATGATTTCTGAAGGATCATATCAACTGCAGTAATGAAAATGTACTATGCCATCACAGCAATAAATTACATTTTAAAACATTGAAATAAAAAGCGATTATTTTTAAATCTAATAATATTTCATAATATACCTACTTTTACTGTATTTTTTATAAAATTAATACAGCCTTGGGAAGCATAACAGTCTTCTTTGAGTTTTTTTTTTTATATAATGTTTTATCTTACCAACCCCAAACTTTTGAACAATAGTGTGTAAAAAAAATTGTATTAACAAATATATATATATCACTATTATATAAAATATATAAATATAAATTATTAACTGTTTGACATAATTATATTCAATATTACATATGGTCACATTTTATTTTAAGGTCCAGTTCTAACTATTAAATAACTGACTTTTGCCTCAATAAAATCCTAATTACTGATTATTAATAGTTCATAAGGTAGTTGTTAAGTTTAGGTATTGGGTAGGATTAAAGATCTAGAATATGGTCATGCAAAATATGTGCTTAAGAAGTAATAATAAACAGCCAATATGGTAGTATTATGCATGCTAATAAACAACTAGTTAATAGTGAGAATTGGTCAACATACTAAAGTGTTACCTTATGTATTAATAAGATTTACTTTACTACATGGTCACTAGAGTGCAGATGTGAACTAAAATCTCACCCAGTGGACTCGGATGGAGGGAGGGAGGGATACATCTCTGACATGGGTGTCGTGCCCTCGGATGACGGCTCCTCCTGGGTAAAGGGGTGGTGCACTAGAAATTTTGATGCCAGCAGTAAACTGAACATCAAAATTATAAACAAAAATTATAACATCAGTACAAGTTAATTTTGCATAACCATCACTTAACCGAAGCACAAAACTGTAATCAGACTAATAGTATTTACATGCTTTATTTTACTGTGCATTACGCATGGAACAAATTTCAGCCTTTCATGGATAATGCAGAAGTGAAAAGTCTCCCATGAACACTCACTCCAGCTGATCGTAGTTGACACACATGAGCGGGACCTCTGTGCTGCAGCGCTGGTGGAACTTGTAGCCGCACGTCTGGCAGCGGAAGCCTTGAAACAGCAGCTTCCGGCAAAAGTCACAGAAGGCCAGCGTGAAGAAGGTCTTTCGCACCTGTTGAGTCGCCGAATAACACTTAAAGAGTCATTCCAAAGAAACGAGATGCTTCTGAAAAACAATGCATTACTGACAAGCGGGGAAACACCTCAACGAGTCTTCAACATGTCGAGGTGTATTTAAGAAGAGCAGAAATGACCACACCAATGACATGTCAACACTCGGCTCTAACTTAACTCCTTTTTGTCAGATTTATTTTTAAACCAGTCTGTGGTCAGTTTCATCATACTCACAAAATTATGGGTCGTCAGTGGCACATTCTCTAAAACCTCAACATGGAGCTCCTCCCCCGTCAACCAGGAAATGTCTGTGTCCCAGCCAATGGGCTTCTTCTCCCTAATGTGGGCGGGACGGTCAGTAAACGTTAAGTACAACTCGCAGCGTGGCTTGTTTTAGAACTAATGATGTTAATATATGCGTTCAGAATACAGTTCTTACCCATCCTGAACCCTGTAAACCGCACAGCATTCTGGGATCAGGCCTCGCATCATCAGAGCCTTTTTTAAGGAGTCTCTCACAGTCATCCCACAACGAGCTGGAACCTGAAACACGCACATAAACCACAAACTTTCATCTCTTTACAGTGAGACTGTAGTTGCGTCTGGCCACGTTTGATTTCTTGGCTCCAGCTCATACTGCCGCTTCTCTTTGCTAAACCAACAGAGACCAGCTGAGCACATAATCAAAATAAAGGGGGTCACCTACATTTGCTCATTTCCCATGGAGTCCCCCCGCTCTACAATCTGGTTGGAGTGGAAATTCCTTCCAGAAGCCCTGTCTGAAATCTTACTGTGAAGAATCGTCAAAATATCCTACCATCTCCATTCATGACCAAACTTATCAAATCCAGAAGTGGGCAGATCATAACAGATATAACGCACCTACTTTTTCCAAAACCCCCAATTCAAATTCTGTCATTAGGTCAGTATTATATAAGTAGTATGCAGCATTTACATTATAGCGTTCAGTTATAATACGATTTTGAATTTTTTTTATATTTTCAGTACCAAACAATAATCAATCACTCACCACTGTCCTCTGTTTGTTGGGCAGGAAAACCCTTACGATGGGTTTCTGGGGCGAGCGGGGATTCCCTCGGGTTGGGTCTGTAGGGGTCTGCAGGACAGCTAAGGTGTTTGGGGTGGCGGGGGCGCTCTGGGTGCCCGGTCCCTTCACATCCAGAAGGATGGGTGTGGGCGAGGAGCAAAACTCGGTTCCGTTCCCAATGGCCTCCAAAAGCTGCTGTTCCCGCTGTTGTAATGCATCCAGCTTACTAGTGTACTCTTCATATGCCTGTGGTGTGGAGGAAATAAGTCATTAATACTTTATGAAAATGCTTCGCATAAATGCTCGTTCTTTTGAACCTCTTGAAGGATAAATATCTGGGGTTATCCATTAGCAGTTATGGCATACACGAGGGAAAATGCTACTTATAAAGGCTACAAACTAAAGACATTCAGGAGTTCTTTTCTTCCTTTAAATGTATTCAGTTGTTTCAAACATTAGATAAATGATTTGCCAAACCCCCCTAGATTCTGAATCCCTTGTAAAGCAGCATGCTAACTGACACGGAACCTTAAAAGTGATCATAGTAGTTTTCCATTAGCACGTTGCTAAGCTCTAATAAACATAAGTACTTGCACACACAAATATTCCACTATTCCATTTTAATTGGTCCTTTTGAATTTTGAATAATTTCTCCTACCAACTTGGACATATTTATGCACTATGCATTTTGCAATGCATTATAAGATGGATACCTGGGATGCTGCCTTAGAGTTTGTCTAAAAGTGGTGTCTTAAAGGTCCCCTTCTTCGTGATTCCATGTTTTAAACTTTACTTATTGTGTAATGTTGTTGTTAGAGTATAAATAATATCTGTAAAATTCTAAAGCTCAAAGTTCAATTCCAAGCGAGATATTTGATTTAACAGAATTCGCCTACAAAAAACGACCCGTTTGGACTACAGCCCTCTAGTTCCTGCAGTAATAACGTCACTAAAACAGTTTTTTTGACTAACCACTGCCCACATGAATTCACAAACAGGGGGCGTGGCCTTGTTGCGCTCCGACGAAGAAGGAAGAGCTGTTTGTGTTTGTCGCCATGTTGTTGAAACGCTGTTTTTTTTTCATCTCTGAGTCCAATCACCTTGTTTGGGCTTCCCAGGAACGCTGTACTTTGAGATTAATGGTTACAATTAATGTTTAACTCGGTTCCCGAAAATTATAATGCACATGTAAAACTATGTGCAGCTCATTTTGCTGAGGACAGCTTGCTGAGGACAACTTTCTCAATCTCAATCAGTTTAATGCTGGATTTGCACAAAGATTATTCTTGAAAGATGGAGCAGTTCCCTCTTTGTCTGGAGAAGGCGTTGTCTATGGACCACAACCTGTAAGTGTATTTTATTATTTAAGTTGGTGCGTTTAACAGTTTCTATAACTTATTACACAAAGGGCAACGCTGTTTAGCTTTGTTAACTAGATGTTAGGGCTGTGCAAAAAAACGAATGCGGTTTTCATGCGCATCTCGTCGGTAAAAACGCTCCTCCTGTGACTATAAATACATCTCCAGCATGTGCATTCTACCCCAATCATGTTACCAGGAGGGCAGCCTGCTCTCAGCTGCTGTCGAATCACAGCACAGGAACCGCTGGCCCAATCAGAACTCGTTACGTATTTGTGAAGGAGAGGCTTCATAGAACAAGGAAGACATCAGCCGGTTTTTGTGACAGTGAAAACAGCAGTATACAGATAGGTGAATTGTGTGAAAAATACTGTTTTTTTACACGCGAAACATGAACACGTTATATTGCATATTGTAAACACAATCAAAGCTTCAAAAAAGCGCGTAAAACGGGACCTTTAAATACACCTGACTTTAAGAAAATATGATCTATAATGCCTGAAAATGCTACTAGATTTTCTAGATTTTTGAACAAAGCCCAAAAGTTAACTGGATGGTGTCAAATTCAAGTCACTTCATTCATGACATTCTGTATATCATCCATCTTTTTAAATTAACTTTCTTGGTATAGTAAAACAACATTACATTACTCTCAATTCACACACGTGACAAACACTCTTTTCTGGGCCAACTCACCTCCAGGTATATAGATGGTGGATTGTGTTCTCCTCCAAACTTATCTAAAAGGGCTTCTAGGTGCTCTTGGGTTAACTTAATCATCTGTTTGATGTTCCATATCTGGAAGGAAAATTATAAAGTTAGCAAGTCAGTTTTCCCAGCTTCCTTTCCTAGATGATTCCTAGGTTCTCCTGTTTGAGCAAGGATCTTTGAACTTGACCATGCAGAAGTGAGGACCTCATGCCGTGCTGAATCTAATAAACAAAATAATTTGCTTGTCTTTACTAAGCTGTGAAAGCTAACACTGACGGCTGTCTCTAGCCCGGCCCACAGAAACTGTGATATAGTGATTAAATCTGAGGTGTGAAGTAAACATACAGAGTGAGCATTAGCAAAGAAACTGCTTCAACTTGTTTGTGCATTACTAAATTCATAAAATGACAATAATCATCATCTTTATCAGTCAGCTCTGATATCCTAAATGTTCATTTTATGCAACTTTGATGTACAAAAATCTGACTTTCACAACCCTAACCCTTTAAACATCATACAAAATTTATCAGGAGACAATAGATCTTGATTTTTTAGTGGTTGAAGATTGTATACATTTCAATTACAGCATGCTTTTAAAACCACTGATGTCATGATTGTTCGCAACTGCAATTCACGGGGGAAAAAAGTACTATCACATTCAACATTCTATATGTTTCTCTCTTCTCTACAAAATTTCAGCCAAGCATTTGCTCTAGGAAACATGCAAGCAATGCACTTGTTCCAAATAGCCAATAAACATTTTTCAATTTTGCCAAGCAATACAACCAGCATCATAAAATACTCCAAAGTTCACTGGGAAATGTCCTAGCCAAGTAAACACAATCTGACAGCGCTACAAAGCTTTACAAGTAAACTTTATTATGATCACCACTTGGAGAAACTATTTTCCAGTAGACGTTCAAGAAACTTGGAATGCCTCAACACCCCCTTGAAATAGCACATTTAAGTTCATCTAACTTTAGTTCTGATTTTAAAAATCCTGCATTCCGAGAGTCAAGCTGCCACTTGATTCCTAATCAACGGTGCAGATAAACTGGCTCTACTAGTCAAATTAGTGCGAAAAAAGGCACCAGTGACAAGGGACCTTCTCAGTAGTCTTGCCAGTATAAACTCAGATAAACAGACAAAGATTGCTGACAGTTTCTTAAACAGACATTTGTTACGAGGCTTTCTTTTAAAGCAAACCCCATGTGGTAACAGACAGCGTTTCCAGCATGATGCAACGTAACCGAGACCATTTAAATAGATACACGTGAAATACTTGCAGCCATATACAAATTCTGTCATCATTTTTTCATCCTCATGCTATCCCAAAAATCCTGAAAAAAAAAATACAGAAAATTCTGAGTATCTGCTGATACCGATCCAATGTAGAATCAATGTAGAATTTCTATACTTCTCTGTGTTGACCTGATCATCAATCTTTTGTGTTAATCACAATCTACTACATATACACATAACTTAATTTGAATGAAAAATAACAAATAAAAAAAGATATAATCATAATCTATGACAAAAATACTATTATAAACTAGATTAGTGGATAATTCAGCACTGAAAGATACTCTAGATCCTAGAAAGATCATGGACGCACAATAATTGTATAATTTCTATTGAAATATTTCATTTACAAATAAAAGTAAGTCTAAAATCTGGTAAAATGCAACATATTGCTCTCTGTATTGTAAAATACATTCATGAAAAAACAAGTATATCCATTTAAATAGAAATCTAAAAGACTTTTCTTTTAAATGTATAGCACAGTAATACAGGCAGCAACATGTGATAGATAGGACAGAAAAAGAAAGACTATTAATAATATTTGATTGTGCAAAACAATTTAGGTAATTTGTGGATGAATGCTAACTGGAGACATTAACCTTTTCAAACGATTCAGTCCGATTTGGTGAAGTATGAAAAACCAGTTAAATCGAACGATTCGTTCGCAAACCGGACATCACTAGTACAAAGGGAAGAGATATTGATACGTAGTGTATTAAATCTGTGCATTAGTTTATTGAGGCTTTTCTTTTAACAGTTTTAAACCTCAGTTACTGTGCGCTCTTGAAGAGAGTTTCATCGTTTTGACTGTAGTAACCGAACGCGACATGGAGTTTGATTGCTGAACGGAGGATGACAGATAGCCACATCAGAGAGAAGAGTTTGTGTGAACCTGAATTTAATGACTTTGATATTAATCTGTACCTCACACTGAACTATGGAACAGCTTCAAAACACTTGAAATACGTCCATGAAAATGTTTTGGATCTTTATAATGTTTTTGTGCCTTTCGTGGGGCTCAACAATAACACAGAATAGTATACGCACAGTATCGGATTTGGATCAGTCTCGTCTGACCGATACACGATCTACAGAAAATGCCAGTATCGGTGCCGATACCGATCCCGAGTATCAGATCGATGCATCCCTACCCTGGTCATCAATAAAATGTTCACTCAGGTAAATCTTTCGCCATTCTGTAACAATACCACATTTTTCACTTCAAGTATGTTACAGTACTGTTACAGTCTAACCCTGTAACAGCAGCCAGTAGTAAAATTAATCTAATTGGAACTAAGCGCTCCTACAACAACTTACACAAGCAGCTCTTTAATCCAACTAGTCTGCCAGTAAAATAGGTAAACTGTTTCCTGAATAGCTGGGTTTGTATGACGGTGTAAACTTTTTTTACTTTCCAAATGAATCAGAAAGAGTGGATGCTCCTGGAAAATTCATATTAAGCTAGAAGGAGAGTTTTGAAAACATGGTAGATATGGTGTCTGGATAGCTTGACACGAAAGCTGGTCAAACAGGTTCCAAAACACAGCTGCTAACTTAAACTGGATGCTCCTGAAGTGTGCAGAAGGTGCCCAAGAAATACCCCAGTGTGTCCATGGAACATAAGCCTCATAGGTGATGTGTGCTGACAGCTTACAAGAAACATGCACAATGCAATAAATTTGCACGAGATCAAAAAGAAATGTAGAACGTTCGCAGGGCCCAGTGCACGAGCACAATGACATCACTGCAGAATTAAATGTAAATGTAAATCCTTTCGAACGCAGACTCGCAGCTCGCTCCAGCTGCTGACACAAAGGATACAAAACCATGCAAGCAAGCCGCTATAGTATTCCCCGTTGCATCTGTAGTTTCCCATTAATAAGATGCATCGCAAGGTGAGATATGTAGCATGCATGCTATGCATCGGGGTCGGGAGGGGGGATATATAAAAAATGAAACACGAACAGGCCTTCTGATAAACATTGGCTCAGGGAACTGCAATGAGAGAATTATAAATGGCGTCATTCGGAAATGCACCTTGCGAGAATGCATGAAAGCACGTTATAACATTTTCTCTACTAAATATTTATGTAACGTTATATGCGTGCATTATCTCGGCCCTTGCAATGTACTGCATACCCACACGATCCGTATTACAGCCGGTGTTTCCTGAACCTTTCCATCTAGCCCAGCTCCGCTCAACACCGGAGCTCTGCTCTAACCCCGACTCCCCCATTGTACCTCCTCGGGAATGTCCTGTTGGCATTCGGTGCTGGCCGCTCCTCCGGGACAGTCGGGTTCGAGCCCCGCGCCCAGCTCGTGCAGTCCCGGGTCCCGTTCCGGATCGCGGTTCATGGCGTCTCCGTTGAAGACGGGCGGTGGGGACTCGGCGCTGCTCAACGCCGCCATTTTAAACCACGAGAATCTGAGTGGAAAATAATAGAGGAAAGAAACCGAGAACGAGACAGGAGGGGGAGACAGATTCACCAAATGTAAACCCGTGGAGGGGTAAACGGGGATACTGGACGCCGACCAGTGCTCCAATAATAAAGTCGAAAATTATAAAAACAAGTCACACATTTGTTTCAGCCATGTCGATCATGCATCCTGAATTATCCTTTTTAATATTATAGCTTATCTGGTAGACCATAAGATATCTTATCTAATAACTCCCAAAGCTCTGCATAAACAATATTATTTATTATGTTTTACCTATAACGACGAAGTAGAGTCCATCCAACATGATCTCACCTTAGGCGACTAGAAAAGTACTGGAAAAATAATACTTAAAATAAAAAAGAATCCCAAAATTTCTAAGGCCTCCAAAAAATTATAAGCATTATCAAAACTTTGCAGAAAACCTTCTACGTGACTTCGGATAGTTCTTAGTAAGTAAAATGTCTTTATAAAGTAAGACACCTATGGGAATAATAACATATTGCGAGTAATATTTCAAGATGAGCATTTAGTGAATACAAACCAATTAGGATTATTTGATTGTTTAAATTAAGGCTACAAAGTTTAGATAAAAAAAAATAAAGATTACATATTATTAAGAATTATGAGTGACAACAGATCAATGATTTTATATAAGTAGTCTGCTATTCTGTATTAAAAAATCTCATTAATTTACATTATAATCAGAATTTCATTTCTTATACTGCACCAAATTGCATATTTCTGTTCTGAATAAACTTGAGATGCTCAATATTCTCACTATATTATACTATATGATCTATAAAATCCTGATGTATTAAATATGATAGCATAGTAAAGCACATATAAACATTTGATCAAGTATCTAGCCAAAAACATAGCAAGTGTTACTTTTTTTCTAAACAATACCCAAATGTAGATAGGAATCTGAACACCTCAGTTGGTATATGCATTAGGCAGAAAAGGCATATGCACAGAATTATTTCAATAGCTGTGGATCATGCAAATACATTTCTTCAGAATAAAGGACCAGAATATGAACATTAATCAGAAGATGATGTGGCTAAAAGTGGTCAATGTGAGGATCTAGGACACAGCAGATGTTCAACTGTTACATGGAATTGTTCACTTTAAAATGCTGCAGATGTTTTTATCACCATAATTTTGTCCAAATACAGTTTATACCAAATTCAATGTTATTGGCTGTAAAAGTTTCAGGAGAGTAGCCTGGAAAGTTATTTTCAGGAAAGTTATGATGAGCTGCAAAAATTTACTTTGTAACCCAAGAACAAAGAGTTGGTCTACTATCAATTAGGGATGGCTGACGCGAAACAAACGTTTCGACACAGTGTCGAGATCCCGAAGCGTAGATGTTTCGAAACACTGCTCCGAACTGTGATTCAAAACACCCATGTCACGTGACTATGGCTAAACGAAGCTTCTGCGCGTTTCATAAGTGTCTCGACCGACAGGTGGCACGCTTGCCGAGTCTGCGTTTGATTGACAGGGGCGGGAACAAACCACACAGGCGATACACAGTGCCACAGCAGATGCCACAGTAGAAGTTAAAAAGTACCTAAAAGATGCATTTTTGCCAAGAACCCATGATCCACTAAGTTACTGGAAAGAGAGAGCTGTGATTTTTCCTCATTTGTATGTCCTTGCTAAAAAATATCTATGCATGCCAGCAACAAGTGTCCCTTGTGAGAGGATTTTTTCTAAGGCTGGAGAAATTATCATTAAAAAAAGAAGTAGGCTAAGCCCTTCCACAGCAGAGCAATTAATATTTTTGAATAAAAATCTTTAAAAAAAAAACAAAACAAATTAGACCATTGTGGATTTATTTGTTTTATTCATTTTTCATGACCAAAATTACCTAGTTATTATTATGATATAGGATTATATAGGATATTATTATAGGATTTTAAAATATCACCACATTAACGAAAACAAAATATTTTTATTTATTTTTAAATGGCTTGTTGTCAAAGTTGTTTCAGATAACATGGGCAATTGGCCACTAGGTGTCACCGTGGAGACGGGTGTCGGTAAAGTTCGAAGCCTCGAAACAAATACGGCACTTTGCTTCAACTGTTTCAGTGTTTCATGAAGCCTCGCTCTGCCCACCACTACTATCAATATTGCTAAAATAAAGTACAAATTACCCAAAATCAAAAGTAATCATGGTCAATTATTCAAGTACTGTACACCCCTGCAGGCGACTAATGCTCAAAAAAAAAAAAAAAAAAAAAAAACTCTGCCATATAAATCTCCCAATTAATAAGTGTAATTATTAATTAACAATCCTGCAGAAAAGACAATAGAATATGAAATCAATCTGGTGTACAAAAAATTGATGACCTGGTTACACTTGTCATTAGAACAGTTTCAAGATGCCTTTTTATCATCTTTATAATATTAGGAAAAAAAATACTGAATATGAGCTTTAAAGAATGGCATGTCACCCACAATAAAAATTATTGCTACACAAATGCATAATTTCTAGCATGATCCTTCATGACTGACATATTTCCATTATGGGTCCATTACAGTATGTGGTGTATTGATTTGTTGGCACAAATGTAACAATTTAATAATAATAATTTCATGTATGTAGCCCAAGCTTTGGCTTCTCTTTCTTTATAACAGCCCCTGAAAATGAGTTTTCATGATGGTAGACCCTAGATATAAAGGAGTGTTAACATGTGTCTGTAACAAAACACCCTTGAGGCTTGTGCACGTTTTATGGGCTCTTTCACTGTATTCTTAGGAAACCAAACCTAAATAGGTGTTGGTGAGGTATTCTGAGGATGTCACAACATCGTACACTGACAAAGCTCTGCAGAAAGGCATAACGGAGAACCATGTCAAAAAAAAAAAAAAAAAAAAAAAAAAAAAAAAAAATGAGGGTATTGCTAAATGAAGATGCAAAATGTACAAAAATTAACATTTATTTCCATCACAGACAATGGTGAATTTAGCATGTGTTTTTGTTTCCCCGTCATCTCCGTTAATAGAACGTGTCACTTTAATCATAAACATGTACTGTCGTCCATAAAGATACAACTCATGTACAGAGTTTCTTCATTGGATTCTCTGTTCATAATGTCCATTCATAAATAGCTGAAATTCGCTGGTTTGTCTACTTTTTCTTTGCGGCTCTCTTCCCTTCTCCCTTCTTGGGTTTTCCTTTACCCCGCAGTTTCCTCAGTCGTCTCATTTCTTCCTTGAAATCCTGGTGCTCATCCCTAAAACAATGCCAAAAATGTGTGTCAGCTATAAAACTAGAATTAAAAACTAAATAAATGTCTATAGGTTACCTGAAAAGTCCAATGAATCTGAGCTTTTGGGTCATTGAATAGTAGATCTTGTGAGGGGGGTACCAGTCGTACACCTCTTTTCTCTGGGCCAGCGGGGGTTCTTTAAACAACTCTACCACTTTCATAGATTTGTAGTCTGTGTGACGGGCCACATCGCCAAATATCCGGGCGCTCAGACGGGCCATGCGCAGGGCATAGCTAGACAGACCAGCCATCTTCACCTAACAGTACACACACAAATGCATTAGTTTAATGTCTTGTGCATTAATTTCAATTAATGCTTCAATGGAAATACTATTATATAAATACATTTAAACTCTGTATCTTTTAAACACAATTATGCATTTTATTAAAGAGTCTGCAGTTGCTGTAACGTTACCTGGCGGATAACAGATCCAAAAATCTCTTCTTACCCTTTCAAATATCCCGAAGGAAGCAGAAAATGTATGCTTTGTTATAAAGGCATGTAAACAAATATCAAATACCGAAAAAATATATCCAGTAACTAGTTTGAGTATTCATTCATAGTTGACAGTTCAACCTTGATCCGCTCAAACACACATTGGAGAAGAACGTGAACAACCCGCACGCGCGCAGCAGGTAACGCGCTTCCCCATCCGTCTCAGGTCCTTGAAATGTGAACAATATGGGGTTTAACAGGTTCAGAACTATGCGTTTTGCACGCTTCAGATTTCCCCAAGTTAAATATTAAAACGTCGTACAAGAAGAACCATCTTTTATAATATCACTTATTTATGTTAAAAATGTCTTTCTTTATTTGTAAACACTACTGCTTAAAGGACCTGGCGATAGAGGACAGTTCATTACAAAATAAAAACGATTTCGTGCAGTCGATCAGTAATTCGTGCCTCAAGCTTTAAAGAGCGACATATTAAATTTTATAAAGTTCAAATACCCTTTTAGCCTGCTTTTTGGAGTCTCTTCACTGTGGAAAAGGTCTTGTACGTAACAGGAAGTCGTACGCCTGTGTAATCATTCCGTTTGCGAGTATCTGCCAACATAAGAGTTCCGTCTATGTAACTCCTATATTATTTTGCATAGCCTAATCATCACAGTTCTGTGTGTACGTTATTGTAATGATTTAATCATTTAAAAAAATATATATTTATTTAAATGTTACGTCAATATAGCCTATACCGTTTCTTTATTAAATGTGCGAACAGCTAATTTACCTAAAAGTTTTGTTAAGTATTGACTGTGGGATTATTGGAAAACGAAAAAAAAACTTCTCTTCGCCATATTATTATTATTATACATACGCATATTCTTCTTATCACTCAAACCAGTTTATAAGGGCTGCGTGACTGGATTCGCTCTCATAGCCACTAGATGGCGATATATGCATTAAAGAAAAAAAAAGGTAGCCACACGTAGAGCATGATAAAATGAATTGATGGACAGCTCGGATTAGCATGACAATCACGTTTTCCCTTTCCTTCCAGAGAATGTATCTATTAACACAATTCTGGGGACAAAAAAGGAACAAGATAACACATCCTCAAATAGCACACGACAAATTGTCTTGTGTGTATCGGCTGCATTTTTAGATTACATTGTTCATTTTTCACTGTCAGCTGCAAATAAGTTCCAAACAAACTTTGCCACCCTTTAAAATGTAATTAAAGTTTAGCTGTCAAGCTGTCATTCATATTCTCCTAGTGACAATTACTGTCCAACAAAATTCAATAAAGAAAAGACATCTCCGAATATGAGTTTTTCCAATGCAACCAAGTTAATATTATGCTGTTTCAGACCCATTTTATAAATGTCACATTTGTCAGTAGCTTTAGCCTGAGACATGACATAAAGATCCCCTTTAATAATTTTCATAAAGAGTAGAAGGACAAATGCCTGACATCTTCACTCAGATGCTGACTTTTAAATGAATAGTCATCCTGTAGCGCAAATCCTGTATTCTCTATTGTTTATTGCATTTTTCTTACTTAGTAAGAAAACACTAACCATGTGAACTGTGTGCCCGGCAAACAGGTAAAAACACTCTCTCTCTCTCTCACACACACACACACAGGCATATATATATATATATATATATATATATATATATATATATATATATACATATATATACATATATATACATATATATACATGTATATGTATATATGTATATATATATATATATATATATATATATATATATATATATATATGTATATATATATATATATGTATATATGTATATATATGTATATGTATATATATGTATATATATGTATATGTATATATATATATATATATATATAGAGTAAAATTTAAGAAATGGCCTTCTAATTGTTGATGTTTCATGACTGAACTGAATCTTTACTAATGTGGAGCCTCATATATCAATCTCATACACATAATCCTACATACACCTACATACAAATATGTGAAGTACATGAGAGTCACTACTTTGTATGTAGGCTGTGTGGGCAACCCAGTAAAACAGAAAACGTTACAATGGCCTCAGTCACACAGATGCCACGGCTCTCATTCATTATTCAGCAATATACCTGACTGCTGTTGGTTCTAGACAGAGCATAGTGGTTTCAAATATCAAACCTTTATGAGTAAGAAGGGTTTTGGGATCTGGTGTAGTATTGTTTTATAGCTCTGATGATGCAGAATGGCAAAATGAAAGACTTTGATTATTTATTCATGGAAGACACCGGTTTCCTTCAAGATGTGTAATGCATCTAAGAGATGATGCCAGCAAGGCAACTCCAGTTACAGATCGACACGGAACCAAGAACAGTAGTGCGACTCCTTTAAAAGAGCGCTTTAATAAACAATGAACATCTCACATTGACAGCATGACATCACCGCTGTTTTTCCCAGACAGAGGCAACATGCACGGAGGATGCTGGGACTATTGTCCGAGGAGGAGGATGCACCATTCGCCAAATGTTCTGATATCGATGCACTCATTTAAACGCGAATCGTTTGAGATGCTGCGTCGTTGAACGGTTTGATATTTCCAGCACTGGCCATTTATAAACGTGTGTCGCTGTTAAATAGGAATATCTGGCAGTGCATATCCTGTATAGCGTATAGTGACTGCAGACGTAAAATGGGCAGGAGGTGCATTATTGGAGTGGAGTGAACCAGTTTTATCGGCTTTATTTGGGGTGAGTACAGAATTGAATTTACTTTATCAGTCTTAGAAACAGGGCCAGTGGGTTTTTCCAATAATGGATGCTATAAGACCATGTACTTTATTATTTTAAACATTCCTTCAAAGGAAGTATTTACTATGTTTGATTATAGTAGGCTACGATTTAAATAACGCTTAGTCAATGTGAGTCTTCTTAATAAATTTATTCAACAGACAGCAATTTTATAAATGTTCAAGTATCCTCTAAAGAGACAATACCTGACTCCGACGGAGCATTTCTATATGTAACATAAACCTGAAAGCAAAAATCTATAGTCTGCCTGCGGCTGGTGGGCTGAATGTGATGGGAAGGGTTGAGAACCATAAACCGGTTCTTATTCGAAACTGGTTTAATTTATTCAATAGCGGAAACGAGTCATTTTATCAATTTTGGTTCTTCTTCGGTAACGTTATTAAAATGTGGTCATTAATTATTCTTCTGCAGATGCGAGGATAAATGAAATACTCTGGCATACAGTTTCCTCTGTAGCATTCACTATGTTTACCGAATCTATAGCGCGACCATTGTAGTCCGAGAATGACTCTTACGAACCGGTTCTTTTTAGTGAATTAAAAACATCCAACTCCCGAACAAACGACTCCTATGAGCTCAGCTGGTTCTTGTGAAATGGTGATGGTCTACTCAGATTCTTCAACGAATGACTCGGTTCTTTTTAAATGAATCAGAAGCACTTCTTAAATGAATTGTTATAGGTAGCCTATTTTTAAACGGGCCCAGAACGTTTAAAAATCCTAAAATCACTCATGAATCGTGTCCTGCCTTTAAAACAGAATATAAATATCTTTAGCCTAAGTGACACAATATGGTATTTTGTAAAACTGCTTCGACTGAAACCCCATTGTGTTGTATCAGCGTTATTAAACGTGGTTAAAAAAAAAAAAATCTTCCCCTGCCTTTATTTATTTGTTTTTATTTTTTGAAAGGCTTGGTTCGCGTTAAACGAGGACTGGACAGAATCCTCTCGTCTGGTTTCATTCACTAGAATTGGATTGGAAGGGCTATGGATGGACGTTAAATAAGGCTTATATTTTCGGCTGGGCTTCTGCTCGAGCTCTCCAAAACAAATTCCACTGCACCGACTGACGTCCGTTCTCTCTGGCCGCGTGCCCGGCGGGATGCGGGTGCACGTCAAGGAGCTGTCCAAGCTGTTGTGGTGCTGACGCGGCTCTGAGCGAACGCGAGCATGGCTGCTGGGAAGTTGCTGCTCTACGCCGGTCTGTCTCTGTCCCTCTGCGCTCTCGGGATGCTGGCTGTAGCTATCTGCTCCGACCACTGGTACGAGACGGACGCCCGGAGGTACCGAGAGCGGTGCCGAAGTTTCTCCAGTCGCCGGAAGGACCCGGGCTTTATTTACATCCCCAACAACAGCCTCCCTCTGCGGGCGAGCCGCTCGCGCCTGGACCGCTGGGAGGAAAAGCTGCTGCTGGCGCGGAACAGAAGGCAGCTGTTCGCCATGAGCGCCGCCGATGAGTGCAGCAGGCAGTATAACTCCACCAACATGGGCCTGTGGAGCAGATGCCATCGGCTTGGATTTGATCAAGATATCGAGGACCTTATTCGAAAAGGTAGGACAGTGAGGTGTTGTGTCTATAAGTGTGCAATGCAGATTACGGTGTTTGGAAGGCAGAAGAGTAGCTATTGATATTCCTCAAACATCTGGTACAGGTTTGCCACATAAACCTGGTTTTCTAGGCAGCAGCAAACACTTCTTGCGATTTCTGTTAATTGTATAAAATAATAATTCCATCTTAAGTTTAATTTAATGTAAGTTAAAATAAATACAATTAAATTCAAAGTTTAGAACCAAATTACATTAAAGAATTATGACAATGCTGTAGACAACAGGCGCACCATCAGGTTGTTTGAATGCATTTGTGAGAGCATGATTGATTGATTGTTAATTAGTCCGACCTGTCTGTACATTGTCTACTAATAGTGAAACCGTGGGTTTTAATTAGCTTCAAAAACAAAAAGAAGTAGCCTACGTGTTACTGATAAATCACAGGACAGCGCTGACAGAAATTTTCTGCACTCCTGAATGTTTCTGTGTGCGTGCAATATGATGTGCGAGCAACTGGCTGCATGTATGTCCGAATGCTACAGTCACTCTAGGTAGCACCTTAATTCAAGCTATTAACCACATATACATGAGACAAATTTGAGATAAAATTTTTACATGATGATGCACACTGAGTGAATCACATATATTTGAATATTCAGCATTCAAAATGCAACAGAATCGATGGTATCATTGTAACATTTGCATACTGATTTGTGTTCAGTCTTGTCATTCTAACATCTTTTTAACCAGCATTAAAGTCTGAAACCTTACCAGTAGTCTTGTGCTTCCCTGCAAGCACTTACCTTACTACAAGTATTACCTTTAGGGACAGCACATCCAGTGCAATACTGCAGTGCAATATTTAGTAAACCACTTAAACATCTTCATCCATAAACTCAAGACATACACAAACCAACATCAGCCTTCACAACTGGAAGACATTACAGCCCCATTCATGTGCACCGACATAAAATGGACAATAATTAAAATGGCAAGTTCACCAATCATGTGTTAGCTGGAGAGACGAGTCGTTAAAGTTGCGAAGCCCTATAGCTAGTTTCACACTCTGGGCCTTATTATCTTCCACCAAACTAGGTTAATTTACTCCTCGCTGGTTAGAGGCATATGAGATGAATATATTTATAGCTTCACACACACAAGGATGTCTGTAAATAGATCCTGAGCCCCAAACTGTGCTAGCCCAAACACAGAAGGCTGTGTTTCAGTCAAGGTACACCAAAACAATTGGCCCAGACTTGCCGCGGCTCACACACTCTCCGGTTACACGCTAAACCTCTGTCTGCAAATGTGTGCTTGTTCTGGAAAATCAGCAGCACAAAACGCCCTCTGAAATAAAAACAAGCTTATTTGAATTGTGTCACCTCCTCTGGTACCTGTGCCTAATGTGTGTGCGATTACATAAGAGCGATTTTGTGGTTAAGAGGTGCCCCTGTAGTGCTGTGTGTTGCATGAATGTGTGCAGTACCAGCCGATTGTGTGTTGCACCATCAGCAAAAGCTCATTTAACTCTCTGGGGCACCTGCCAGCCACATGCTGTGTGCTGATTTGGGATAGGGGTTGCATAGATAGAATAATGCAGTGTTATTCTAGACCATCTCTGCCATTCACCTTGGGCGAGGGGTGATGATGCAAGTCTCAGTTTGCCTGTGTGTTTGAGATACAATGAAAAGTAAAGAACAACTTGTCAATAGCCAACTATTAAACACTGTATTGCTCAGATAAACAGCTGTTTCTCTGCACATGCCTTATTTGGTAAATATTAGTCAATAGCCATTTGTCTTAAATAAATGTGTGAATGCTACAGTTACATATCTTTTTTTATGATTATTCATATCATTATCTGGGTTGCAAGCACATCGTTTTATGAAATGTGCTGACTGTACTTATAATGGCATCATCCATCTCTCAGTGGAAGCTTATTCTCGGTCTCTACCCAGGATCCTGTTTTGGGAAAGAAAGCAGGAGGAATAGAGTGATATATGAGAGAGCCAAAGAGTCGTGCACAGATAAGGGGTTAAATCTTAAGGGCTTAAAGATGGGAAAAGTCATTCTGAAACCAGCTCCATTTAATCTCACTACTGTATGTTTTGGAATTTAAATTAAAAATACTTTCTTCAACTACCACTTAATGAGCAAACTATAAGTAAGCCATTTGAATGATGACCAAAATGACCATTTAGACCATCATTTAACAATTTTATTTTTAAAAGCTGTTTCCAAATATAGGACAAGAAATTATAAAACAAAAATATAAATGAATATATTTAAAAATCAGACAAAATATAAGTCAGTTTGTGAATCTTTCCATTACAATCCACTAAAATACATAGAACTAAATAATGTTTTAAAACAACGAAATTAGATCAGATATAATAAAGTGAAAGTGACTTAAATGAATGGATATGACATGCAAAAATAAGGATATTTTCTTCAACAAATAAGATGAAAACCAAAAATTGCATTAAATAAACAAAAAAATGGAGAAAAAATTACTAATAGACCTATTCTCACAGCTGCTCAATAGCAGTTACACGGATGTAGCAGGACCTCTGGAAGCGTGCGATTTGTGCTGATTGGTGCCAAAATAACTTCAACGTTAAGAGTTGATTAGCACCATACTAGCATATTCCTTTTAGTGATATAACTCTTGAAAGTTCCACATTATAGCAACATATTGCAGCACAGAGGAAAAAAATTTGTCTATAGTTTTCAGAAAGACAAATATATGTGCAACAAAAAGGGTGACCAGAAATAGGAAATGATGTGAAAAATGTTGGTATCTGGAGTTTGTGGAAAATTGGGGAAGTCTATCTGAGCAAGCATGTAAGAGGAGGGTGAGATCATGCAGAAACAGCCAACCCATCTCATTGTCCACCATCTGTCCCTGCCTCCCAGCGGGACACCCATCAGGGATGATGAAGACATTTTAGACCTAGAACACAATAAAAGTGACGAGAGATGCTCAACCTCTCACCATTAAAACAGACAAACCTAACGTTAAGAGTTTACCGTGGCCTTGGGGATGCGAGGGAGACAAAGAGCGAATACAGATGGACAGTGAGAGAACTCACAACATATATTCAGTTTACATCAAGGACAGATTTCAGTGTGACATTTGGATCTCAATTGTGCATATTCACGATATTAGATGGACATTAAATCTCACCTTATTACAGAGGGCCCTCCAAATCTATTCTTGGTTAGCAGGCTAGAGCGAAGACAAGGATTGGATTGTACTTGAGATCTCAAAGGATCTGACTTCCTTGTTTTCAGTGTTTAAATTAGACGCCATGGGAGGAAGACGCCACTCCATCATGGTTCAAAAAGTAAGTCACACTGGGAGTCGGGCACTGGCACTAATCAAATACACAGGTGTTGAGGTGGGATGCTGGGAACATCTCTCGGGAACAAGGAATAGACTGTGCACTAGAGATTTTATTGCGTTGAATTTCCTCTTACAACAATTTTATTTCCAAGGCATATTATATCACAAAAATTGGGTGTGACTTTCAATAAAGTGTAGAGAAACGGAAAAGCATTCAGTAATTTACAAGGCCAGGAGGCATTTAAGATCCTTGGGGGAACTATGCTGAAATAAATGAGGTATCCAATAACCTCCCTTTTCATTTTCTGTTACGCCTTTCATTTCCAACAAATATCCATATAGCGAAATATGACTTGACAGAGTGCCTGGACTCAGCCCACGACCAGCAGACTACGATTTGGCCTCAGAGTGTGTAAAGCACCCTCATTAGTGTGGGAAGAATATTTCTTTTCTGAGTTCAAATAAGACGTCCAATTGTGCATTTAAGATATGACAGACTTGAAATTAGGACCCTGCTTGATAACAGCTTGAGTTATATCACTTTCCCCTTCCTGTTGGAAATTATGCTAATATGATCACTGGCTACCATGTTGGAAGATAGCGACATTTTCATCACACCATGAAAGCTCTCCGACCGGGAAGTTCACGTGGTTCTTGAATGGATTTAACGTGCTTTTCCTAATGTTGTGTGAGGAGCTTGTGCTCTAATCTGAGACACGTTGGGGTTTATTACTAAATAATAGTAAACAGTGCAATTTTTTCTATTCAAAGCTATTTTAAAAAACATTTTAACATTCCAAAATGCAACATTCTGGGTAATGTACCGTGAAATCACACATCTAGATGGATATATGTTATGACGGCAACAAAATGATTAAATTCTTGAAATAACATCAGAAAAATGGAAACATTAAGGACTTGATGCAGATCAGGCATAAAAAAGTAATTCAAGTTTTCAAGGTAATATATAATGTTTTTAAAATATAAAGATAACTATAAGTAAACCATTTGAATTATGTTAATTTTGTTAAAAAAATAAAGTAAATGAGGGTTTAAAAAAAAAAACTTTGTTAATGATAAAGATGATGACGACAATTTAACAATTATTTATTAAAACAAACTGTTGCTGGAAATGTGCCAAAAATTAGCCTATATTAGTGTATTTGGTTTTAGTAAAAAAAAAAAAAAAATTCTTATAAAAATAGAACAATTTGCACTTTTACAGCATTATTACTCTTTTGGTAGCACAGATTAGGCAACGAAAATTCACTACTAAGAGTTCTCCTTCAGTAAACTCTGAATTTGCGGCTTACTGATAGTAAGTAAGGTAGCTTTTAGATATGTTTAGGTATGGGGCAGGGTTAAGGGTTGTATAATATGGTAATGCAGAATAAGGCATTAATTTGTGTTAAATTCTAACAAACAGCCAACATGCTAGTAATAAGCATGTTAATAAGCAACTAGTTAATAGCGAATAGTGTCATCTAAACTAAAGTGTCACTGCTAAATTAAGAATGAAGTAAAAGAAAGTACTTTTTAACTTTCTGAATGCACATTAAGGTCTTATGCAGTTCATTGGTGCTCAGTATTCTATATGAAATAATGTCTGTCTAGTATCAAAACGCAACTTTTCTCTTCAGATAATGTCACCAAACCCATCCATTTTTTTCCCCTTGCACCATTCTAGTATTTAATGGGCATCTTTTTCCAATCAACTCAGTTATTGATGAAAAAAATTGTTCAGTTGACCTGAAAATGTCACATTGAAAATAAAAAGAGTTGCTAACGTCGTTTTAGCCTGACTTAAAAACAATTCTTGATAAATCTGTAATTTCAGAACCGTGTCTGGAAATCGCTCTGAAAATAAGCCCGCGGAATACTTCTTCCTAATTAAAACTTATAATTTTTTTCCTGTCACAATGCTGTAGGGCTGTTATAATTTGTTCCTGAATGCTAGAAAGCACAAGCCCTGCTTATAATATTCAGCTGACAACCATCTGTGTTTCCAGGGGACTGATAAATGTCGGCGTTTCACGTGGCACCGTGCCGCAGGATTGAAATCGGAGAATGTTGCGCGACCCGGAGTCATTGTGAGCCGCGTTGTTTGTCTTTCTGTTTTCCCTTGATGAAACCTGGCACAGGTCTCCTCTCACAATCAGCCTTGTGAGGTGAACAGAGTGGAGGTGTGGGGGTTGCCATGCAGGGAGGTGGAGGACGATGGTTGGAGGCAGCTGAAACGCTGAAGAAATACCAGTAGTAATGCTGCACCTGAAAGACAGGGAATAGCTGTGAGAGAACTGCAGTGGAACTGTGGGTAAAACGTCCAGTCAGATGAATGCGGCTGCTTTGTGCAATTACAGGCAGAAGTGGAGGGATAAAGAGTAGACCGCGAGGGCTGTTAGTCAAGAGGAAATGACACTGTCTTCCCTCGCCCCTCCCCCTTCGCTCGATTCGTCTCCCTCCTTCTCGCAGCCCAATTTATATTCTGGCTTGCAGATTAGTCTCCAGAAAATGGAGTGCTGATGATTTCAGCACCAAAGGATTGCACACTGCATTGATGTGAAGGATAGAATGAGGTAAAAGAACGACCGGAAAGATTGTTTTACTCCCTGCTCATTATTTGGAGTTTCCTTTTACAGAAGTCATCAAGAACAGTTCGGTTTTCCAAACATGTTTCCCACTGCTATTGTCTCCCAAAATCGTAGCATCTATGTGGTGTTAAGTTGCTGATTTTGGATTTGCTGTCTGAGGGAAATGTTTTTTTTTTGGAGCAGATCAATCAGGGAATCTTTGTAAGCTGAGCCATAAGACAAGTAATGCATTTGAAATGCTGAGACAGACATTGATCCGTTCAGTTGCTCATTAGTTTGTCATTGAATTTGGGAGAGTGTGATAAACACCGGATGATCTTCACTCAATGTGTGTGGGTCAATGCCAATGCCAGAGCAAAAAGCATTCGTGCATTTTAAGGCCTGAAACAGTCTAGGCTAATCTCATGCATTTGGATATATGATATGAAAAGTAAAATGCAAATACAATTTTGCCTATTCGGCTGTTTTCAATGTAGCTACCATTGGCAATGCAAAATAGTTCACTTGAACATGATTAACAAAGCTGTGTAACCTTCACCTCAACTAACCAACAGTAGAGTTGTCAAGATACCTAGGATTCATCTGTTAATACCAATGTTTGTGAAATTTTATGCTTCTATCAGTTTTCAAGAAAAAGTGCCGGATGAAGACCTGTCTGGTCAAAACATTACTTTATGCTGTTGAATAAAGTGCAGTTATGGGTGTGCAATATACATATATATATACACACACATACATATACATACATATACATACATATATATATATATATAATTTTTTTTCAATTTTAAAACCACAGCTAAAACAAATAAGCTATTCAACACTCATCTATTTAAAATATTTATTTAAAAATATATTTAATATATTATTTTTAATAATATATTTATATTTTATAATTTATCTCTCTTGTGAACACACGTACGACAGTTAGCGGAAGCTAGAGATTAAGGTTTATAAAGTTGTAAATATGAATATTTGTCATACACAAACGCATCACTTTGCTTTTGAAGGCTTTTATTAACCCCCCGGAGCCTTGTGGACTTCTTTTATAATGGATGGATGAAATTTTATGGACTTCAAATTTTGGGCTACCATCCACTCCCATTATAAAGCATGGAATAGCCTGGATATTATTTAATATAACTCTGATTGTATTCGTCTGAATGAGAATTCCATATACACCTAGGATGGCTTGAGGGTGAGTAAATCAGGGGGTAATTATCATTTTTGGGGGCACTATCCCTTTAATATGCAGAGACAACAATAATTATCATGAGATAATCTCCATGCACACACAATTTATCATCATTATCATTTTCTTAAGTATTTTGCTATTTACCAGTAAAAATGTCCTAAAAAAAACATCAAGAAAACAAGACATATATACTTGAGGAGAAAAACTTTTGAAAATAATAGCATAATAAGACTTGTTCGCTTTCAGGATCTTGATTGTATTTTTTACATCCTGCTGGCAAAGTATTTTCAGCACAAACTTCAAATAGTGTTACATGTATGCTAATAACAAGAAAAAACTACTTGTCAACGGGGCAAAAAAATAAACTGAGCTTAATATCTCTTGCAGTTTTAATTCAGTCATTCAATTCAGTTACGTAATTTAATTCAGTAAATGTTGTTTTTTTTAAGGATGTGCATATAAAAATACAGATATAAGTGTTTTTTTTTGTTGTTTTTTTTTGCACCACTCAGTCTGAACTTCCTGTTATTGGCTATGATGAGTCTCAATAGGGTCGACTGAGCGAAAGCTGCAATCCAGACCTGATCTCTGATGTATAAGCTCTCCCCTCTCCTGGTGGACGCCCTTCCTCTTTCTCATTCCCTCTTCCTCACATCCTCTCGTTTGATCAATGGTTCATCAGAAGGGCTGGACTTCAGTGGGGTTCATCTCATGGTGCAATGACACCAATCAGCAATCCATTCAGGCCCTGAGAAAGACAAGACTGTTGTTAAAAGCTCTATAGGAGAGAGTGGGCCGATTCTTATGAGAACCACGTCCACCGCAGCTGCCAGCCTGAATGAGAGCTTTCAGGAAGCCGACAAAGCAAGAATTATGGCACGCAGAGAAACCACACAGCTGCTTCTGCCTCTTGGGTCGAGCGAGAAAAGGGCGCGTGAGGTGTCGCTGCTCGCCCCGTGGACCGCATGAGCCGTGTTAAGGTGTTTTACACTGTGAGTGACGGATGGAGGCTGTTGTTTGTTTTTCTTTCTTCTCTGAGGCCGACAGATAAGGCACAGGCAGAAGGTTGAGTGACGTCATCTGTCAAGATGTGTGGAATAATTCTCTGGTTTCTGTTGTCGTGGCAATGTGAAAAAGACACCTGACAAATGCTATTCTGCTCTCTTTGTTCTCCTCTTCCTTCTTTCTAATAGCTTTGGTATTTGCAGTATGAGCCTGTAGAGATGGTTGTGTGAGTGTGTGTGAGTGTGTGTGTGTGTGTGTGTGTGTTTGTGTTTCAGTTTCTCATGAAAGACAAAATATCTACCTGAATGTATGACTTTCTTTGCTGCACTATAGGGCATTACATCAGAAATGGGAAGTCATACCGCCAACTACTGTCCAACATATCTTACAAGATTATAAACACTGCCTACTATGTTTTTACTGTGTGGGTGAATCTCATGAAACCTGTCAAGAACATGTCTGGGTCATATAAAAAGAAAATGAAGCCTATTTTAGGACCATTATGAGATCTTTGCATGACGATAGAGTACATTTTTCCCCACAAAACATCATTCTCATTATATAGAAAAACACAGAAAAAATAAAAAATACAATTTAACATTTATATATATATATATATATATATATATATATATATATAGTTCAGAATAATTAACATTTGAATTATTTCAGAATTAAATATTAGAGTTTGATATTAGAATGATTTCGAAAAGGATCATATTGCATTGAGGACTGGAATAATGGCAGCTGAAAAACATGCATTGCATTTTAAAATATATTAAAATATATCTATATTAGAATAGAAAACCATTATTTTAAATTATAATCTTTCACAATATTTCTTCTTTATTTTTTTTTATTTTATTTTTTTTTCTTTGGTGAGCATAAGAGACTTCTATCAAAAACAAACTTGTGTGAACTAGAGCGAGTGTGTATAAAGTTTATGAAGTATAAACATTTATTCATACATCACAGTATTTGTTCTATTGCATTTAATGCTTATTTAAAAATAAATAGCTGTAATCCAATCAATTAATAAATCTATTTTAATATATCAAATACAATTTAATATTAGAGTAGACAATCACTATTGAGAAAGTATTAAGAATTGTAACAAACATGAAATAAAAACAAGAGTGTTAAAATGTATATAGCTAAAGCACAACACACTGCTTAAATAATCAATTGGTAGTTGATTACAATTAATAACAATTATGACCTATCTCTTCTGTCCTATGATATAAAACTGAACAATCTACAGTATCTGTTCATATACACCCTCCATCAATGAAGGCTTCTTTACAGTTATTGGGTTACCATATGCTCAAAAGGTGTTCAAATGAAGCGAGGTGGGAAATTGCCCCAGACAAATTAATATGCTGTGTTGACAAAATTGAGCTCAAACATTTTCCACCCATGTCACTGTTGAAACATTCTTTTATACTTCATTTACCTTCACTTTGGCTTTGTAAGCACATTTTCACGCTCTTTCAGCCACTGCGGCATCTGGTGCTGTAGCAAGGCACTTGATAAATGCATCTATACAACTTTTGAGTTTTCTAATTATCGGCTCTCACTTTGAAGTCACCAAGAAATCAGAACTCTTGCTACTGACTTTCTTAATACATGTTCCTGGACTTACAGCGCACAATTCATCAGCTGACGTTATTCCAAAGAAAAAAAAATTGTCTTTGTAATCATCAATCAGTATCCAATAGCTTTCCATTTTGGCTGAACTCATTTATGCCAAATAAGCAATTGGTGGGCAATCGGTAATGCAGCGTTTCTAAAATCTTGTGTTTAGTTAGCACAGTAAATTCATACCTGTTAAAGTTAACATAATAAAGTGTAGGCTATGTCAACATATGCGTTATTTTAATTGTCTTAAAGGTGAACTTGACCTTTAAAGTGATACTGGAAATTATTATTTTGTCATCATTTACTCACTCTCATTGTCATTCCAAACCTCTATGACTTTCTTCTGTGGAACACAAAATAAGATCTTTTGAATAATGTTGGACATTAAACAGTTTCGGGTCCCATTGACTTACATAGAATGGACAAAAAATACCAGCATGTTTGGTTATCACCCTTTAACCTCCACATCCCAATTCCAATCTTTTTCCCCAACTGATAGAAAGTCAACATGACCTGATTCCTGGACCTAATGTAATTTTCTAAACAACTGAAAGCAAACTTACAATCAGGACTCAACCTAATCTGTATGATACACCTAATTTGCATGATCCAATCAATGCCCGGTAAATATATAATCAAGTCCTGCCTTTTATTTATTATTTTTTACTTTAAAAAAAACCCATCAAATTACAGAGGTAAAATGGTTTTGCAGATGCAGTTTCCGTTCAAAACACTGTAAGCCAGTTGCAATCATAAAAATGCATTTGTTTCCTACACTAAGCCTGGAATTTGTGACAGACCTTTTAGGTCCACGTCAAAGCATTTTAGAATCAACAGAGGGGAAGCTCGCCAACAAACCCGTGTTTGCTATTCACTTGGGTGCATTTAAGCCTCTCTCCTCACTGTCTAAAAAGACCCACATATCAACACCAGGAAGCTGGATAAGTAAAGCCAGCTTCCTAGCGTTTCTTTTTTAAGCATTAGCATTTCAAGCTTCCTTATAGAAGAATGTGCAGGAGAACACGCCTCATAGCCTCTTTAAACATGAGCATGCACCTGATAGCTACCTATTAAGGATCAGAAGGGCTTTGATCTTCTAAGCTAAGCTATAGAGCGTCCAGAATCCGGTCTCAAACCCTCTCTGCTACTGTAACCTAAATAAGCCGTCAAATTCAGCATGTTGTCAGTCTCTCATATGCACCCTTCAAGGCCAAAAGGGACTGTGTCATGTATTAAACATTATCAACAGTGCCAACGGACTACTTGAAAGAGGAAATGTGCAAGAAATTATATTGATTGATTAAAGTAGTGGTGTAATCCAATGCTAGTATCTAAATGAAGCACCCAGACTCTTCTCTAGTACTGTCTCCGATCACACGCATTAAAGAGCAGGGAATTCACTTAAACCTTAGATAAAGAGGTCAAGGTTTAGCTAGGTAGCATGACCTAGTTAGCCTCTGCTGATAGATGCCGTAACAATACCATCTGGGTACAAATATCTGGGTTGATAGTAGGGGTGTAACGGTTCACAAAATTCACGGTTCGGTTCGATACGATACACTGATGTCACGGTTCGGTTCGGTTCGGTTCGGTTCGATACGTTTTAGATACAGCAAAATGTAAAAACATCTCAACTTTTCAGAATGCCGCAAGCGCACCGCGGGTCATGTGACAAGAACCAACCAATCAGCTTCATCCTTTCCCGTAACAACGTTGAGAGCTCAGCCAAGATGAAGGAACAGCTGATCATAGTTGTATATGGATTGCAATTTTGAAATAAATTCAGTAGCAGAGCTACTGCAAGCGATTTTTAGAGCTGCAAATCCATTTATCCTTCGCTGAAATTTCCGCGTCTCATGGAGAGAGCACGTCATTGTTGCTTAGCAAAGACAGACGCCTCAGGAGAAAGACGCGCTTAGCGTTTTCCATGCGTTTTTAGGCACGATATGTGAACGGCCCCTAAGGCGCTCGCTCACTCAGCACGCGCTGAAGGCTCGTTGCAAAATGTCTAATGCATTTAACAGACCAGAAATATAAGATCCTAAAATAACCAACAGGTCTGGTGTTTGGGTTGGATTCCCTGTAAGCTATAGTGTCTAAATGCTGCAGGGATAGTTTGCTGCGTGCATGTTTCTCCTTTTTTTCGTCTTTTCCCAGATAGTACTGACGCATATATCCCAGATATTCCCGCTGTTTTTTTTTTTTTTTTTTTTTTTTTGTAATCCCGCTGGTGTACCCTGTCATGTTGCAGATGCGACATACCGTTGTTTTTTTATCCACCACTCTCTTGCCATCACCATTATAGCTTAAAGGGAATCCAAAGTGCACCCAAACACCAGACCTGTTGGTTATTGGAGGATCTTCTCATTTCTAGTCTGTTAAACGCATTGGCTATTTTGCAACGAGCCTTCAGCGCGTACTGAGTGAGCGAGCGCCTGCTGAGTAGCCTAACATAAACATATAAGATGGTGTTTTTTTCTTCTTCGGGAGTGTCAGGGGCGTTGCCTGTTACGTTGTTTGGGTTATTGGGCTACCTTGTTGAACGCATATCATTATATTTCTTTCTCTCTCTTTTTTTTTTTTTTTCAAATATAATTAATTACTCCAACGAACCGTTCGGTATACATAATGCGTACCGCGTACCGAACCGAAAGCGTCGTACCGAACGGTTCAATACGAATACGTGTATCGTTACACCCCTAGTTGATAGACATATGAAAGTAGCTATGAATTCTGTTAAAATAGAATTGAAAATAAATGAGCAAAAAGGTAATTTAATGAAATAAGTCTTATAAATAGATCATGTTTACTTATTTTTAGTATTTGATTATGATTTTTGAAGCATTATGAGACACTGAAGACTGGAGTAAAAGCTGCTAGAAAATGTAGTGTTTCCATCACTAGAATACATTTTCAAACATTTTAAAATATATATTTTTTATATATTAGTTTTGTATTTTATATATGTTTTGTATTTTTTTTAATTCAAATAATATTTTACAATATTGCTTAGTTGTTTTTTTAAATAAATGCAGCCTTTGTGAGCATAAGAGGCTTATAATAATATATAATATATGATCATTTTTGCCTAGTGACCCATTTTTTTTATTTATTTGAGAACTCAACAATTTCAGGTTCTCTACAAATGTCTATGTGTCCAGTCAGAGAAACGAGGGTAGTGACAAATAGGTGATGAAATGTCTGGGACATGGAGACAGGTGGTGGAGAGTTGATGTCTCGGCACGCCTTTATCAGACGGAAAGCCTCAGGCAATGAGCAGAGGACTCTCAACATCCACCGTTTTTTCACACTCCCAAAGGTCTGCTGTCCAGAGGGGAAACTGACAAGCAGAGAACAAGAAAACAGCAGGATCGATATCGGCATCACAAATAACGCCACTACGTATGCGGCGAGGGATAGATGTCTGTGCGGAGGTTGAGGAATGTAGAAGGTGTGGACTTGGACTAAATAAAAATCAAGAGCACAGCTTCATGTTGCCAGTTTTACCTGGAGAGACGGATGGGAAAAACGAGAATACTCACGCGGAGAAGGGAGATGAAATTCTCTCTTGCCTCGGGGAGCTGCCATTAACTCGCTGGGCTGTAATAGGCAGGCGGTCATGCTGCTGTTGCTAGGTGCTCACTTCTCCTCAGTTTGAGAGTGCAAACCCCGCCTCCATATGTCCACTACACTAAAATCCTTAAACAGGGTAAAATTGTGTTCTAGTAGAGGCAGAAATACTTCATTTGATAGTTTGTGGAACAGAACAACAGTCAGAACCCCCCAAAATAACAAATATTACCCCTAAGGAACACGATAAACCACTCAGAAAACACCACTTATGTCATATATAAAAATATAGAATCATGGTACATGATACATAAATGATACAGTTGAAATATAAAGATGGTTATATACAAAATTTTTGAAATATGTGAAATATTTCAAAAAGATAGTTTAAATAAAATGATTCATTTATATTATTTGAATAGCTTAATCCATATTTGCAAGAAAAAAAATCGTATAATATTTATTTTTTACATTATTGTCTCTCAGCAGGTTGCCTAAAAGTGATGCATTTCCATAGACTGGCAAAATATTGCTCAATTTTTAGCGTATGCACACAAGCTTTTCCTGATGCCTCATTATGAGTGAGAATGGTGCCCTCACTGTCTTTCTCATTTGCTCTGCGGGTCCCCAGCTGATACATAATTGAATATATGATAACGAAGTTCGTGAGAAGGGCAAACTGTGACATCCACACACACAAAACTGAAGTCTCAGAGGGCCAACAGTCTCCTCATCACTGTTTATTTAAAGGCTGCCAGTCAACCTCCAGTGAACACCTTATTATATTATATTACTATATCATATTATTATTATTATATTATTATATTTTATTATATTACTGATGTTTGCTCATCAAATTAACACAAACTAAAGGATTAACACATTAATCAAATACAGATATACAATAAAAAAATTGTTCATGTTAACAATGTGCGGCTAATATATATTAAAATTTATATATACTGTTTAAAAGGGATTAGTAAGATTTTTGTTTAATGTTTTTTTAAAGAACTCTCTTATTTTCATTAAAGTATGCATTTATTTTATTTAAAATACCGCAATAACAGTAATATTATGAAATATTACTACAATTTAAAATAATGTTTTTTTTTTATTATTTGAATATAACTTAAAATATCATTTATTGCGGTGGTGGCAAAGCTGAATTTTCATCAGCCATTTCTATTTCCATAACTATTTTTGCAACCTGCGATACTTTTTCAGGATTCTTTGATGTATGGTTATAGTTACAAAGAACTATAATTATTTTTCCTAATGATATCAATTTAACATATCCTTGCTGAATAAAAGTATACATTTCTATAAAAAAAAGTACTGGCCCCAAACTTAATTACATTTTTAAGTATATTGCAATATTTTTTATTGTAATAATTTCACAGTATTACCGTTTTTACTGTATTTTTTATTGTATATATATATATAAATTAATAATAATAATTATTATTAATAATAAAAGCAAAAAAGATTATTACTATTATTATTATTAATATTATTATTAATATTATTATTATTATTATTATAGACACTCCATTTGTATTCTCAAATAAAGAATAGCTAGTGTTTCTAGTATGCTTTCACATATTTGTATCTGTACTTTCTGCACTGAAGTTTTGCAACATCAAGTACAAAAAACAGTTGCAACAATTTGAGTGTTAATGTGTCAACTCTACTAGATCCATTGGCTCTCAACTTTAGCAATTAAACCATTCCCCCTACAAAATCAGCACTGCGACCGATAAACCGGCAGCTTTCACTCTGTCATTACACCGCCAGTGAGATCAACTGGGAGCGGCGGATATAGAAACTGATGTTTTTATCTCGTTTCTCTTTGACCTCTGCTGTGACAGCTGTAAATCTAACTGTGAAATCAGGGAGAAAAAAGGAGAGAGTCTTGCGAGAGAATTCAAGAGAGGGTGCAGTTTAGCAGGATCTGCCAAAGTGGCGGTTCTCTTCCCACTGGTGTGAGGAGGGGAGAAGCTGAAAAGTGTCTGACTGCTGGTATATCGCTCTGAGACCAGCTGCAGCAGGGTGCCCTCTGGGTAACTAACTTCCCCTGGGCTCTCTATAATGGCTTTGTGGCTCTCCATGCATATATACATGTGCAAAAACACACTTACATAAACAGGCACACAACCACTTGTAACAGCTGCAATTCTCATAGTTTTAATATAATATCGAGCGGATCAAGGACATGCAACGAAAACAAACAAGGGCAGACGGTGATAGGCGCAATGTTAATGAGGTTCACTGCAAGAATTATAGTTTACAAAACGCTCCCAGAAACTTGAAAAATCAGACAATTTAATCTAGAGACAGCGTAGGCGGAAACCCGGAAAAATTGAAGCACAGATGAAATCGAAAAGCAGCAGGCCGGTTGTTTTCAATAGGCTGAATTTGGATCCAGTCGGCAAAAATCCAGATGCTCGGCACGATCTAAGGTGGAGCCCATCGGAAACGACAGACTGCCAGCGCTCGGCTAATTTGGACTGATTGTGTGTTTTGCTTTCAACAAGAGCGGTCTGCAAAGACACTCAAAACACAAACACATTAGGACACCACCTCTCGCGTGTTATGAGCAAACTCTCCCTCTGAGTGCCAGGCCCATAATTTTCAACAATCAAAGATTACAATTGCCCATCTAATCTGGATATTATTTATAGACGGCCATTAGGAGTTTTGCGGCATAAACTTCACATAATTGGCAATTGTTGATGACAGTTTGGGTTTTTGTCTGTTCAATCAATCAGCGATTGGGCTTTGAACCAGACAAGGTCCCTCACTCCGTTAATGATACATTACAAACCCGATTAACACTATTAAAGTCACATCGGCTCAGATGAAGGAAGACAGGGGACACAATTATCTGCAGGTTTGAGGAGGAGGGATTTAAGACTTGATCAAAATTTTGATTTTTCTCAACTCATTTCACTTTTGCAAGGAGGAGCTGGACATGATCTGAATGGCCACCTGATGCAAACAAATCAAGCCCTTGGCACTGAAGAAGTGACTTTGGAAGTGTCCTAATTTAACAGTTGAACTATAGTCAAGCTATAATTAGCTAAAACTACATTAAAGCTATTTTAGAGAGGATAGAAAAGATCTAAAGCTAAGAAAATCAGGAAATATATATCAAAATAAAATTAATCAGATGATTTAAGTTATTTGTACACTCAGGAATGTGAAATAAGTTTATTTTTCACTAATAAAGTTTTTAAAAATATAAATCTTGTTCATCTGGTACAAAATGAGGAGCTCAACTGTGACTGCATCAGCCCAAACTGAATGAATGGATGATATATACACCAACTAGAAGCATTTATTTAAAAGTGCAAACATTCTATGATTAATACAGAGTAATAAACAATAAACCTAAGACTATTTATCTGGTACAAAATGAGGATGTCAGTTGCGCTGACTGCATTAGCCATAAACAGTGAAATTACATATAAATACTACTACTAATAATAATTATAAATATATTAGTAGTAGTATTTAAAATAATAGTGACAAAAGACATTTATTTAGATTAAATTAATTAATTATTGTGAATTGTTTTTGTAAATGAATCAATTCACTAAAATGTTCACTTAAGTTGGTAGATGCGTGACATTAAAACTGAAATTTGTTACATTGCTTTTTGTGGAAAAAAAGTACTTTCTTACTTGTTTTACTCAATTTGTTTGGGTGATATGTTTTGCACACAACCTTATTTAGCTGTCAGACAACATCTATTCAGAGAGCTGTAGACTTCTGAATGCCCCATAACCAGCATTTGCATGTAAACGGGTCAAGAAGCCTACTGTATACATTCCTTGTTCAATTTCCTATTTCTAACCTTGGTCTCGGGTGTTAATAACCTACACCAGCAGCAAAACAGACTTGATAGATTTTAGGTTACTTGAGCCTGGCATACTTTCCAACAGCAATTGAAACAGAATCTACATTCTACATTCCAGTCATTAGGAGCCGCATACTTTTCCCGAACTTGCTGTAGAAGTTGAGTGTTTAATGCTTCTTTCCACCTCTGAGTTTCCCCAGGAATAAGATTCATTAATTTGAGCCCAGTATGAAGTGATTGAGAGAGTCTCAGTTACCCGGTCGCTGCTTTTTCTCCATCTCAACATTGGGTATCTAATTGAATTCCTGCTTCTAACAGCGGGTACAGGAGTGTGTAAATGTGGTGTGTGCTGAGAGCTGAAGTACACTGGAGTGTGTAAGATGTGTTATGGAAGAGCACAGAACTGACACTGCATGACGGATACAGAGGAGCAGAGAATATGGTCTCCTTTTTTTCAGTGGGGAACAAATTCAGAGATCTGGTACAGAATGATTGTGGATAATTAACTTCACAGGAGGACGTCTTGATTTTTTTTTTTCTTGATGGAATTTTATAGAACATCCCTCTAGGTTTCATGAGCACTGTACATTCGTTTCCAACTATCTGAAGATTGTCGTCATCAGTTGACAGCTCAGTCATTCTCTGAGCCAGTCATGAGAGGTTTCTGTCATCCTCTAGAGATCCATCAGAATCCAGATCCAATGTTAACATTAATAAATGCATTCATGAAATATTAATGACCAGTACCTGTGTATATTTATCAAGTGTTCCTAAAGATCTTAATTAGCTGCTTCAGGTTTGTTTAATTAAGGTGGAGCTGAACTATGCAGGAAGGTAGATCAGAAACATCCTGATTTAATGTTCATTTCTGCAGAATATCACTGGGGCAGTACCCTTAAAGAGACATTTTTGTACCTCATCTACACCTAAAAGGTGCATATTAGTACATTAGAGTAGTAATATGTACTCAGAGGGCACGTATTATTTCCCTTTTTAGAAGATGTAATTTAAGCCTCATGTGTTCCTAGAATGTGTCTGTGAAGTTTCAGCTCAAAATACCCCAAACATAATTTATTTTATCATTTTGAGAATGCCTATTTTGAGCAGAAGCAGAAACATGTTGATTTTCGTGCCTGTATCTTTAAATGCAAATGATCTGCAGATCCCCGCCCCCTTTTCCAGATTAGGTCTGTGCCTTTTGCACAGCTCATAGATCAGACATTCTGCCAGAACACATCTGTTTGGTTTTGACTATAATGTCTATCATGCGTTTTAAAGCCATTTCCTATCGCACACCTCCGGAGCGCATCACAGAAAGCAGCTGCCACATGGCTAAACTAAGTTCTCTTTCTTGTCTTATTGCACTTAAACTGTCAAATACACACAAGTTTATGTTAAAAACAGACATTAGTCACAAAAACACAGTCAGTTATTTCTGTGAAGGTAAATAGCTTGGAAATAAAATTGCATGTTTATATTAGATCTGTGTATTAAGTGTATTAAGCAGCGTAATATACAGTACCTATACTGCTGTCTATGCTGTTAACATTACCCAAACAGTACAATAAAAACAGAAAATCAATCACTGAATAACTTCCATTGCTTTAACGGAAAATACATTTCTTACATTGAATGCTTTAGCATGAAGATAAACACGGCGGATTGTTTGCAGCTCACTCAGGGAGCACGGCAATGTCTGTCAACCGTCGTGGGCGGGGCCTAAACAATGTGATGTCACATTTTACAAATTCTGAAAACGGCTTGTTCTGGGACCCCGCTTAAGACGAACCATATCAAAGATGAAACAAGTTTGAAAAACATAAAAATGGATGCAATGCAAAATTGTAAACCTGTCTAAACTTAAACTTTGGAAACACAATTACACAATATCCTGCCGTATTTGCTACCTATAGTGAAAGCACAAATTTCTAGTCTCACAGCCAAATGCACATTGGTTTGACAAGCAGGCAGCTTTTGCCTTCGGTAAGATGGTAATCCGTGAAGTAGTTACAGTGTACTAATAGACTGACAGCACCGTAGTACTCGCCCCATCTGTGAGGTGACATACAGGAAGGAAGCAGTCATACCAGATTGTGGATAAAGATGGCACACACCACGGTGCCAGCCTACAGAGTCACTGTATTTATGGATCATTTTTTACTTTCTGCTATCCCTTCACTTTCCCCCCTTCCCAGAAAACCCAAGACCAAGTGAGAAAACATTGTCTGTCAATAGATTAATATAACAAATCTCCATAAATCGAATGTCTTTCTTGGCATTAACTTTCATCTCAAAATGTGAATTTGCTGAAGTTTGCAAATATGGATGCTAATGTGTCCTTTAAACTATTTTTACTGGCCTCCAACACAATTGTATGACAATTTTGCACAAATAAAATGGGAATTATGACTTTGATGCTTGCTGAACTCAATATAACACGAGAGGTGCATGTTCAGATTAAATCGGATTGAATTTAAAGGTATTGTCATTAAAATCATGGGACACAATTCTGGTTCATGCATTGGAAAAAGGAGAAATTACATTATTTTAGACATTAATTTGGTTTGAAGGACACATCTAGTTGTGCAGAAGCAGAAATCTTGAAAATCATATTCAACTTTGGTGTTTTACACAATAAGGTTGAATAATAAATGTGTCTATAATGGAAAATTATATAAAAGTACTATAATGTCATAGGTGGAAAAATGTTTTAATAATGTGTGATATTAAGAAAATGAATTAAAGGTAATAAAAATGTATATAGGCTATTAAGCTGCCCAAGAAATACCCATTTAATTTAGCCCAGAAAGGATATATACTACTTTAGCAATGTTAGTCATAAAATTATTCAAGTAAAAAGTGAAAAATTAAGCCAAACCATGTTTAAAGATGAAAAAAAAAATCAATTAAATAATAGCAAAAAATGAAGTTAGTACCTCTCATCTAATGAGAGAACTGTGGTGAAGCGCACCAGCAGCATCTGCTATACCTGTTTGGAAACCAGTGCAAGGCTATTCCTCTCAGGCAGTCAGCAGGGACGCCCGAGACTGAAATAACTTGATTAATGTATGGCACTGCTGTTTGCCAAAGCTATGACGTATTTAAATCAAGCATTAGTTCTTCTTGTTTCTCCCTTTAGCTTCCAAGACTTGGCTTTGTGGAGAGACCGGCTGGCATTTGGACTTGTTTACTCGATGATTTTCACTGCTATCAAGTTGTTTTTTGCTTTTATGCTAAGGGTCAGCTTAGCTTGTTATAAACCCAAATTAGTTCAACCAGAAAACTGATATCAGTGGTTTCACCACGTCGTGTGACATTCAGCTTGTGCGCTGTGAGCTTTAATTGCTATCGGACACCATTTTCCCTGCTGCCATTCACTCAGAAATAAGCCAAAAGATCATCTATGGATGATCGTTTTGCCCTTCCACCATTTTAAAGCGGTTATTTCACATTACATCGACTAACACATACGTTTTGAAAGAGATGGATGTGCTGAGGATCTATTTGTCCTCTTCAGGGGGAAAAGTATGCGGCTGTAGTTCCCAAAAAGGCTTCATTTTCAAATGGCTGCACCGTAAGAAGGACTTGGCAGCTTTTAATTAACAACGAGGTTTGCTCTGGGAAAGTGCAAGATAACATACCACTCAATGTCGGAGAGAAGCATGCAGAGAAAGACGGATGGAGAGAGTAACGTTCTGTTCACATTAATTAAATGGCTGGCCGAGCCAGATTCACTAAAACAGTAGGAAAGAAGCAGATCAAAAAGGAGGGAACAAGCTTTCAAGTTCCAGGAAGTGGGGCAAAAAGGCTCAGGGTGGGTTTATGCATACTTATTGACTCGCAAACAGCTTTTTGCTTTGCATAATTTAGTCCGTATGTGTAACACCTACAGTATTATAGGTGTCTACAATCTTAAAAACATGTGAGGAAATCACTGGCATTGAACAATAAGATGTAGAAATTAATATCAAATGTATTTGATTTAGAGTTTTCATGCCAAACTACTTGGTGTAATTCTTGCTTGTCATCACAGTAAATTTATGGGATGTTTAGAAGCAAAAAGCTCCAAACAAACCACACAGGACAAACTGCACTTTGAATATATTTGAAATATTGAATACATTTGAAATATTTTAACATCTAAATTAGAAAATAAAACAATATTTTTTTTAAATAAATTACTTAAAATAATTTAACTTATACTTTAATAAAATGTTTAGTTTAGTTTTTTTCATTACATGAGCTCAAATAATTTATATATATATATATATGGTAACACTTTAGAATAAGGTTCCATTAGTTAATGTTAGTTAATGTATTAATTAACATGAACAAACAATGAATAATACATTTATTACTGTATTTATTCATCTTCGTTAATGTTAGTTAATGAAAATACAGTTATTCATTGTTAGTTCATGGTAATTCACAGTGCATTAACTAATGTTAACAAGCACAACTTTTGATTTCAATAATGCATTAGTAAATGTTGAAATTAACATGAACTAAGACTTATAAATGCTGTAGAAGGATTGTTCTTGCTTAGTTCATGTTAACGAAAGTAGTTAACTAACATTAACTAATGGAACCTTATTCTAAAGTGTTACCATATATATATATTAAAGTATAATTTACATACACATTAAAAATTCCTTAAATGTTTTTTGCAAATAAAAATAAAATATTTTTGTAAAAATAAATAAAATGTTCAATCACATTAATATTTAAAACAAAGACTCCCTCCCAGGAGGCAAGCTTGGCAATCACGTAACGTGACTCTAGCAGAGGAATTGATCGGGTGGCCTCCCTGAGTCTCTTGCCCTGGAAACTTGCAAGCCAATCAATCAATCAAAGATCTCCGTGGGTCAACAGGCCTTGATCGGAAAACGTGTATATACATCCTTTTGCTTAGCACAGTGGGCTTAAAGCTCTTTTCAACAGTGCTGAAAAAAGATTTATATGGGATAGCCTCATTTCTCTCTGGCAATCAAACTCAAATGACTCTAAATGGTCCTTGAACGTACTTAGCAGATGTGGACTGCTTTCTGGAAGATACGAGATTTATCTATTAGAGTTTCCTCCATAAACAGCATTTTTAAGGCATCACTCCTAATGGAACGAAAGAGGTTATTAAACAGCTCTAAAAGTTTATTGTCATTTAGAAGACAACTTATTTTGTCCACCAAATTCATGCAATATACCAGTTTCATTGACGGTAAACAAAATTATTTATGGGTGGTAAATATTCTCTTCACTTGCCATTCGGCAGTTACGGCAAAAAGTTAACTCTCACTTAATGGCATGATGGCATTTCTGCAGTTATATTGGCATGCCAGCATGGCACTCTGTGCAAAGGCAGACCATGTTGTAAGGCATGTTTTAGTACTTTTTATTTTAAGATATATTAATATAATTTTCATATATATATATATATATATATATATAGCTTTATGTAGCATTTTGTTGCACTATTTTAGAAAATTAGCCTTAAAATAAAGGTCTATAACATTATAAAAGCACTATTCTTATTCTACTGCAAAATGTAGGTAACTATTTGTCACTATTTTTAGTTAGTTACTCCCCAGAAATTTGAGGAAGGGAACTGTTCAAGCCATTGCCTGGAGCAGAGAGTGGGCATGCAATATATTCAAAATGGTGACACATTCTTCTAAATGGCTAGTGAAATGGAAGTGTAGGGTAAGCTGCTGAATTGTATTTCTGTCTTTGCAGCATCCATAGTAAAGCACTGGATCCTGAGGCCTTTGAGTTCCCCTGACCCAGATTTTCATCTCACTGACATTGTCTGATTTAGGTGTGCTGTGCTCATGTTTGAATAATAATGTGCCAGCTCTCTTATATGTCAACCTTTTTGTAAGGTTTACACTTCAATGATCCCAGTAGTGTTTATTTCTCCCAAATCGGCCTAGCTTTACAATGCCACAGATCAAGCTTCTAGACATTAGTAACAGTGTAACTTCAAGACCGACTTGGTCAAAGTAATGCATTCTGGCATGATTGCAGCTCAGCAACCTTGTGAATCTATCACGAATACATCCAGCTACTCTTACAATCATCTACAGCTCTCTTCCAGCTTCGTGACATCTGTGTGTGCCTAGTGAATGGGATATATTTGTTTATTGACTCTGCAGCTTCATAAAGCCTCTTGGATCGTAGCCTGTGCAAAAATCCCAGAAGACTGAACTAATGTCTGCATCCTCTCTTGATCGCTCTCAAAGCGCTACAAAGTAAATTCTACATATTTACAGACTCACTAGGAAAGATGTGGGTTTTTGGGAAAGTAGTAATGAAAGTTAAGGGAAGGAAACGCCTCAGATTGATCTGACTCTTGATCCCACCAAAGGTCAAAAGTGCAGTCTCTTGCCTACTCCCATTCACTTCATTCAGGCAAATCCCATGTTTATGTGGTGTTGGGGTTTGATACAGCAAAGGTTGTCTCTACCTAAGGGCCAGGTTTGACATTTTCATCCCAAAAAACAGGAAATATCCCATTTCTGTCTGCTCAATGCATTTGGAAAGGTGGCTAGTCCCTCAATCCTGGAGTCTATTATGACCAGCTGAGATGAAAGGTGTTGCCCGGAATTATATTTGACTTCCTCTGAGCCTGTTTTATCTACACACTGCCAAATATGGGACTGCTCTCGGTCAAACAATTGACGGAAAATCAAATGTGCACTGGCAGTGATTTTCAAAGTTTTAGCTAAAGTTCAAGAGTTCTGTCTTACCAAAAAGTTCTTAGACTGCCACATGTACACAAAACCAGAAAGCACCTTTCCAATTCTAAAGCTCTAATCTGACTACCTAAATTTACGCAGCTATAAGGATGAATGGCAAAAATTAATTTTTATTAGATTATCTGGTAGCAAAGTCATGTTTACAAAGTACTGGGTTGAAAAATTGAGTCTCAAATGATGACCGGATGTACAAAGCTGTTAGATTACTGGCAACTAGCAAGTTAGCTATCAACAATCCACACTGTATATTCAGCTTTTTATGTCTCAGAAATATTTTGTACTTATTAGCCAACAAATAAAATGAAAAATAATCCTGCTGCTAAATGGCAGATTAAAACAATAAGAAATGTGGTTGGTCATGTTACATGTTCGTCACAGCATTTAGTCTTTAAATTAGCTGTTCTACATTGCATGCAGATACTCTGATGTAAAGAATCTATGAATCTGAGTGACTAAAAGCATGACACCACAAAAATAACCTAAAAACTCCAACCACAAACACCGTAAACACTTGAGTTCATTCAAACCAACAATTAAGAGCTCTACAAGATGAGTCCCACAGGAATAAACATCTGATCATGTAATTAGTAGATGGCAGCAAAAGAAAAAGCTGCCCCGACCTCTTGATTCATCTAGTGGTGTAAATGTGGCATCATACAAAACATACTCGGTTACTAACGTAACCTTGGTTCCCTTAGATACGGAATGCTGACGTCGTCAAGCTTCGTTTGAGTCTGCGCGTCAGAAATGGAAGTGCTAAAAAAAACGCTAAAAATGGGCTTCAATTGTCTCAGTTGAGTTCCAATGGGGTCGCTGTTTCCATTTCTTTTACTGTCTATGATCATAAGCCATTAGGCTGAGACGCTATGAGGAAAAGTCATTTTCTCAAATTTTTGAAGCCTTTTTCAATCAAGCAGTGAAACTGCATGACAATTGGTTCGTGGAGTTCAATAGAAACTAATCAATGGCGGCGTGGCTATGATGAGCGAGCGCCCCCAAACCCACCAAAATGAGGCGGGACATCGGGCTATATAAGTGGCTGTCTCACCTAGGCAAACTGATTTAATTCGACTGAAGCATGTGGTGTCCTTGCATATAACACGCAAAGTACGCAGTACTCGTTCCATATCTAAGGAAACCGAGGTTACGTTAGTAACCAAGTACGTTCCCTTTCGATACTACACCTGTGTAGACCCTAAGACCCTATGGGTACAGTACAATCATGCCATACTATCAGGAAGGATGACAGAGTATTCACCCAGAGCACTAAGAAGGTCCTGGTGTCGACCGGCTGGGTAGATGTCAAGGGGGCGGGGTCCTGAGTCGTGCCCGACCAATCCTCTGCGTCTAAGGCCAATAATGACATGCTGTCATCTAGCGGTTCATCTTCGGACCCACCGAATGAGACCTGGTCATTCTTTGATAACATTGTAGTCCATGTCAAATTATTCTACAAGCATATTTTTTTCAGTAACAGGTCAGGTTACCAGGATAAAGCAAGTAACTGTCGGCTGGTCATGTGATCTCAAAATGGCTGCCCCCGTGAGAAGCCCCACTCTATGTAAAATAAAGCAGTTTTGTTAATAACACTGGAGGCCTAATCTCTTGTGTACATTATTTTAAACATATTTTTTCAAAAGTACCATTATTATAATTTTTTTGTGCGTGTGTAAAACAATGTACATTTACAACAAACTACTGAGTGCACCTTTTAAGTTAAGAAAAAACTGTTAAATTAAAAACCGTTTTACTGCAACTTTTACCTCAACAAAACTATTTTTGCCCAAATAACATAACAGAAATAATAAAACAGTATGAAATACAGTTTGTAAAACCTTATGTAACTTATCTAGGCCTATTATCTAATGCTATTATCTTTTAGCATCATTAGCATCCTATTTCCTTCACTTTTGACACAATCTGGATCCCTAAAAATCATTAGGTTTCTTTCAGTGTACATGTTACTCTACAAATGAGATGCAGAGAAGAGAGGTGACAACTTTTCAACATACAACCTCCGGACAAAGGCTCCTCAAACCAAAAGCATCCCACGGGAGCTTGAAGTTAGCATTGTGATTGCCATTATCCATTTGCTGCGCATGTCAGCAAAAACATTTAATGGCAATGTGAAGTTTTCTCCTGCAGGAGTGAAGGACATTGTGTTGGCAGCCAATTTAAAGGCTTTAATTAAAGAGCTCTGCGCCAGTGTCCAGATACTATCAGTCAGTAATGTCTGCCTATACTTCCATCTCCTGCACACAACAGATAATGATAATGCTGCTTTATATCAGCTCATTCTTTACAACGTGCAAACTGAACTTGACAAACACAGTGGCTGGCATCTGAAACACACTTTGACAGCTTGTCAAAGACCAAAAATTGACTTTAAAAGATTGGTGATTAACTCAATAAACAAGGTTGTAGCCTAGTTCTAAAAATGAATTCCATTTCAAGAAGAATGTTGCTCTAGCATATTATGTACGACCATATAAGGTTTTTGCACACCCACGAATTTTGAAGAGAGCTTTGACTGGCCATTTTTGCACTGGATCAGGGTGAGATCTGCCGAACAGCCAGCCGATGTAGACCACACACCAGCCCGGATTCATCCATCTTCATTCTCTAACACAGTGGCTTGAGGGCTTCTACCATGTACATCCTGATTCTGGTGAATTACAAGAGACAAGCCACTCCAGAGGGAAGCCATCCTGGCCCTTCAAAGACAGTGCGATGCTGTGGAGTGTAAAACTCTCAACATGATCCAGAGCAAACCAGACTCAGTGTTCCCTGTCATCAAATCCTGAAGGCATGCCGTACTGTTTTCCGACAGATCTTCAATTGCAAAAGCTGAATATTAAAAGTATGGAATGAGATAATTGGGCACTTGGTATGAATATGGGCTTAGCACAACCATTAGAGCAAATTTTATAAAAGCCCTTGCAAATGAGTAATTTTGACGAACCGATTCTTTTTAATGATTCATTCAAATGAATTCACAGTTGAAATAAAACGTAAAAAGAAAATGAATGATACTACACAATTAAATACAAGGTTAAAAGTGTCTCAGAAGTTCACACAATGTTTCACCAACAATGTTTTTCATTCATTTTGATGGTATTTTGGAATATTATACATTACCATTTATAGTTTTTTTTTTTATGTTGTTTTGATTTTTTTTTTAAGAAGTCTTTTACTCTCACCAAGGGTACATTCAATTAAATAAGAAAAGTTGCAGTTAAAACAGTAATATTACCGCATATTTAATATATGATGATTTGGTTGTCAAGAGACATTTCATAATATATAATAATAATGTATTAACTGCTTTAAATAATAATAATAATAATAAAATCCCAAACATTTGAACGGTAGTTTATGGCAATGTTATTTACTATGAAAACAAAATACAGAAGGACAAAAATTTAATTATATTATTTAAAAATCATTACATCATTAATCATGATGGTATTTTGACAGAAACAAGCTTAATAAAATGTTTTTTTATTCTAAAAATCCTAAACATAAAGCGCAGCATATGCGCTTATTGTGATGACTCAAAGGATTCATTGAAACAAAACATGTAACACATAAGGACAAAAAGATTTGTACAAGTCCTCAAACTGTCTGAAAAACTTTACTTCATTAAACATGACAGTATTTTGGCAGAAACCAGCCTAACAAAATTCATTTTATTCCAAAAATAATAAACATAAAATACAGCATAAGAAGTTCTTGTGGCACTTCTCAATGATGACTCAAAAGAATCATTGAAACAAAACCAAATCAAATAAACTAATTCACCTGAACATTCTAACAAAAAAATTTAGTCCACAGTTGATTTTGTCTAAACATATAAGGTATAACTTGCTAAGCTGACCTTATTTTAATTTAGTGATATTTACACATTAATCTACCTCTTTTATCCAAAACAACTTAATAATGCAGACAGGTTAATTACTAGGTCGACCACTTAAAGACAAAACAGCTTTATGTCCCAGCCACAAAACCATCACAATCAACTTTTTTCAAGCATAATGTAAGTTTAAAGGACATGCGTAGGTTTCCAGCATCCACTGTTAACAGTAAACAAGACTGTCCTCAGTGGCATCTGCGCATTGGCAAAATGAACTGCACATTACATTCATCATCATGTCATGCTCGGCGGCTGCACGAAGCATCTCTGAATTAATTTCACTTCACTTGTAAAGCAGAGACGATCTATCCTCACGTTCCCTGCAGCAACAGACTGATCTACCTGCACAAACCCTCCACTGATGTGCTGTGTTGTAATTACAAGGACAATGACACGCTGTCATCAGCTGGGCTTTGAATACATGACTGTTATAACATCTCCAACCCCTTACAACCAACAACTGCACTTAACTGGTGTATCTCGCCGTTAATCCAGCTTGGTTTGGGTTCGGGGATCTGGGTCACCAAATAATGAGGTCAGGGTGTGTACTGCACCGCAGCGTCCATCTGGCAGCCCCACGTGTCTGTCTCTGCCAGAGAAATGCAGGTCTAGAGGAATAAACAGAGTGGGCACACAAAGAGGCTGAAATATGTGAGAACCTGTTTGCTTTTGATTTTCGAACATTGTATAGAAGCAGTATAAAACCTTGAGACAACTATAAAACACCAGGCACTTTATATATATATATATGTGTGTGTGTGTGTGTGTGTGTGTGTATACATACATATTACAATAAATAATAATGATTTAGAAAATTCACCACATTTATAATACATCTTTATCTCTCTGTGTATATTTATTCATTTTTCTATAGTTTGTTCAAAAAAGCTATTTAATACATATAAATCACGACAGTATTGAATGTGCCTTAACATTTCATTTCAAGAATAAAGGAAAGTACTAGATATTTTTATATGGTAATAGTAAATGCCATAATTTTCAGAATTTCATGAATGCTTTCATATTGTTTTTAGTTAAATCATAGATCAATAGATTATTCTCTGATCAACAGATATCGAAATGGCAAATATATTTTTATTTTGCTGCATGATTAATACATTATGGCATTTGTGTAATTTATCACGTAATGCACTCTAATTTTTCTTTTGTGGACATAATAAAATATTACATTGTTACACAGAAACTGCAATAAAAAAATAAATAAAAAAATTACAAATAGAAATGAACTCGAAAATACACAGCAATTAGCACTATGCTTCTCAAACAACATTCCCAACTGAAAATTATTAAATCACACATGCATTATGTCAGCCGTTGCTCCCTGGGGGCAAAGGCTAAAAAAATAAAATAAAATGATTGTATGATGACAGGAATCTTTCATGTCAATATGCGTGTGGGTTACAGCACACAGAGCGGAGTGGAGAGGAATCTTGACTCATGGACAGAGTTATGCCAAAAGCCTCTCTCAGTCTTTATCACAAGCCTTTATCTTCATCATAAGGACAGAGACCACCATGAGGCTCATTTATAATTAGACTGTGGAGTGTCGGGTCAAACACTATGAGTCAGCTAGATGATAATGCCGCTCTGGGACTGTTAGTGTCAAGCATGGCTTACTCCAGCTTTGATGAAGGACTCGTATCTTGCTATGTCATAAAGGTCTGCACATGGCACAACGACTTTGGAATTGCAAGATTTGTCAAAAAAACATAACTACTAGTGAGGAAAATTGAAAAATGCAATAAATATTTAATTTAAATATTAGATACAGAATTATTAAATATTGAATTGAACAGCAGTACAGTTATGTTTCTGAAGACTGGTTGGAACTTATATTAATCACAATTATTTGTATAAAAAAAAAAAAAAAAAAAATCATATCTTCTCAAATAGCTATTGTTTTATCTTTTCTGTTTTATCTGTTCTCATTAACTTCTTGCTCAATGCTGAATATAAGGCAGTATTCTCTGTAAAACTACTTTGTAATATTGTTTCATGTGAAAAGCTCTGTATAAATTATTTTGTAAATAAATCGTTTAATCAAGCGTGCCAAAAACTTGTGCATACTGATCACAAAACTGAATAATGTCAAAGTGTCGAATATATCAAATTTAATTTATGTAATAAAATAATTAAATTTACATAATTTACTTAAGTGGTTAAGTTGTTTCAAATTAAATTAAATTAAATTAAATTAAATTAAATTAAATTAAATTAAATTAAATTAAATTAAATTAAATTATAAAAAAACAAATAATATAACATACCCACATTAATGTTAATAACATACATTTCGGCCTGCATAGGAGGGTTCTACAAGGATTTAGAGTTTTTAAATATATAAACTAATGTTTCTCTAACATTACTTGTACTGCAGTAGAGGGCTAAACAAATACTGTCAACTTAATCCAAATAAATGTTTCCTTGCATTTTAACAAATTCTTGTAGCCTCAGGACATTATAAGACTGTATAAAAGCTAATAAAATAATATTTAGCATAAACAGGGCTTATACATGAAAATATGGCTGCCTTTATATTTTAAGAAGAGGATTCCACACATTGAGATTTCGGTGATCCTTATAATGTAATGAAGTTTGAAAAGCCTTTGTTTAGTGTATCACCAGATAAGTGAAGACCACACAGGCTATCATTAGAAAGAAACACCAAATCTGTCATTCCTCTGTGAAACAGCTTCTGCAGTGTATTTGACTCGAACACTAAGGCAACATGAAGAGTGTAATGATGACTAATGCTCACCACTGAACAAAGGGAATTTGCAGCACATGCTGCAAGCCTGTGGCACAGGGGGGAGTTTATGATTAATGGAAATAAATATGAAAATCATCACATCAGCCCTGCCACCTGATCACTCTCGCCTCCACAACTGCGTTACTGCTTAGCAAACAACTACATCACTAGAACAGATACAGCCCTCGGTTCTGTTCAGTGTGAGCAATGCACTCCTGCTGGAGTCAGTGGCAATGACGCCAAATATCTCCTGACAGAGAGGTCAGGGTTAATCCAGCTCTACATTTTGACATGCCTTTTATTTTTTCGCTTTGAATAAAACATTTTGTCTCTCTGAAGGCCTGACCTCTCATAAAGTCTTTAAGTAATAATGCACTGCCCTACATGTTAAGGGGATGTATAATTACTTGAAGCATGTTAGATGTTTATATTACACAGATCTGTGTGATTCTTGATTCTGATTCGTCAAACATGGCTTTCTGGAGTTGAATATATATTTTTGTGTAGTTACTGTTAAACTAAAGGTTTCTTCTCACATAACAAAATGTCATGCCCTTTTATTTACTTATTGGCAAATAGCCAATCGATATTGCTAAAATAAAATAAATTAGAACAGTTTTAAATAAATATATATATAGGAAAACTATAAAATCACTTAAAATAAAATTGTGAAATGAAACAACATTTTTCTTAGACATCATGTAATTGGAATAAAGAAAACTAAACTACTAAAGGGTAAATTGTTGAAATGCTAAAAATATATCATATCAATTGTTTCAATATTTACAGAATTTGCCATAATTACAGTTATAATACAAATAGATTTAAAGTGTTTTAGTGTCTTGAATATATATAATAAAATAAAAAAACACTTTGTTCTGGTCCGTCAAATGTTGCTTTCTATGGTCAATTTTTTTTTTTTATCTTCTCAAATAATAATTTCATGCACCTCGTGTAGTTCTTTGGTAAGTAGCCAGCCTTTATTGAAAATAAATTGAAATAGAACAGTCTTGAATATTTAGAAATAAACTATTTTGTTAATTTTATAGCCTCCAAAGGGGATATCTACAAGGATCCAGAGTTATTAAATATATAAACAATTGTACTAATTATGAGGCATGGTTTTGTTGTTCACGGTTGTGATTGTTATTATTTTAAAATGGCCTGTTAGAGGATATTAATATCTGCTCTTACATTACCTCAAAATGAATGTGTTCTATTAATCTCTCTGTGCCACTTTCAAATTGGTATATTTTGTAGAAATAAGAGGAGATAAAGTTAATCCTCTTTGAGTCAGTATTAAAGCAGCAACAGTGGTGACTTTGCATATACTTCAGTGATATTATGGTACACCACACAACATCGATCCAGATTACACGTAATGAGGACTCTGGACACATCTCATTGATTGTAAGCTAAGTCAGAAATCAGGCTATAGTATCTGTAATCTGTTACCTTATTGACATGCACTCCTTCCTCAAGTTGAGCAGTGCTGTTGTTGTCGATATAGGTTTTTCTTAGAAAGGTTTTGCTCATTACTAGGCAAGTATCGGCCAGAGGAGGGAAAAAGTGAAGTGAGGGGCTCATGAATTATTGATGGAGACACTGGCAAAATGGCAAAGTGACATTCCAGAGAATCCAGAGGAAATTCAAGCACGAGGTTCAAGGGTGATTCACTTTGTGACTGTGCCTGCGCACCTCGGCTGGCAATGTGTGGAACGTGTCACAAATGGATTATTTCAACCGCACTCATTTATTTCTTTTGAAATTTGGCTGAGCAGACACATTAGCGGTGGATAATGGCAGTGATTAATCCTGGAGTAAACAGCTGAAAATGCCCTTCAGAAAAAGAAAAAAAAAAACCCTGAAATATAAAATGTCCTTTCTCACTCTGTGATAGTTAAAGCAAAGGGAGACAGGTTGGAGATTCATAAATAAGTAAGAGACTCCTCCAGTCTGCCAAATCCCTGTCTGCAGACTTTAGATTAGAACAATGAGCAGAAACGCAGACAGCACAGGAGAGTCTGCCAAAGAAACAGCACTTGCTGAGTCTCTCTATATATACAACAATACTCAGGTAGGCTGTGGGGTTTAAACGATACTCAATTGGTAGGCTACTAAGGGCCCAAAATGTGCCAAGATAATATCCTCCACACCATTACACCAGTAGCAGCCTGAACCAATAACACAAGGCAGGATGGATCTATACTTTCATGTTATTTACGCCAAATTCAGACCCTACCATCTGAATATCTCATTAGACCCATCAGACCAGGCAACCTTTATCCAAAGTTATATTGTTTAATTTTAATGAGCCCGGGCAAATCGTAGCCTCAGATTCCTCTTCTTGGCTGACAGGTGTGGTCTTTTGCATTGCTCGGTTGTAACAATTGGTTTTTTGAGTTGCCTTTCTATCAGTTTGAACCAGTCTGTCCATTCTCCTCTGACCTTTGGCATCAACAAGGCGTTTTTTTTTTTTCACCCATAGACCTGCCACTCACTGGATATTTTCTCTTTTCAGACCATTCCCAGGAAACCCTAGAGATGGTTGCACATAAAAATCGCAGTAGATCAGCAGTTTCTGAAATACTCAGAACAGCTCGTCTAACACAAACAGCAATGCCACGTTCAAACTCACTTAATTCATCTTTCTTCTCCATTCTGATGTCGGTTTTAAACTTCAGCTGATCATCTTGTCCATGTCTACATGCCAAAATGCATTGAGTTGCTGCCGGCTGATTAGATATTTACAAGTAGTTGTTCAGGTGTTACCTAATAAAGTGGTCGGTAAGTTTCTATACACATATACATATTAGGACTGGCCATTTAATGTTAAATTATAACAATTAATTAGTACAGCAAATTTATTCAAGGGAAGCCAAGTGACCTTTTATTGACTGGCTCATAGAAGGACTGCAGATAATGCTGGGAGTGTAGCTTGGCAACATTAATGCAGATTCTGTAAAATAGATATTTTTATGCCAGTTAAGCCATATAATAAAACAGCTTGACACAAGCAATGCAATGTTGAAAAGAGATGAAAGCTCACAAGTCAGTGGCCCTAACTGAACTCAACAGCTCCCTTTTTGAGTCACACATCCAAACTAAAGTAAGTGCCGTGTGTTCCAGTGGCACTTTCAAATCTGCGATGCCTTTAGCTTTCTTTGGCATATTTAAAATCCATTCAATTCTCCCAGGCTAAGCTGGCCATCAAAAAAATCTTTACACAGGAACACTGCTGTCTGGTCAGCCTGAAAGAAAGATGGTTTTGGTTTACACTCGGCAGTTGACCCGATCGGCTTCTGCTCCACAGGGATACACAGGGCCAAGATCAATCTGTTTTACGAGCCTGTGTTACGGGAGATGTTTGCAGAGTTGCTTGTAAAACCCAGCGTAAGCCATGTTTGATGATGAAATTTGTCATTTTATTATGATATTGAAACAACAATCTTCTGGACCAGCTTAATATGCAGAGATTACGAGCAGTTGAAAGCGACTGAAAAGTAGATATATATTATACAAAAATTATGTACATGTCAGTATACTTTAAATGACAAGTATTATATTAGTAGAATGTAATATTGTATAATAACATAAAAAGTACAATGAAAATTAATATTACACTACACTATCAATAATTAATTTATCATTAGTATATATATATATATATATATATATATATATATATATACATATACACATACATATATATATATATATATATATATATATATACACACACACACACACACACATATATATATATATATATATATATATATATATATATATAAATATATAAATATAAATATATATACACACACCACCACACCAATGAAGTTACATAAATTATAAGTAAATTACGTTAGAAATGTATGTTACTACTGATAGTATACACATTATAATAGCCTAAGTGTAATATAAAAGTATATTAGTAGGCCTATATTAAATGTTGCAACTATGGTCATACGTTAGTGTCTAATTCTCACTATCTCACAATTTTTGCCTCAAACTCCTAATTTGCTGCTTATTAATAATTTGTAAGGTAGTTGTTAGGTTTAGATATTGGGTAATATTAAGGGAAAATATCGTCACACAGAAAAAGGCATTATTATGTGCTTTATAAGTACTACTAAAACATGCTAGTAATATGCATGCTAATAAGCAACTAGTTAATAGGGGAAATTGGATCTTAAATTAAAGTGTTAGCATATTGTACATACACTTTTTTGTTATTTTTGTAAGATAAATCTGATTACAGTGACACTAGGAGAGATCCATTCTACTAGCGTATCCATTTTCAACTTGTGACACTAATGATTTGTTAATCAATGTGACACTAGATCTTCCCCTGGTAACACAACATAGATTTTAGCTGGTCTAGCGGTCCCCGGAAGACAGATTCAGGCACTGGGACTATAATTCTTTTTTTCTGGATGATACAGGTTGCAATTTTCTATCTGCAGAGTTTCATAATCAACAGGAAATGATATCCTGGACAATAGTGCAAGCTGGAATGATTGCTGGCGTGTACCCATTAGGACACAGAAATATGTACCATTATCTTTGTCAGCCCTTTTTCACTGCTGATCAGTGCATGTGCATGAGCTCTGAAGACACATGAGCACATAAATCCTGTCTAAAGGGGACAATGTGTGCAGGCCTCGTTCTAAAGGCCATATCATTCACAAACGCATTTCACAGTGCTCTCAAATGCAATCATTTCAGACACTATGTCACATATCTCATTCCCCAAAGCTTGAGAGGTACGCTGTACAAGTCGTCCAGAAAGCCTCAAAATACACTGCAGAACAGGGATTTCAAATGTGACAAGAGCTACAGGAAACCACCGTTTGATTAGAAACAAAGAGAAACACAATCGCACGACTCTGTAAATGTTGAGAAAGCCTCCTGGGATGCTAAAAAAAAAACCGAGATCTGTACTTTCTGAAAGAGAAAGAAAGATAAAATCAAAGAGGTGAAGATTTGTACTCTTCTGATCATGCTAAATACAGTGAAATGGAAACCTCTAGCAGGAGAGTGTGGTGGAATATACATATAAAAAGATAAAACATGCACTATTGTCGTTCTAATTGTCAATGCAATATGCTGACTGATGGTTTGTCATTACATTTGTTAGCATTCACTTAAAAGAATAGTTCACCCAAAATGAAATTTGCTGAAAATCTGCTTACCCTCAGGCCATCCAAGATGTAGATTAATTTGTTTCTTCATCAGACCAGATATGGAGAAATTTAGCATTACATCACTTGCTCACCAATGGATCCTAAGCAGTGAATGGGTGCCGTCAGAATGAGAGTTCAAACAGCTGATAAAAACATTGGATAATCAAGTAATCCACATTACTCTCTACTTCATCAATTTATGGCTTGCAAAGCAAAAAGCTGCAACAAATTCATCATTAAATATAGTCAATTTTAAACCATTGCTTCATTTTAAATTACTGTTTATGAGTCCTCTATCCAAAAAAAAAAAAAAAAAAAAAAAAAAAAGATTTTCCATTGGAAAAGTTGTTTAATCTGAATCAGGGGAGAAATATGCACAGATTGAGCATTGTTTATAAGGGTAAAACATAAAAAAATAAATAGATCACTGGATTTTCATGTAAGGGGACAATATGGGATGGACTTTTTCACTAAAAGAAGCATTACTCTTGTATTAGGACCAGAAGCAAATGTTTAAAATTAAAACACTTAGTTGATGGATTTGTTTCTTTCAAACACTTGGTTTTTGACTTCACGAGATGTTAACTAGTGGGCTGGAGCCATGTCAATTTTTTTTGTGGATTACTGTGTATTTATCAGCTGTTTGGTTCTCATTCTGACGGCACCCATTCAGTGCATAAGATCCAGTGGTGAGCAAGCGATCTAATGCAAAATTTCTTCAAATATGTTCAAATATCAAATATCTTCAAATAAACAAACTCATCTACATCTTGGATGACCTGAGGGTGAGTAAACTGTAACTTTCACTTTTGGGTGAATTACTCCTTTAACATCTTTATAAACACAATTTCTGATTTGTCTGTTCATACATGAACAAATCTTATTTTACAAGTACTTTTTTTTTCATCCTTCTCTACTTACAGGGTCCATTGCAAGATGTTCCTATATTAAGTACCACTACTCCTCGGCCACAATACCCAAGAATCTCTCTTACAACATCACCAAGACCATACGTCAGGACGAGTGGCACTCTCTGCGTGAGTAACATTCATTCATAATTATACAGTGGGACCTCAACATTCCTTGCTTTAAACAACTAAAGCATTAATATGTCTGCTAGCTTGACTAAGTTACATTTATAGTATGAATCAGTGTATAGTTTATCCTTTAGTGCTGAGATAAGCACTTTGTAAACCGTACAAACTGTAATCATCCCTGACCTAGTGAACTCATTTACTCAGACATAGGAACTTGCTAAGGTCAAGCCGTGGTAATGCAACATGTTTCTATTTCATTTATTTCTTTCAGACAAGCTCTCTGTAGATTTTAAGTTATAGATGAGGTGATTTGTTGTTGGTTTGTGAAAGGAAGAAGTAGGGTACATATCTCAAAGTCAGATGTACCTTGTTGACCCACTTTTGCTCACTTCCCACCCTCCCCATGAAAGGAAATTATGAACATGCTTATTATAGAGAAGTGGTGGAAAAAATGTGCTAATACAGAGAGTGGGCCATTAGTGTGCAATCTGACCTGCAGAAAGCTCACAAAAACTGTAAAGCCCATTATTCAGAATATTTTAGATATGCAATCCCTTGATTGTTTATTAAATATTTGAGATACATGTTATTTATAAATCCAAATGCAAAATTTACTTTCAACAGAGAACATAACTTTGGACCACTCAGCAGCAGTCCAGTCCTTTTTGGCTTTAGATGCTTCTGAAACACTTCTTGAAGCACTGACTCCAGCTGCAGTCCACTCTTTGTGTATCTCCCCCACATTTTTGAATGGGTTTTATTTCACAATCCTCTCCAGGATGCGGTTATTTCTATTGCTTGTACACTTTTTTCTACCACATCTTTTCCTTCCCTTCGCCTCTCTGTTAATGTGCTTGGACACAGAACTCTGTGAACAGCCAGCCTCTTTTGCAATGACCTTTTGTGTCTTGCCCTCCTTGTGCAAGGTTTCAGTGGTCATCTTTTGAAAAACTGTCAAGTCCCCAGTCTTCCCAATGATTGTGTAGCCTACAGAACTAGACTGAGAGACCATTTAAAGGCCTTTACATATGGGTTGAGTTAATTAGCGGATTAGAGTGTGGCACCAGGTGTCTTCAATATTGAACCTTTTCACAATATTCTAATTTTCTGAGATACTAAATTTGGGATTTTCCTTAGTTGTCAGTTATAATCATCAAAATTAAAAGAAATAAACATTTGAAATATATCAGTCTGTGTGTAATGAATGTATATAATATACAAGTTTCACCTTTTGAATGGAATTAGTGAAATAACTATTTTTGTCAAGGTTTGGGTAGAGGGATGAGGCGAGGACTCAATGATGCGGAGAGATGGGCTCTTTAATGGTAATAATAATAAAATAAACAAACAAAAACTACCCCGTAGGGGAAAACAGACAAAACTTGACTGGCAAGGCAAGGCAGGGCAAGGCTAGGCTAGGCAAGACAAGGCACAATATACACAGACGAATATTAGACGAGGGAACACATGTGGGGAAAATTAGATCAATAATCAGGTAACAAGATGGGTGGGGTCAAGACAATTGACGAGAGCACATGGAACAAAGACAAAAGCCATGTGCTCACAAAAAACAAAAAACACATGGCCAGCAAACCAATCGCAAGCCATGTGCTTGAATTGGACACAAACACATAAAAACAATGACAAGAGGAGAGTATCAGGGCTCTGTCACAAAACCATGAATACCACTAGACTGAAGTGACAGAACCCTGACACTAGCCCCCCTCAAAAGGGACGCCACCTGGTGTCCCTAACGAGGAACACCCAAAAACAAGACAGGAACATGACAGCACAGGCATGGCAACACAAGCCCGGTACGCCACAGAACACAAGACATGGAAATCAAAACACAGACAAAATAGGGGAGGGAGGGAAGGGAGCCCAGTCAAGCAACAGAAAAAACCCAAGCAGTTATTAAAAGAGACCAGGGAGGGGCGGGAGGGTTGAACCAAGGAAACTCAGGCAGTCCAGGAGTCCCAGCAGTGGGCCAGGGCGGAGCCGGAGAGATGAGCCAGCGAGGATCTGGCCTAACAGGAACCCCGGCAGACCACCAGGGCGGAGCCGGAGGGACGGACCAGCGAGGCTCCGGCCTAACAGGAACCCCAGCAGACCACCAGGGCGGGACCAGGAGGGACGGACCAGCGAGGATCCGGCCTAACAGGAACCCCGGCAGACCACCAGGGCGGGGCCGGAGGGACGGACCAGCGAGGCTCCGGCCAAACAGGAACCCCGGCAGACCACCAGGGCGGAGCCGGAGGGACGGACCAGCGAGGCTCCGGCCTAACAGGAACCCCGGCAGACCACCAGGGCGGAGCCAGAAGGTGAGACCAGGAGGCCTCCAGCCAAACAGGGTCCCCGACAGATAGGAAGGGCAGCGCCGGCAGGGCGAGGAGCTTGGGCGGGGCCGGCAGGGCGAGGAGCTTGGGCGGGGCCGCCAGGGCGAGGAGCTTGGGCGGGGCCGCCAGGGCGAGGAGCTTGGGCGTGACTGGGATGGCCTCCAGGCCAGCAGTGGGCTCCTGAATGGCCTCCAGGCCATGTGGGATGGAGGAAGCTTTTCTTCTCCTCCTCCGTCTCGGAGAGTGGGGCGCTGCAGCCTCAGGCTCCTCTGGGGGCGCTGCAGCCTCATCAGGCTCCTCTGGGGGCGCTGCAGCCTCATCAGGCTCCTCTGGGGGCGCTGCAGCCTCATCAGGCTCCTCTGGGAGTGGCGGGGTAGAGCCATTCCTCTTCTTACCCCTCCTCCATCTACGAGAGTGAGGTGCTGCAGTCTCTTCGGCCACCTCTAGGGGTTCTGCAGTGTCGCAAGTCGCCTCAGGGGGTACTGCAGCTCCTTCATCCACCACCGGTGGATCTGCAGCTTTGTCGGGCACCACAGGCAGCACTGCAGCCTCCTTAGCTGGGGAACGTGCCACAAACTCCACAAATTCCCCAAACGACAGGTGGTCCAGCCCCCTCATTCTCCACCAGCTGAGAGGCTCATCAAGGGCATAATTGAAGAGGTCCTTGAGGGCTGCGTCATTAAACTCCAATCCCTCTGCAGTACCACTGAACTCCAGGGCAAAATCCCTCACACCAGTCCCTTGTTGATGAAGAGAGATCAAAGTCTTAAACTGGAGCATATGCTGGTAGTGGGGGCTGGAGAGGGTGGAGGCTGGTGGACGGTGCAATCCCTTCTTCCGCTGAGTCCTCATACGGGCTAGTTCGTACTGTCAATGTTTGGGTAGAGGGATGAGGCGAGGACTCAATGATGCGGAGAGATGGGCTCTTTAATGGTAATAATAATAAAATAAACAAACAAAAACTACCCCGTAGGGGAAAACAGACAAAACTTGACTGGCATGGCAAGGCAAGGCAAGGCAAGGCAAGGCAAGGCAAGGCAAGGCAAGGCAAGGCAAGGCAAGGCAAGGCAAGGCAAGGCAAGGCACAATATACACAGACGAATATTAGACGACGAACTAGCCACCAGACTGCAAACACAAGGACAATAAATAGGGAGCTAATGAGGAGGGTAACGAGGGAACACATGTGGGGAAAATTAGATCAATAATCAGGTAACAAGATGGGTGGGGTCAAGACAATTGACGAGAGCACATGGCACATGGAACAAAGACAAAAGCCATGTGCTCACAAAAAACAAAAAACACATGGCCAGCAAACCAATCGCAAGCCATGTGCTTGAATTGGACACAAACACATAAAAACAATGACAAGAGGAGAGTATCAGGGCTCTGTCACAAAACCATGATTTTTTGATGATATTCTAATTATTTTTGATGATATTCTAATTATATGACCAGCTCCTGTATATATACATACATACATATATATATATATATATATATATATATATATATATATATATATATATATATATATATATATATATATATATATATATATATATATATATCAGTGTTGAGTACTCGAGACTCGGACTCGGTCTTGGACTCGGTCTCGAGACCGTATTTTAATGGTCTCGGTCTTGTCATGGACTCGTGTGCATTTTGACTCGGTATTGACTCGGACTCGAACATATTAGGAATCGGACTTATGCCCGAGTCCACTTGAGTCCCAATCAAAATATTTCATGATTATTCCTTATGTTAATGTTTATTTAAATTGATGTATGTTTGAGACATCCAATGACTGGTGATTTTCTTTTGACGTGAGACGTTAGGCCAGCGACACACTGGATGTGTGGCGCAAGCGTCTCAGCTACGTGGCGTGTCTGTTTTTAATTCGGCTCCCATGTTAACAGGTTAGATCTTGCAGACTGCCTGCGTGAGACGCGCGGAAAACCCGTGCATGCTAGAAATAGAACTGACGCCTATTTTTCACGCGACACGCGTGCATGTTGGAAGCGTTTCCAGGAAAATATACTAGGAAAATATGTTTATATGTCATTTTGTACACAAATACACATTAATTCATGACATTTTGATATTTGAAAGTCATAAATTCAGATATAAATGTAATTTAAAAAATAAATTAATAATGAACGATTTTCAAATATTGCACCTGTCAAACATATCTATTGTGCCGTCAATACTGTTGACGGTGTCCTATCAGTAGGTGTGTAAAAAAAAAAAAAGTTGATATTGTTGTCATGAAGACAAGAGCCCGGTCTGTCGGCGGTCTCCCTCTATGTCACCTACAGCAGCAGCAGCGCAGTAGAGTGTTTTTTAGTCGGGGTGGATTGATCATGAGACCACATCGTGCTTGGTTGGGTAGCAGGATGGTCTCTTCACTTATTTTTTTGAAAAGTAATTATGCCCATCTGTAATCTTCACAACATCTAAAGTGCACATAATCCAAGACATTGTAAGGATATTAGCAGTCATTAGTTAAGCTTCAAGGTTAAAAGTTATGTAAAAGCTGTTACAGTTGAACATTTACAGGTATAGTGGTACAGTAATGTTACTTGTACTAGAAAGGTTATATGGATGTGTATAGTGGTACAACAATGTTATGTGAAAATGAGCACTTAATATTGACAAGTTACAATTCTTAATACTAATAAATTTAACTTTACACCACAAACTATGTGGCCCTTTTACCCTTTATTGTTTCCACCAAACATTTTACATACTCTTGAAGATTTCTTTAGGTCTTGTCTCAGACCCAATCTCTCTGGTCTCGGTCTCGACTCGGACTCGACCCTTTCGGAACTCGGTCTTGACTCGGACTCGACCCTTTCTGAACTCGGTCTTGACTCGGACTCGACCCTCTCTGGACTCGATCTGGACTCGGACTCGAATGAGCTGGTCTCGACTACAACACTGATATATATATATATATATATATATATATATATATATATATATCATTTAAATATAGTTTAATTTTAATTAAATTAATTGTAATCAATTACTACAGATTTGTTTTGCATTTATCTTGCCAGATTGAATTGGTTTATTCCAGTGGTTATTATTATAAATGTTAAAAATGATTGTGCTTCTTAATATCTTTATGGCAATCATTTTTGATGAACAGAACATTCAAATCACATATTTAAAATAAAAATATTCTGTAACATTGTAATGTCTTTACTGTCACTTTTGATACATTTAATGTGTCCTTGCTGAATAAAAGTAAATTAAAGCTTAGCTTGGGGAACAAATTTTCATTAAAAACAGGACTTGACGAAGCATGCAATACAACAAACTTGTCTAAATATGGCTCTTCTGCGTGAACCACACAACAACAGAGCTTCTCCTTTCAGTCTGACTTCCACAGTTGTGACACTGGCTTTCACTACAGTTTACAAAATTTACACTGAGTGGAGAGCATGTAAATCTACCCATTAGGCCTTCTTCTTTGAGGGTATTGGCTTGTTTGAAACCCTCTTAAGGGATGAGACTGTGCTTTGGAGTTGCTGTGTATCACGGACAGATGAAAAAAGCAGGATACAGCATGCCCTCAAACTGTCATGTGGTCACCCTCCAATGCGCTGCGGAGATAAACCTCTGTCAGGTGACTGAAGAGACACCTCTCCTTTAACCCCCAAACCCACCAGTCTCTACACTTCCATCTCTCTTCTTCCTCATTTTCCAAAGCTTCAGCATGGCGGGTTATGAAAGCAGGGATGCATAAAAATCTGCAGGAAAAAGAGAGCTCTCAGTGCAGTCGAGTGCGACAGATGAAAGATCTCGGAGGTGCCAAACATTTCTTGTGGCTTATATTTTGTGCTCAATATCTGGTTCATGTGAACTTAAAATTCTGTAAATTGCCCTGTACTTTTTGATATCAGAAATCGACCAAAGACCCCAGAACCCTCTCCCAGTGTGTGTTCAATAAGTCTGTCATTTGACCTATACTATAAAGAAAGATGTGGAAGGGTCAATTTCTCAGTTGAGGTCAGGCTGAGATGTTTAATTGTTCTTATTATGGCTTACACAGCTGAACCAACAAATCAAACAATCAGATAAAGTCCTTTCCTGTGGCGAGAGAACCCTAAATGTACTCCATTGAGTGCCATATTGATTTTGGGGATGCCAGGAGAGGTCAGGAGATCAAGAACTCTCCATTAGTGGACATCAGAAGTAAATTACTCTACTTTAGTGCTGTCTGGAAAACTATTGTGTCTGAAACTGGGTAACACTGTCAAAAAAGGGCCAAAAAGAATCCCAAGTTGTCTCATGTCTCAAACGGCCACTGGTGTTTTGTTGTGATGTCTAGAAGCAACAGAACAGGTAACACTCCAGCATCACGGGCAGCTTGTGTTGTTTTTGCTTGTGTCTCACTCGGATGAAAACCGAGACCTGACATTTCATAAAGTGTGTGAAATTGAACAAAGGGAGGTAAGAACATTTCCTGCACTTTCATAATGCTCATCTGCTCGCGAGTGACATCAACAAAACTTCAGAAGGCTGTGGGATATACACAACACTCATTTGTACTTGTCAGTCAACACACTAGGAAACCGACTATACAAGCAAGAAAGTCACAAAAGACGATGCAACTTCTATTATACGGAATATGAAAGCAAAAGACGAGACTCCACAAAAGCCAAAATCACTTGTTTTTACAGATGGACGGCATATACAGCTCAAAACTGGGAATGGTTTTGGTGTTTCGGCTTTGGATGAAGACGGCTTGGTTCAATAACTTCAGCAGCTTAGGGATTTCATAAGATCAGAAGGAAGCACCAAAAATGAGCAGCAGGAAGCTGTCAATGAACATGACAGGAAATAATCTGCCGTGATGTGTAAAGGTGCCCAAAATAGGCAAATTATGATCTTGGTTTCCAAATCCTCCAGTTCTCAGTGCACTCAATAGGAAAATGCTTAGTGCTTCAGAGAGCCATGAGAGTCATGGATTTAAAAAGCAAAAGACAAGAAGAAGAAGAAGAAAAAAGATTTTATAAAGCTACTATTATTAGGGTCAGTCAATTAAAAATGTATTCATTTATTTAATTACAATTAAACACACATCATGCACTTAATCACATATATCAATATTTTTTGTTAAATGTATGTATTGAATATAAATTATTCAATGTAATTAATTTATTTAAATGAGATGCTGATCAATCAAATTTATCACTAATATCACTCGACATTTTACGATTAAATAGTTATTTTAATTAAATTATTTTTTATTTAATTAAAAGGTAGTTCTTTTAATCAAAACACATTAAGTAAAATAAGTAATCACATAAATCAGATCAAATTGTATTTTATTTAAATAACATTAATTTAACCTTACACTTTTTTTTAAATTTGATAAATATTCTTAATTGATCAAAAATCACATATAATGGTACATCTTTAACTGAGAAAAGCCCCCAATGAAGATTAAACTATATTATATTATAGTGGCAGACAAAAGTATTTTAATAATTGACAGCTCATATTCTTTAAAGCCACATACTTTACTGAAGCTGTTTCTTATGCAAAACGTTAGTTGATAGCTTGATGATTGTTGTCTTGGGACCCTGCTAAAAACAGGACCTGTAATGACATACTAACATCCTAAGCGGTAATTTAGTCTTTACCCCAGAGTGGGATACGCAGAGGAAATGAATTGTTAAGTGTAATTAACTGTCACTGCTGTAATCAGACACTATTAAGGTGGGATGGAGCAATGTGTATCATCTCTGTACTTACATTTAAACTGCTTCAGCATCAACTTTCATTGTATTTATTCTACTTAGTGGACTTTGAATGTGTCCACCACAACACAGCATTAGGCTTTCTGCACACTGGTGATTTAATCTCCTCTAGAGAAGACATTTCCATGTGTCTAGGCAATAATAAATGGAAATTGGAAATGGTGTCATCATGCAAACCATCTGGGCCTGACATGAACAAGAACATCATTACAGCACACACCAGAGGAGCCGAGGGAGCAGTTGAGGAATCTTTCAACTGTGATTTGGCATTTTGACATCCATGATCATTATGTTTTCTTTCAAAAGTTGAGAGACCTTTTCCTCCGTGGTAGGTGAACCATCAATAGCCATTCTGACAGGTAGAGACTGATCTTTTGTTGACCTCTTTCATTCAGCAGTCAAGGAGCTGAGATGCACCAAATAACAGTACATGTAATCACATATTGACAGAGCAGAGGGAGAAGTGAACATGGACGAGAATTTATGACATATTTCACTTCTGTAATGTGTTGTAAACAAGATATTCAATGGAAAAAGATGGACTTTTTGTCCATTAATTGGATTGTGAAAACTGGTCTCTATATGAAAAATGGGCTTGATATGCAAGAGGGATGTATCTTTCTTAACACCATGATCATTTACACAAAAGCAAATAGGGTACATTTTAATTTTAATGCCGGCTTAAAATAAAAAGTCTTAATTATACGATTATTTAATCCCAGGCTCATGGGAAATATGTGCTTGTGACAACTTGAGCAAAATTACATTGTTTGAAACAAATTGAAGTTTCAGTGAGTGGAAAATTTTACGCAAAAAAGTAAATATATCTGGTGAGGATCGCTAAAAGGTAATAATGCTCGTGTTTTAAAATAACCTACCACCCACACTAAAACCTACCATAATTCTAACCATAGACAGTAAAAGAAATGGACACAGCGACCTCATTGGAACTCAATTGAGACAAGTGAAGCCCATTTTTAGCAATTTTTAGCACTTCTGTTTCTGACGCGCAGACTCAAACGAAGCTTGACGACGTCAGCAAACTGTCTGACAGATTTAAATGTTCTAGTAGCTGTGCGTGCAAAATGCCATCGTTAATATTGCAGAGACGGCGAGCTTGAGCGGGGAGTTCTTTGGCGTGAGTGAGCAGGAGTAAGTATTCTGATTAATTATTTTGTATAGTATTTTAAAATGTAACGCCAGTACGCCATATTAAGTTAATTGCCTGCGAGCTTCTCCTCCTGTCTGTATGGTAATTTCTTTACTGTGTGACAGAGAGACGAGTGGTTATGACGCAATCATTAGCCTATTTTTACAAAAACTGTTTATACGGGGCCATAATGTAACATAGAAGGTAATGGAGCCCTTTATACATTGCCTTTTATCTTTAGAATTAAATAATGGACAAATGGAGTCTTTAAACGCCTCAGATGTAAAGTTATTCGCTGTCAAAGTGATGCCAAAATTAATGGTAGTCAATGGGATGCTAACGCAAGTGAAGTTCTGCTACAAGATGGAAGCTCGCGGCCGACTTCAACTTCCGGTCGACTTCCTTGCCGCCTGATTCTAACCTAGTGTTAACAAAAGCAGTTATTATTGTGACTTCGTGCTTCACATCACAATTGCAATGATGTACCAGGTTAGCTAGCAAGTAAGTTTACTATGTTAGAAAAGCCGTACATATGGAATTGGTTATGTGATGCAAACATCACAATGTATTAGTTTCCAATCATGTGCTATGGTTAAAGCAAAATGAAGTCGGGACACAGTATTGTAAAAACAGGTTTTTCTTTATTGATAATCTGCCCTGTACTCATAATTTGTGTGAAAAGGAATAACAAATTATGGGTGTTTTTGGAGTTTTGCAAAAACGTAGATACAACACGTATTTCCAGTAAGCCTGGGTTGAAAATATTTCATTTTTGTACATGACACAACACAGGTTATAGGATGAGAATTGGTACCCAGTTTTTGGAGAGACTACTTCTACCTGAAACAAACAGACAAAAAAAGTCTATTAATATTGCAAATGGGACCTTGCTTTAGGGTTTTGTATTTAGGTGAAAACTGACACAACGTGAGAAAGTGGTAAATAAATGTGACATTATCAGAAGTCAAGCATCCCGTCATAATATTCACATTATTCAAATCCTTATTTACAACCATAACCCTCTTTTTACCAGATGGACTTGTCTGCATAAACATGTATTAAAGACCTTGGTCTTTTTAAAGTTGTTTATAGAAACCTGAACAATGCAGTTTATTTACATCACCAACAAGTCAAAACTGCCTACTAAAAATGTAAATTTGAGGCCATTTATGTAGCACGAGTTTGTTAATCCCTTTAATATTAATCACAAACTGTGAGTTCTTTGTCCTGGCAGTTTTAGCAATTGCACCATTTTGACTCGCAATTATCCACACTCATGCACCACATCCTCAACAGACAACTGAATGGCAGAATGCACCACATCAACACCCTGTTGTGGGATGATTGATGGGTAATACAACCGACAGACTATAAACAGACAGGAAAAGATAGAATAAAACAAGAGCAAACTCAGAGCTCTGGATCGACTGACTTTACACATATGCTCACAGGGCATTTCAGATTAGCCAGAGTTCCCTGTGGGTTTGGCTGTGACCGCCACGTCCAGAAGGGCTGTAATCTGTCAGATGGCTGCCTAGTGATTAGTCTGTGGATGGCTGAATGGAAGTTGCCCAGTGGCCACGAAACAAATGGCTTACTTTGATCTCTGAGCTTGGATGGAAAGAAAACTGCCTTTCTATTGCAAGTGCTGTTTACACTCGCAGTGCCAAAATATGGCACTGAATCAGATCTATTACATGGTTTAAAAACAGAGAATTATCTCCAAACTGAAGCATAGCCAATATGCTTGTACTGCCCAAAAATCATCTTGCAATTCAAACTAAAAATAAAACAAATACAGAATTTCTAACCTAAATATTAGCATCAAAATGGCACACTTCACCATTAAATTCTTTATGTACTAGTGAAAAAAAGCATGGCCAGATTACAGAGTTTTCAAATGAATTGAGCTCTTTTTCCCACTCAGTGAAACACTGAATCACTCTCTGGCTGCTCTAAGCTGTAGTGTTTAGTACTTGCAGATTAAATTAGGCCATGAATTCATCATGAAGGCCTTTGGCACAAAAAACGTGACAAGATAAAAACATGGTCACACTGCAGGCCGTGTCTGTTTTCTCTTCTGCAGAGTAGGAGTAGGCTGTCAAGGTCAAGAATTTGAACCCCCGGTGTCTTGGTGGCCATGTGTTTCTTTTGCTTGTAACATCTTGCTTTTCAACTCAAATGCAAACAAAAGCTAACCTTGAGATTCTCATTCCTTCAACAATATATCCCCACCGTTGGGTTACGCTAGTGGAAATTGAAAGAGAACTTGATTTTTAACAATACTTAAACCTGGATAAAGATGATATATTTTAGGTGATGATAAGTGTTTTTTTAGCTTTAAAATAATAAATGAGTAGATGTGTTTCCTAGATTGTTATAGGACCATCACAGCCATAAAGAATGGCAATTTTGTGAAAATTTAGGTGCAGGATGAGTCATCAACATTTTTTTTTTCAATTTCTCAGAAGACAAATGTTAATTAAAAACTAAAAATGTACATTTTAAGTGCAGATATCTGCTAAAAGTTTGTTTCAGAGTACAACATTTATATGACAAACTCAAAGCTAGTAGACATGGATGAGAAGCCACTAAGCTTTGATTTTGTGGAAGTTTTAATTTGGAAAAATCTCCCAGGGAAGATCTATAGCACCTATAGAACACAACAGTCTAGTTCCAGAAGTAAAAACTCCATGCAATTTCTCTATAAGGAAATAGATTTTTAACAATAACGTTAAATATACGTTAAAGACGGGCCTGCTGTGAGCTATGAGATTGTTAATCGAGATTATTGCATGTGCTTTTGTTGCATCCATCTAAATTACTGTGGGAAATTTGTCATTAAAAACTACATTACCTATGAAAATTCCACCAATCAAAGAGTCACATGAGCAAATCATGCCAAGAGATATTTAGCTCCGCCCATTCTAATGAAGCACTGCCAGTAACGTAATCAACTTGATCTCCCTACGCTGTGAAAATACTTCAATATTTATATATAAATGCATTTTAGACAAACTTTAAATATATTGTTTTTACAGATACAGCTAAGAACTTTAAATTAAGTGTTATATTTATATTCCATCATTTTTAATTTGAGTATGCCATTCACAATGGAAATGTTGTTCTTTTCCTCATTAATGCCGTTAAGTACAGACTTGTAGATTTGTCTTTCAAACTAAAATTTGTAATGTAATGATTATCCACATAGTTGATTAGTTTGGTTTGTTGCTTATAACACCTATAACAAAGACTTATTTGCAAAAATATTGCATTATATGGTATATAATTAATCATATTGTATATAAATTGTCATAAAAGCATGATTTTATTTCCCCTCAAATTTTGAAATGCACCTGCTGATGATGTCCTTAACTGATCCAGGAACCATCTCTGAGTTCTATAGGGAGAACTTCCTGTCCTCTAGATTAGAATGCACTAGAGAGGACTGTAGCCAATTAAAAAATTGGACGGATGGATGAGGACATTATAACCGAGGATGAATATGTCTACTCTGTCCCACAAGAGAACAGCCTCTGGTTTTGTTGCTGTAGGTGAAGGCATCCATAGAGACTCTCCTGGATTAGATGAACTGCTGGACTGGAGCTGTGGCTCTCAGTTCATTAAGGGCTTCACTGGGAGAAGTTTAAATGACAAATGCTCTAATGGTCCTACCGTAACTGACGCAGTGGAAACCAAGGGATGTATCTGGCACTTCAGAGGCCTAAGAGAATATTTTCTCCCTTGAAGTCTGAACTTGTGCGTGTACACAGCATTAATGGCTTAATTAAAATCATTCACATTTTTCACAGTGCATCCCAGCATTGTTTTCTTAAATTCTTAGCATATGGTTGTACATTGACATTAGTTAATTGCTTTTTTTTTTTTAAGCAAGTAAATAAGTCCAGCTTTTGTATTAATGACAACCACACTCAATATGACATTTTTATTCCTGTTCTGTCGTGTTTCTTTGTTTTACATATTTTATTTTTGGAGATCCTAACACATCTTCTATCTTCAGGTTTATATTTGATTTTTGAATCCCAAATTTCAGTGTGGTCTCAAACTCACCACACCGTATCTATGGATAAAAAGATTACATTTTGAAATAGAAAAATATACTTATAGTATATAGTATTTAAAAATATTTACTTATCATGAATTTATAGATGTCCAGGTCATATTTCACCACCAAATCAAAAGAAAATAACTTTATTTCTGTAAATATCAACACTTTGTTTACTAATATTTATACTCGTTTAGCATGATGTTTCAGGACAGTTAAACACATTTTTCTTTCTAAATTAAAAAATATATTAATATAATTCGTTTTAATTCCAGTTTTTCTCAGTTACTGGAATTATCAACACAGTAATAATTTAAAGGTACAATTTGTAAGATTTTTGTAAAATATCCAAAAACCACTAGTCTAGTGTTATATATTTTGTCCAGCTGATTACTAAAAATATCGCTAATGTTTTCAACTACTTGTAAATCATGAGAAAATTCTAAACAGCGACACGGGGCAGTGCAGTCACCTGTCAATGACGTTAGTTACCCTTTGTTACCGCCTTTACTGACGTAGAAACCACATGACAACACTGTCGTGGACAAATGCGGAAGTAGCTTTGCAACTAACTTCAACTAGAAAGAGACACCGATCTCGCTTGTGTTATACTCGACAGGTGAGTTGTTTTGATTCGTATCTTTACAGAAAAAGTATGCTATTATAACGATCAACAAGATTAGTATTATGGGGCATACATGCCAAACGCGGGGCATTGCTTCTCTAGACCCGCACAAGGACGCGTCTGATTCATAGTCTGATCGCGTCTTTGCATTGACTTTGTATGTAATCTACTCACGCAAATCGTTGAACTCGTGTTAAATCCATGATTTATCTTTCTGTCTGATTGATGGCCGTCAGCGGTTGGGTAGAAGACAATAAATCCCATCATTCCACGCTCCTTCTTAGCATCATCAAACCACGCGATTGTTATTGTTTTGGTAGTGCGCCCTCTAGTGGCAGGTCCTACAACCTGTACCTTTAATACTTAAAAAAAAAAAAGAAAAAAAGAATGCAATGCAATGCAAAAAAAAGAAAAAAGGATAAGTTAATGGTTTTAAAAAATATGCTTCTAGTTAAAAGTACTTTAAATTTCATTAAATGTTTTTTCTTGAGCTACATCCTTCGGCTCATTTTTACTCAAAGGACCAAATACAAGTAAACAAACAAAAAGGCTGAAAATACAGAACATTCAAAAGACTAAAAGAGGGCTGCATGTTAAACAAAGCACAGTGATTGAAAAACGTGTTTCACCAAATCACCGTGCTTGGTGGCACATTTTCAGCATAATTACTGTCGTTAATCCACCTGATACATCTCTATATTTGTCTGTATGGATAATCCGTCTTCTGCTATGCATAAACGTTTCTCTCTGCCTCAAAAATTGCTTCATTCTCTTCAGCTTTGCCTCGGAGGGGCTGAGCAAGAAACCAACTATACATTTCTCCCAGCATGCAGTGATGAGGATGACTAAACTAGCCCTAGAATCCAATCTTTACAGATCCCTGTTACAAACAGTTCCTTGGAAAGCCCAGCCGTACTTTACATTTCAACCCCATTTGCACTCACAATGGCTTACAGCACTGCATTAAAGTAAAAGCTGTTCTCCCTGGAGCAACACTGTCTGTCACAATCAACATATTAGTAAGCATGAGTAAGTCACTATGGGGTGCCCAGTCACCTAAATTAATAGTTTAGGACTGAACACGCCATCGAAGGGTCCAAATATCAGACAACTAGTGAAAAAGCTTCTATTTCAATTTTTTTTCACTTTATTTGCTATTTGAATAACCTTGTAAATGAAAGTATTACAATTATTAACTTAACTTAAGGTGTTTATTAAACTGTGGTCATGTTAAATACACCCATATCTGGTACTTGCCTAAAAATATGTTTATTTTATGCATAGTTAATATATTACACTTACATTAATATCATTTAACAATTTGAGTGAAAAGATGATGAAAATGGAAATGTGAATTTTATTATTTTTTGCTTTAATGACAGTTGTACTCAATCTGACATTTCTTAGTCCTGTTGGGTCAGGATTTTTATTTATTTTATATATTTAATTTTTGGAAATCCTAAAACATCTAAATTTGTTCTTGAAATTAAGTGGTTTGATCTTTTTTAACTGCACTGTATTTGTGCTGGTAAACAAAAATAATTAATTATTTTTTATAGCGTATTTAACAAAAAGAATATAAATGAACAGTCACCAAGTTATTCATAATAAATTGAATTACAAAATATTATTGAAATTTAATAAAATTAAAATGAAGAAATTATGTAATTATAGTATATTTAAAATATTTATTTAAATAAATAAACATTAATCAGTTTATTTTATAAATTATACTAAAGTAAATAAAAATAATTGCGTAGATTTATAGTATAAAAGGAAATGAAAAATAATGGAGTATAAATAATAATAGTTAAATATCATAATATACTGCATATAACCATAAAGCAAAAAAAAAAAAATATATATATATATATATATATATATATATATATATATATATATATATATATATATATATATATATACACTCAAAAAAATGAATTTTCAGTTTTGTTCACTTTACCTGAACAATTCATGTTGAATTAATGCCATTTTGGCTATTTTTCATTTCAACATGATTGTGTCATGTTAAACTGACTTAAAACTGTCACTCGCTGGTTTAACATAAAGTTTTCATTTTGAAAGAACATGTTTCAATCAAGTACTTCAAAATAAGTTTTACGCTTCCCATCATGCTTTGCACAGGACTGGATATGGGGAGAGAAAATGTTGAAATAAAGTGTTATTTTATGCAGTTTTTAGTAAAAAGTGATAATAAGGAGACTTTTTCATGTCTAATGCTCTATTATGTGGGCATTTTAAAATACTTTATATTGGTGTATTTGGTGCGAGTTACCATTGTGGTGAAGTGTGGAGCTTGTGGTTGGGTTGAGGACCTGGTTAAAAGAAAGTCTAAAATACTTAATTTGAAAAAAGCAACTTTAATGAGAGTGCTAGTGCATGATGTACACATAGTAACATCCTTAAACTGCAAACAACTAACATCATGTGTAAAGAAAAGTTATATCTTACTTGCTAATGTTTTTAGAGTTGTAACTCTAAACTTGCATGGACAGTGGTTCTACTTGATGTAAACATATTATCTCTACTCAGATATTTCATGAAGGATGAACTAAAGCAAACTGAGTAAACTCAACTAAAAGTAGACATGTCCTTATAACTTGATTTATTCTTGTCCAAATAACATGGTACAAACATGTGGAACCACTGTCCATGAAAGAATCATGTTCAGCCAAAGAGTCATTTTTTTGAGTGTATATATATATACATACATATATATGTTTAGCAAAAAATTATTTTGAGAACATTTGCAATAGCATTATCCTCATTTTAACATCTGCTTATTATGGAGTTTAAACAGAGTATATAATGCAAACAGATTAGGTGGTTTATAGTCTATCTTCATGCCCCTAATCCCCTTGGAGCCTAGCATTGATCAAGAGTTGGTCTGACACATGGAAGGTTATGTTGACATGAAGACAAAACAGGATAAATTAAGATCCATTATGTACTGAGTTTTGTTTTAAAATTGTAAAACGGAGTCTAATCTGAAATGTTTCACAAGTTCTGTTCCTTTGTAAGAAAGCAGCATACAGATTTGAATGTTCCTGGGAAAGGCAGGAGGAGAAAGCGGCGTGTGTATGAGACAAATGTGTGTGTGTTTGTTTGTGTACACTGCCTGAAACTGTCTGAGTTAGAGAAGGAAGCTGGAGGTGTGCCATGTGTTGGCTCAGCAACCACCACACTCTTAAAGCGCTGAAGAGAGAGAGAGAGAGAGAGAGAAGATATACAAACATTACTGTACTCGCCAAACAACACACAGCACAGAGATGTCTGCAGGCCGATAAATACTAATGGCATTTTTTTAGACATCATTAATCAACTTTAATGCTTTAAAACTCTTACCTTCTTGCTTGAACCGTGGTGCTAATGGTCACAATATTTGAAGTTATTAAATATTATTAGTAATTATCCTAACTTCAACTTTATAATAATGGTCTTTTAGGGATTTGGTTCTTTGGCTGAAACTGCATTTTTACAAACAAAACAATGGCTAAAAAATAACTAAAATTCTCTCAAACATTATTTGTAAGAAATATTATAAACAACTAAGTTGTCACTAAAATCATATTCTTGCATTTATTTCTTGAGGTTTTTTTTTTGCTTCATTAAATATTATCGTAACTAAACAATATCATTATCAAGAAGTTACCAGCATTAAAATATATACAGGTATATAACTTTTTTCACCATAAAACAATTAAAATTGTTTCACATCTAATCACATCTAATCCAACTTTCTTTTGTTTTTCTTATCTTTGCAGACTAAAACGGGAACAGAACAAGATGAGAGTCACGCAATACTTAAAAACATTAATTAAAAAAATAATTTAGCCTTAACTTACTCATTATAATAATAAGATAATACAAATAAAATGAGAAAATGTGTTTCATTAATGACTCAATTGGCTCTGGTTTGGGGAAATCCTGGAAACTCCTCCTTTAAAAAAAAACTTAACCACATAGTGGTGACTTTTTCAAGAGCAATCATCAGATGTTTTCTTCATAAAGTAAAAATCTAGTTCTTTTTCAATTTAATGGTTTGAAAAAAATCTCAAAATGGCCTTCTTATGGATGAAAAAACCCATTTGGTATTCAGCGCACCATCAGCAGGGTTAATAAAAATGCTTTTGAGCACCGTAGTTCATTGATGCTATGAATGTAAATGCATGTAAAGCAAACAGTGCTCTCATAGCTGGGCATTATCTCTAATGGCATTCCAAGAGTTCATGCACTCTCACAACTCACAGGAACGTGTCCTTTCTAGAATTGAGAAGCGTGTTTGCACAAGAGCTGTAGTGCGTACCATAAAGGGGTTTTAACTGATCATATCTGAATTTTCATCATGACGGGGTCGCGTTCAGTTCTGCACTGAAACGCTGTGGGTAAACCATCACAGAAATAGGTGCTAATGATGCGCTTCAGAACTTCTCACAGTGCATAGGAATATTAAAAATTGAGCATAGATGAAGGCCATTACGCTGTCACGGTAATTATGAGAATCAGCCCCAGTTTTCAAAATGTGACCGTTTCACTCGCTGAACTTCATGACTTTTTTTATATATATATATATATATATATATATATATATATATATAGAGAGAGAGAGAGAGAGAGAGAGAGAGAGAGAGAGAGAGAGAGAGAGAGAGAGAGAGAGAGAGAGAGATTTAGAATTAAAATTTTTAACAATTACATACAATTAAAAACAAAATAAAATAAAGATGTTAAAAATAAAATTATACATACACACACACACACACACACAAAATTTAATAAAATTCTAAACTTTTAGTGAGTGATAGGTGATAGCTGACAGCAATGATAAATGTAAAAATAGAGGAAATTAATATGCTCAAATAAATATCCAATAACAACTGAAAAAGAAAAAATAATGTGATATTAATTTATTATGTATCCCTATTAGAGGTTTTTGCAGATTCCTATAAAAACTGCAAAAATCCAAGGGAATGTTGTGTTCTCGAATAAGTGGTTAAAAAAAATAAGAAAAATAAACATCTTTCATAAATATGAACCTTGGCTTCAAGGATCCACTGAATGAGGAGACTAACAAGTCCCTGGAATGCTTCATAAAGCTTGGTTTCTATCCCCCAAAGTGAACAAATTCCCTTCCTGCCTCATTATGACCCAACTCTCAACACTGACTCTCACTTAGTGCTTTCTCCAACAATACCAGCACCACACGCACAGCTCCATCTTCCCCCATGAAGTGCAGCTGTAATCTGGTTAGTCACATTGCACAGTCTCTCTGTCCACTGCCTGGCAAATCCCAAAGTAATTTCAACTTAAAAGCAGAGGTGGTGGTTTACGTAGCCGTGACTGTCTGCCACATTGATTTTCCCACCAGTGTGTTTTGTAATGCTCCACTGTTTACTGTCATTAGATCAAATCCCATCTCTACTCCCTACTTAATCTGACATTAATTCTCATTAAAATTCAACAACTTTTAGCCTACGAGCAAAGTCTGTCATAATTATATGATGCAATGAATATATAGATCAAAAGCTTTGTTAAAAGTGAATACTCGCAGAGTTGGTTTACAGAGATTGCAATGTGTTGTATTTCACTAAACTGCATTATTGCAGTGTCAGCTGTGACTCTTCATTTGAGAAGAAACTGATGACTGCAGCAGGAGAAAGACTCTTTAAATAAATAAAAATGTGTAATGAGCTTAAGTGCTGCTGTTCTAAATATCAGCAAATTATTCTTTTTGTCTTTCATTGAAAATACATATCATTCTGGAGGGACAGAAATAAATGAATTAAGAAAATCAAACTGACTTTGTTCTGCTTACATACATGCATTAACACAGACAAGCAAAGTGATTCAAACAGTGAAACAATTCAGCATTGTTTTATTACGAATGCTGTTCATGAAATGATTCAGTTGAAGTATTTTGAATTGACTAGTCAGTAAAATCAGTTCAAAAATGTCCTGGAGATTAAAAAAACAAACAAACAAACAAGCAAACAAACAAACAAAAAAAGTGTTTTTTGAAGTTAAATTGATTGAAATAAAATTACATTTCAGTGGAAGCAGAGATGGAAGCTTATTTCCATAAAAATACAAATAAAATGATTACTTTATCACACAATTCAGATTTTCTTGCAAATACAAGAATTATCAGAATGGTGAGATATAAACTCACAATTGCGAGAATTGTGAGAGAAAAAGTTGCATTTTTTCCCTTTTATTTTTTTTGTTTGTTATTTGTGGGGGGAAAATATATATTGTGAAATGTAAACTTCAGAATTGTCAGATACAAGCTCAGAAGTGTGAGCTGTAAAATCGGAATAACAAGAAAGGCAGAATTCAAGTAGTTTATATCTTACAAATCTGACTTTTTTCTCAGAATTGCAAGTTTGTTGAATTTTGAGAGATAAATGTAGAATTGCGGAAATAAAAAAGTAAACTGCGAGATCGCAATAATCTTTTTTTGTCTCATCCTGCTGCAGAAACAAGCTTCCATAAGCAGCTTGAAAAAGCCTATTCAGGTTAACATCCCCCAGGCTTGGAAATATTGTCACGATAGCGATTTCTACCACCTTTTCCCACTTGTCAGAGGTCATTGTGTGAGACCACATTCTGGCCCCCTGCCGCTAAAAGCTTGTTACAGGAACTCCCAGCAGCCACTGGGGCGAGACCGCAGCAGACTGGCTCAGTAAAGAACTGAAAAGAGACAGGATTTTATCACAAAAGTTATCCCCAAAATGCTTGTTTTTATATTTCACACCCCTTCCCCACAACATCTGTCTACTGAACAGCATTGAAACAGAAATGGGTCACTAAGCATTTGTCAGACAAACCCAAATTGACGTAAGCTTGTGTCTGCAAATCTGCATGAAAACATTTTGCCCAAGACAAAACATTTAGAAGACAAATATTATAATGAAGTTTATAAAAGAAATATGCACTTAAATCCTAGGAGACTCTTGTTGGATGGTTTACAAACATTGTCTTGAGTGCACCAGGTTGTTTTTCAGACAGCAAAGAACTGGCTCTGTTTGAACAGCCTTTAACAGACAAAACATGACTAAGGTGCAGACAAAAACACAAAAAAAAGACTATGCTTCACTTTGAAGCACTATATGTAGCGTGTATTTAACGGTGGTCCTATTTGCCTATTATTTGTACAAACACACTTGGACCACGAGTCATCAAACCCCTTCCCTCTCAATCTGCTGTTATATATGAAGGCATTGTTTGCCCAAATTGCTGGCAGAAAGTGATCTCTGGATTAGAGATGATGACTGCTTGATTTAGGCCACACAGACTCAAGATTACACACAAAGCATATGTGTTTTGCATTGGTATAGTAGAAACAGACTTGTCTGATTTTAATCAGATTGTGTTTGGTAGATGATGAGCGTTTCTGAAGCTTTAGGAGACAAGGGTAAAAACATGTCTGCACCTCATAATAAATACAGGGCAGGTTCATTCCTCCTGATAACCAGTATACGGTAAAGCGACAGTCTTTATTAGACTCAAACTACGGAAACACTTACGTCACAGATGACAAACCATGTAGGATTTTGACCTGCATGTGATTTCCAGATGAATTCAACAGGGAACACATTTGGACAACAACAAAAAATACATCCCTTCCTTCCTCCAGAAAAACAATGGAAAATCTAATCACAGATATTATTTTATGTCCTGCTCAAGAGGTTAAGGTTAGGCTGGTTAGCATGGCCCAGTTAACCCCTGCTGGTACATACGTTAACTACACTCTTCTGCTGCCATCTGTTCCCAGACTGTCAACAAAAATACTGACAAACTTTTGATTTTCAACAAAATCGCACAAGCCGAGAAACTGCCACTGAGACGAGTGGGTACATTAATGGATCTCTTTCACCAGGTATAACAGACCTCCTAGATCAGACTGAGGTTGTTTCAAGCATGAAGTCACTGTAGTGAGCCAAAGATAAGGAACAGTTTCCTAGTTAAAACAGCAAGACACCAAACAAAGTCATTTCGGCTGGACACGGCTGTCTGGCCTCCACTGGCATCTCATTGAGAAGTCTTACAGCTTCATCATCTCTCTCTTGCTTTTTCCCTTCTGAGATGGAAATATCCTCACTGTGCTGGAGCTTGTGGCTGGTGTTTGGAGGGACGAGCGTCAGTGGTTGGCGTCTTATCAGCTCAGTGCACGCAGTCGAGGGACAGTCTGGAACACCCAAGGTCACTGCTGCCTTACATCTCAGAAAACAGCAGAAAATTAAGTTTTGGATGCTTATTTTCTTTTATTGATAGTGCCACTATCGCTAGGGGAATGCATTTTAAGTTTCCACTTAAAATTCAATCCAATACCTACTGGTACTGCTTGTTTATGAGGTAAAGGTGTTTCAAGATGAAGGCTGAATGTATGTACAGTATTGTTCAAAATAATAGCAGTACAATGTGACTAACCAGAATAATCAAGGTTTTTAGTATATTTTTTATTGCTACGTGGCAAACAAGTTACCAGTAGGTTCAGTAGATTCTCAGAAAACAAATGAGACCCAGCATTCATGATATGCACGCTCTTAAGGCTGTGCAATTGGGCAATTAGTTGAAAGGGGTGTGTTCAAAAAAATAGCAGTGTCTACCTTTGACTGTACAAACTCAAAACTATTTTGTACAAACATTTTTTTTTTCTGGGATTTAGCAATCCTGTGAATCACTAAACTAATATTTAGTTGTATGACCACAGTTTTTTAAAACTGCTTGACATCTGTGTGGCATGGAGTCAACCAACTTGTGGCACCTCTCAGCTGTTATTCCACTCCATGATTCTTTAACAACATTCCACAATTCATTCACATTTCTTGGTTTTGCTTCAGAAACAGCATTTTTGATATCACCCCACAAGTTCTCAATTGGATTAAGGTCTGGAGATTGGGCTGGCCACTCCATAACATTAATTTTGTTGGTTTGGAACCGAGACTTTGCCCGTTTACTAGTGTGTTTTGGGTCATTGTCTTGTTGAAACAACCATTTCAAGTGCATGTCCTCTTCAGCATAGGGCAACATGACCTCTTCAAGTATTTTAACATATGCAAACTGATCCATGATCCCTGGTATGCGATAAATAGGCCCAACACCATAGTAGGAGAAACATGCCCATATCATGATGCTTGCACCTCCATGCTTCACTGTCTTCACTGTGTACTGTGGCTTGAATTCAGAGTTTGGGGGTCGTCTCACAAACTGCCTGTGGCCCTTGGACCCAAAAAGAACAATTTTACTCTCATCAGTCCACAAAATTTTCCTCCATTTCTCTTTAGGCCAGTTGATGTGTTCTTTGGCAAATTGTAACCTCTTCTGCACATGCCTTTTTTTAACAGAGGGACTTTGCGGGGGATTCTTGAAAATAGATTAGCTTCACACAGACGTCTTCTAACTGTCACAGTACTTACAGGTAACTCCAGACTGTCTTTGATCATCCTGGAGGTGATCATTGGCTGAGCCTTTGCCATTCTGGTTATTCTTCTATCCATTTTGATGGTTGTCTTCCGTTTTCTTCCACGTCTCTCTGGTTTTGCTCTCCATTTTAAGGCATTGGAGATCATTTTAGCTGAACAGCCTATCATTTTTTGCACCTCTTTATAGGTTTTCCCCTCTCTAATCAACTTTTTAATCAAAGTACGCTGTTCTTCTGAACAATGTCTTGAACGACCCATTTTCCTCAGCTTTCAAATGCATGTTCAACAAGTGTTGGCTTCATCCTTAAATAGGGGCCACCTGATTCACACCTGTTTCTTCACAAAATTGATGACCTCAGTGATTGAATGCCACACTGCTATTTTTTTGAACACACCCCTTTCAACTAATTCAACTAATTGCCCAATTGCACAGCCTTAAGAGCGTGCATATCATGAATGCTGGGTCTCATTTGTTTTCTGAGAATCTACTGAACCTACTGGTAACTTGTTTGCCACGTAGCAATAAAAAAATATATGAAAAACCTTGATTATTCTGGTTAGTCACATTGTACTGCTATTATTTTGAACAATACTGTATTTATATGTGTACTATCAGCAGCTAACATTTCATACACGTAACTTTAATGATCATCATAAATAACATTTTATTTAACAAATTAAAGTGTGTAAGTACAGTAATGACAAAAACAGCCAAAATAGCATCACTGGCAATCTCCATCAGAAATCTTGTTCCATTGCCTTATATAAACACTTGTGCACGATGTCACTTATGGGTGGGGTCAAATGATTAGGCCCTGCCCACAAGCATAATATAATGAGCCTCGACTTATTGTGAGAAATTCAGAGCTGTTGGCTACAGGGTTGAGGGACGTTTCGGGACACAGCTCTTGTCGTGGATTGCTAGTAGGTTTTCACACCCACACAGCTGGTGACAAATCTTTCGCACCGGTGTCAGTGTCTCTCACCTCTGTTTTGACATATGAAGTTTATCCAGTCAAGTGACTCAGTGCCCAAGGCAAATGTGGCTAGATAAGGCACAGGCCAGTTAAAATAATACAAATATGAGGAATAAGAGATGCAGATGGGTAGATCCAACAGTTTGTTCAAATTAGTATCGCCGACTACAGTTTTATATGATACAATAGTTATTCTGAACCAATTAATGCCAATTCAATACAGTGCAATGCATCACATCATGTCAGGAAAAGAGAGTGAATCGGTTTTCTCTCTCACATCGCTTGCTTCTTTAATGTCCAGCAAGTCTTAAAATAATGTTTTCTAATGGAAATACATCTGAAATAAAATCAATGAAAAAGTAACAGCGAAATGAAAATTAGAAATACTATTGGCAGTTAATACCAAGTATACACCTTTTAGATGATCTGCTTCTTAACTGTAGGAAATGGCGTACCTGAAAAACTATTTAAATATCGATAAAAGGGTATTAATTATCAATGCAGTCTTGTAAGAAATAGAATCACAATACTTTAATATGCAATTGTATTGGCAAATCTCTAGTAAAAACAAATCCATTCTTCACTTTGTCCTGTACTGACACAATAGAAGTCTAAGGGTGCAACAATTGTTGTAACTATTTGAGTAAATGTGTTTTTCCCCCTGTATAACCAAGATAATAGTCTAAATAATTGTCAACATATTCCCTTCCAGACCATTAAATAAAACTTTTCTAATACACATACAATTATATTTGCGTTTAATAATGTTTATTAGCACTTCAAATATGTGGGAGGCAGATACAGCACCACAAAGGATGCTAATCATTTCCTTCAATGCTGATCAAAACCACTAACTCATGCAGTCTGTCAATTTTTGTATACATCTAGAGATTAGTTCCCTGACTTTGTTCACATAAAGCGCTTCTAAAACTTAAGACGTAATTACTTTCTCTCCACTGTTTCTCTGTCTCCATCTCTCTCTCTCTCTCTGTCATGACCTGAATCCATTTGGAAAGCCTAGTCTGCTAATAAAATAGCATCAAACCATACGGCTCTCAAACAGATTCCCTCAATTGGTCAACAGCCACACCGTGCTCAAGGAAAACAAGGCGCCGTGCTAATTCATGCAAGAGTTTGAATGGAAAAGCTGCTCCTTCTCCCTGTATCCGCTTGCCCTCCCTCCCATCTCGCTCCCGTGGGCTTTGGCCATCCTGCTCCAAAGCTGTGCTGTGATGTGTTCGGAGCCAGACTGCACTATAGGGGATGCTGACTGAGAGAAGAGGTGACAGTTTAGCACATAGACAGAAGAGAGACAAAGCCATCCAAACACACCACAGGGCCGAATGTCCTTTGGGTTTTTAGCTCTTTTGTGATATGAGTGTGTGCATGTTCTTCTGCCATTTGCCTGAATGACACATAAAGCCTATCTAGTTTCAAAGCATTGTTTTTTTGTACTTAGAAATTGTTTTTGCGTGAGCTTTCTGCATTGACAGCTTGACACACTGTGTTAAGTCACACTGTGCATTTGAATATCTCAGACATGTTAACCTAACAATTACTCTGAATTGATGTGTAAACAGATGCACAGTCGGTTGCTTTGGCTTTGCACATTCAGATGCTGCAGAGCTTCAGTGCACACAAGACAAGATCTGCGAGCTAAACAAGCGTTTAGCATGAAGTCCTGAAAATACCTACAACAGGATTTAAATCTAAGCATGATGCTTAACCCTATTCATATCTACGCAGGCAAAGAAACACCACAGATGGTGAATACAGAATCTACTGTCCTACATCACGACTTTAAACCTCACGGATCAGACTGGATGACCTGTAAAAGCTTAATGTATATTTCTCTCACTTTTGATCTGGCCTCTTTTAAAAGGGTTTAACCCTCTATTGCATCTTTTTTACTTAAAATATGACTTTCATCTTTATCTACAGTATATGGGCATAATTACTACGTTTAAAAACACAAATAATATTTAATAAATAAAATATCTTACATGGATAGTCAATAATGGATAGAGAAAGAAAGAAATATATATATATATATATATATATATATATATATATATATATATATATATATATATATATATATATATATATATATATATATATATATATATATATATATATATATGAAAAAAAAAACATTTTATATAGTGGCTCTGCATCCATAGTATCATTCCAGTAATTCTGTGTACAGGAAACCTGTTTGAAAACAATATTTTATGCAATTTCAGTGTTGAACTTTGGACAGAAATTACTTCACCTTTAACTTTTAAGCAGTAAAGTTCAGTTGCAATTTGCTTGCTTCATTATAAAAATGCATATTATAACAGGATTTGGAACGGCGCCCCTGCGTACTTTAAAATTAGAAGTGTCAAAACAGTCACTGATGTCACAAAAAAAAAAATGTGCTGATGGTTGTTACAGATAGCTTTCATTGTGCACTACGGAGTTAAATTTATTTGATCCATTTCTAGCCCTAGAAGTAGTGCAGATATTAGCAGTCTCTCAGAATCTTTTCCCTCCCATCATTTCTTTTGGCTTAGCCTGATGCTCAGTATGCAAATCCACTGCCGTGTGTGAGTGCTCACGCGTCCGTCCAGTTGACAGCAGCATGCAAATGCGTCATCCTATAATCCCAACATGAAACAAAGAGGACACTGCTCCCTTACCCGTCCTCATGGGAGACAAACGGGTATGAGTGGCACTAAAGAGGAGGAAAGGTGAGTGACCAGGATGCATTTGCCTTTAAGCCCCTAGCAGCAAACACTTTTGCGGTTGTGAGCGCATCACAGCTCATAGCCTTGCTCACGTATCAGAGCTTTCATATCTGCATAAACAATGTAAAACGGCTGTCACATCAAATAGCTGCATTTGCCTGTTCTGTGCCCTGTTGTTGATTTTGTGATGACTGTGTGGAAAGAGCACATGAGGGACAGATGCGGTGATTGACAGCTGGCAGAGGCTTCAATTCCACTCAGCATTTTCCATAGCTGTGCCATTCTGCTGTCAGACTCATCCATGACAGGGTTTGGATGATTAACCAATACCATGCCAGCAAGAGTGCTGTTGTACTGAATACCAGCATGGCTGCGGTTCACCCACATAAGTAAAATTCAAGATGAACAATTAAAGAAAACTAAAACTGAAAATGTAGCTAACCAAAGTAAAAATAACTTAATTACATAATTTAACAACATAATTTGGAATAACTAACCCTAAACTGAAATGCATTTTTATGCTGTTTTTATATTTTATAAAAACTGAAATAATATTAAATCGGTCAGAAATTACTTTTAGTTTTAAATATAACAGTGTGGTATACAGTGTTAACTAGAAATCGTAAAAACACACCTGAATTAAAAATAAAAATGCTAATAAAAGACAATAAACTATAATTACAAATTAGTAAATTATATCAGTTGGCAAATTAAGAAAAATAATAAAACTTAAAGAAAAAAATGAAACTAGAAAATTAGAAAAGAAAACACACTAAAACCGAACTAAAACTAACAGTGAACAAACAAAAAAATAAAACCGGTGAAAACTATACTATTTAAATATTTCCAAATAAGATATTTAAAATCCATTTTTCATTCAAAACTATAATAATGCTGTTTGAGAGTGTGAATTAAGTTAATTCATATACGTTTAGTCTATCAGGGAAAATCATTCTAAAAGAAGCCAGGCAACACAGAGACCGAAAGCTGGTCTGACACAGTTTACTGTACTCCAATGCTTTATCAGTCTGCTCCAGCTCCAATCCAAGTTGTACATTTTACCATAAGAATCCTGCTGTGAATGCTCCAGGAAAGAGAGAAAATTACAGCTTTGGAAAAACCTGGACATGGCAAAACTTAGTTCTGACTTTTGGTCTGGAACAGGAAAAGTCTTAATGCAGTTGCACTCTTGAAACCGGCACTAACTGTAGTGTAATTAAAAATAGAGTATGTTTGTGCATTGGACTGTGAGCTTCAAAAATCATGCTGTGTGCAGGAGTAAAAAGTTGATGCTCCAGATGTTGCTTTTAAACCAGTCGTGCACGATTTATGAAGCGACATTCTTAATCAGATTGAAATTGAATCTAAGTCAGTGTATCAAAAAACCACAGCGCTTCTGGAGTTATTCAAAGCATAGGAAATGAAATCAAAAGGTCTGCCGCAAAAGTGCTGAGTTTCATGCCTCTCCTCATGTTCGATGCAAGTCATCACCCGTGATGCTTCCTCGGCCTTAATGCGGCGTCACACAAATCGACATTTTATTGATGTAATGCACAGGACTGCAGCGCAGCCTGAACGATAGGCTGTCGTCAAGCTCCCGCCATCAGCACTGCTACAGACACCAACGACTCCATAAAACTGCTCAACCTTGACATTTCATTAAAAAACATTTTTATTTTTTTTCCATCTCTGCTAGTCTCGCTTTCAATACTCTATTCTCTGCGAATGGAAATTGGCGGGAGTTATTCACAAGGCTGCTCTCAACAGAAGACTCATCTGATCATACATCCATGTCTTTTTATCTGCCCTATAATGCATTTCCTGCATTATCACTGTCTTTTTAAGCAGCATTAAGTCCGGTGGTCAGAAAGGACGTTAAGTCCAGACAGAATTTTTATGCCTACTCATTCCAGCGGTGACTGTATATGCACGCTTTATGGTGGCTTTAGATAGATCATTTTACAGCGATCCCAGAACAGCTTGTTTGTGGTTGTTCAATTTAACCTTCTGGTCTGTAAGATTTGACCCCTGATTTATCAGAGTACACCGCCAGCATGCATAAATTTAGATACTGCTTTCTTCTCTGAAACGAGCAGATATTATTTGCCGATACCATCTTTATCTCGGAGCCAAAAAGACGACGATTGTAAAACGTACTGCAGCATAAAGTTAACTAACCTTGATTTCTAGTCTTGAAATTGATTCAAAAGAATGTTTTTTGCTATTCACATTGATTCATTCATGTGTTTATCTAAAGTGATTTATAGAGCAATTTAATACTTTTCAGTATGTGCTAAAAAAACAAAACATGCTAAGCTTCAGTGTGATTCTATGGAAGCTTGTTTCTGCTGTGGTATTAAAAAGTATTTAAAAAAAAGGTAAATGTGACTAGTACACAAAAAAGTACACTTTTTTCATGCATTTGCAGGTTTATATCTCACAATTCTTACTTTATCTGAATTCTGATTTTACATAACATTGTAAAAAATCTTGAGAACTCAATTTGCAATTCTGAGAAAAAAAATATTGCAAAAAAAGTTTTTATCCCATGACACAAACAAGCTCCCATATGATTCCCAAGCTAGGATTTTGTCTGTCAATAATTAATAACATCATGATTTTTCATTTTTTTTGTTTTGTTTTTTAGGAAGGAAAAAATGAATAGGCCTCATTACTGAAAACAAGCAGCATATATTTCAGTGTAAATTAAATGTAACAAAAATGATGGTATCAATAAATGGTACCTGAACTTTGCCAAAGTAAGGCAAATTAGTGCACTTGGCAATGGCAGAAAATACATTTCAATAACATTTTTCAAAGCAGAAATAAAGTCTACATTCTCAAGCTGGTGCATCTAAACGCCAGTTGGCTCCTTTAACTGTAGGACAGGACTATAGATGGCATATTAAGAATAACGGATTCTCAGTTCTTCAGACTTAAACAGTCTCTGGCCTTAGAAAAACACTGAGCTAAGGCATCACGTAAAGCAGCAGGATGCATTAGCGTATCATTAAATGTAGAATTTGCCCTCAGCTGGATTTGATAATGTCATAATGGTGCACTGCTAATGGTTCTGATGCATTTCTACTTCAGGAAATACACACATTATTAAAAACACATGAAAACCCCTCAACATTAAATATGATGCCTGCTACATGAAAACTCCAGTCGGAACAATACGAAAAGTATTGATATCGGTTTCTGAATTTAACATTTCACTTCAGTGTCAACAATGTGAACAGGACATCTTATTTGCATTATCTAAACACCAAAATACACATGGACGAGCCATTGTCCACAAGGTCATGTTGACTTCCGCTCAGCACGCAAATGCTGCTGATGGCCAGTTGAATACGTCACGTCAGCGCAGTGCTTGACTGAAGTGCCAGCTGTCCGTCACTCAACAATTCCCTCAGTGGGTCACTAAGTGAACTCTTATTGACATTGCCATGTCCAGCTGTAACCTCCCTCTACCTACAGCCTCAGTCCATCCCCTATCACTGACACTATCACTTTACATGGACAGATCGGCAGATCCCACAGGACAGTGACTGACCACTGGGGAGCAGAAAGACAATGTCAGTCAGTCCTGTTGAGCTTTTAATAAAAGTTTTAGGCGATAATTAAAAAAGTAAATAAAATGATATTTAATTTAATTAACTGAACGTCTAAGGCTAAATTTAATAAGTAACAATACTGTATACTGTACACTGAGAACAGTTAGAGTAGAAACAATTGTTACTCAGAAATTGGTAGTACATTTTTTTTAATTACTGCATATACTGTAATATACTGCATATTTTAAGTGCACATGCAGAAATAGCACATATGTTAGCATGCTATTCCCACGACTTGTAAGTCGTGCCAACTACATGCAGGGTTACATCACCTTTACCTTGTAAACAGAAACACACATGCTTCCCTTGAGCATACAAGTATGATGTTCATCCAGCTTCTCCCAGCCCGTCTCCTGTAATCTAATTGTAGTTCGCAATTGTTTTCTCCCCAGTGGCGGTTGACACAGGGTAATGAAATTAAGCTCTATTACCTTCAGGGGCCATTCCACACAGAGAGGGGAAAAAAAGAAACACAGAAAAACGAAACAAAAATCAACAACGGTCATCCTCTCCCAAAGCCAGGAGAGAAAAACCACCACATGCGGCACTAAAACATGCGGACTCATTTTAGTGAAGAACATTACATGCTTTTACAGACTTTAGGAATCAGTTTGACATATTAAACTAAATTACAACCACTTTTGGGAATAACACAAGAGAGAAGAGGTATAGAGAAAAACAAAGCCCCAAAGATTGTGGCTGACGGTAAAACTTGACTACGTTTTCGTAAAAGTAAACATAAGAAACAGTGTTGGTGTCATTCTGTGCAGCTATTGTCAAAATAATAGTTTTGGCTGTTTCTAATAAGCCACTGAAGGAGATAAAGAAAATAAAAGACGGTGCTTTGGCTTAGCAGCTTGCGCCGATCATTAAGCCAGGCTGCTTATGTGAGAATCGCAGGTTTGATTCCGAAGTTTCAGTATTTTCTCTTTCACTAAATTATTCTCTAAACAAATAATTGACGACACAATCCACTCTGACTCACATCTTACTGTCCTCATAGTAAAAGGCAACTGTCAAAGCAGTGCAAATAAAGCTGACGCGCATTATTCCTCGAGCAATATCCCCACTATCATTTCATTTGTTCCCCAGCATTCAAATTTGCATGTGCTCCCTGTAACACATCTCATTTCCAGACAAAGGCCTTCCTTTAACAATGATGCAACTCTGAAGCACCCTCTTAAAAAGGTCAGAGATGAAAAGAGGCTTGTGTTTCCCACTCTGATTCGATTTCCTGTAAACATGTTGCTGTATGACTCGAGACACGGTTGACATCATCTGAATGGGATGCTGACAAGGGCTTTCAGGGCCTAGACTGGCTAAGACTAAACACAGATTCAGCTAAGCAGGTTTGTGTTCAGCCTTTCTGTCACAAAGGATGCTATAGATGGTTGGCATGCAAATCAGTTTCTTCTGAGCAGGTGTGGCCATTAGTTTCCTGTCAGGAGAGAGCACATGGCCCTTTTCTACTCGACCTCCTGTTCATAAGGTGGACCTTCATTTACTATCATTCAGTTAGCATATGTTTATAAGGCTCCAGATTTGTACATAAAGGACTACAAGGCTTCGAGTGCTGAATAATCCTAACTTAATTATGCCACAATTTGATTCCCAGTTCGATTACGCTGTAATCCACCATAAACCATCCTGTACCAATCATGTTTCCCGTTAGCTTGCGGTGGTACGGCCATTATGTCGTTAGATCATGCGGTTAAGTCCACATTTACTTCTTTTAGAGGGATTTTAAAGTTGAAGTCAAGAAGGCTATGTGATTTATCGCAGGATGTTTACAGATCATTCAGGGACTCGTGTGCAAACTTGAACGAGTGTATTGCTGCTAACTGAGCTCACATTGGAAAAGGAGAGGGTGGGGGGAGAAAGAAACTTAATTTTAACGTTGATCCCAAGTGGATTTGGGTAAAAAAAATTAGTTCAGCATATTTGAATCCTAAATTAAGGCTTAAATTTGAATATAAATCATAATTTACTTACTTTATATGCTGCCTTAGTCTTTATGTGTACAATTCATCAATTCACAGTATTACAAAAAGAGAAAAAAAAATGCTTGTTTTAATAATCTTTCATCAACTCTGAAAGAATTCCTGGCTTGATTCTGATATGAAAATTTTCACAACATAATTTGTCAATGGTTCACACCTTTTATTGTTTAATACTCTGTTATTCAAAGCCATTTCACTCAAATCAGGTCACATTATGGATATTAATGGGTTGGGAAAGCCATTTCAGTATGACTTTAAGAGGTATTTTGGTGATTTAAAGGGCCCAAAAACTAAATTACATTCCTTCCATGAAACTCAAAGTAAAATATTTGGAAAAAATGTCTCTGGCATATTTCCCTGGTAACAGTATGTGTCCAAATTCACAGTATTCATAAAACAGTAGGCAAAAAGTCCCCAGACCATCTAATATTTACAGTGAGATTCACATTTAATGGACACATTACTATACCCATAAAGTCATGGGAGAGGATTTGTGTACAGTAGTGATGCAACAACTGACACTGGTAGGTCACGTGACAGTGATAACAAGGCCAATGTAGTACGTCTGGATTACTTCCATATTATATAAAACTTCTTTTTTTGGAGAGGTCTTGAATTACTTATTCAAAAGTAGTACAGACAGTGTTTGATTTTGGCCTCTGTGTTTTTTATTTGGTCCATACAAAGAAATCAATGGGTTCTGATGTTTGGATCCCAACATTCTTTAAAATATCTTCCATTGTGTTCCACAACAAAAATAAAAGTCAAGCAGGTTTGTAAGGTCCGTAAATGAACCTTTGAGTCAGGGGTTCTCAATTCTGGCCCTCAATATCCAATTTCCTCCAGAGTTTAGTTCTAACCCTAATCAAACAAACCTGAACAAACTAGTCAAGGTCCAAAGTCCATCATTTCAAGAATTTATGGCATATTCCAGAGAGATCTGACATTTCAGGGCACAAATTCTGAGAAATCAAGCTTCAGTACAGTCTATATACTTCTCCCTCTTTGATTAAAAAGTATCTAATTGGCGAAGATCCAGTGCCACATATAATTACACACCCTGCCCTTTAGCGACTTTGAAAGCACACATTTGCTTGCAGTACAGCATTTACAGTGCTTTCTCATTCAGTGCTTGAGAGCGAGGGGAACAAAGATCTGGCAGAACCTGACACATTTGGGAGCCCAGCAGGTTACGAAACACAGAGATACAAAAATGACAAGAATATCAAACAAAAGGAGCGGGCCAACTACAGAGACTTCTCCTGGCCTGTTTCCAGAAGAGCTAGAATCTAGTGTTCTCCGCTCTTGTACTCTCGTTGACATGCTTTTTTTTTTTTAGTTAATATACATCTTGAATGATGCTGACAGTCTGGTTTAGCATCAGTCTGCAGATTGCATAAGAAACTCTTCCACAATCTCCAGACAATCAAGCATTTTTTTTTCACACCTGCTAGGTAGATAAATATTTCAGAAAACGCACAATGGAAAGTTACCACTCGGTATGCAAAACAGAGAACCACTTTTGCAAAGCTCCAACACATTTAAAGCAATAGTAATAATATAAAAATAGTTAATTTTTAAGTAAATATTCATAAAGCAGTTCTGTTAACTGACGACCACAGAGCTAAAACGCTGCATGGACATATATAGTAATTTATATGACTATACCCGAGCACTTATGGTTTCAGAATGCAATGCATGCTGTTGCCTACATGCACACTGACACTACCCCATTTCTACAGCAACGAAATTCATATTATTATGTAACAAAGATTATATGGGCTCCGACGTAAGCAACTAAAATAAGGCTGTACCCAAGTAAGCTTTCCATGAGGTGTGTGGTGAAGTGTTTGTAGTCTGACTTAATGTTTAAATAACACTATTACACCACAATGTATTTTATAGTATGACTTGGCTAACTTCGTTTTAAACTCTTTTTAAAGGATCAATTTAAAACATGACCTTGCTTGTTTCACACCAACTGTTCCAATGTTGTGAAGGCTCTGCTCAATTTTATTGAGGCAATACTGCAGTAAACCATATATAAAGGTCATAACTGAGCTCCTTCAAAGGACAGCGAAGTAACAGTTCCAAGATACTTATAAGGGAGAGAAATACAACCAAACATGAAAGTTCAGATGAGTAAAACTAATAAAATTTATTTTTAAAGTCAAACAGAGATCTAAAGCTGCCACATTGTGAAAAAGTCACAATTACTTAAACAACTGTTTAACTGCAAGTCACCATGTAAGATTAAGTCATAATTACAAGAAACAAAGCTGCAAATTCTAGAAGGCCACAATGTGAGACGCATTCACAATTACCTCAAAAATTTGTTCAGTTGCAAGAATCAGTGTAAGATTAAGTCACACTTACAAGAAGCAAATTGCAACTACAGTAAATATAGTTCCATTGTGAAAAAGTTGCAAGTACTTGAAATTTACATTGTGGGATATAAAGTTGCAATTTCCCCAACAAATTTTTTATTGTGAGAGTAAGATTAAGTCAAAGTTACAAGGAACAAGTTGCAACCTCAAGAAATAATGTTATATTGCGAAAAATAAAGTTGCAAATACAAAAAAAAACACATTATGAGATTAAGTCCCAAAAACTATTGCAGATACGAGAAAGTCACATTAGAGATTAGGGGCCCTATTTTAATGATCTACGTGCATAGTCTAAAGTGCATGGAGCAATTAAGCTTAGGGCATGTCCGAATCTACTTTTGCTTAAGGAAGGGAGAAATGGTTGGCACGCCCGATGCATGATTTAAAAGTTGTCCCTATTCTCTTAATGAGTAATGGGTGTGTTATGGGTGTAATGTGCAATAAACCAATCAGAGTTTCATCTCCCATTCCTTTTAAAGCCAGTTGCACTTGTCTCGCACCATGGCAGATTCGCTATTTACATGGTGGAATTCGCAAGAAGAAAAACTTCTCTAGAGAGGGAATAGATCGTGATACATGCAAAGACTATCCATTATGATATGTAGGTATTTTTATGTACACAATAATAATCTTTTACATTTTAATCCTTAAATATTTCAATTTTAAAAATGTTTGTGTGCTGATGCGCATCCATGTATGTGTAATAAGTGTAACCCTTTTCACCATAGGCTTGTGAGCAAAGTGTACGTGCATTGTGCACCCATCTATAAGCACATATTAATAATGTGCTTTTTACAAAGTAAATAAATATTGCACCAGACTTTAGACCAGGTTTTTGTTGGTCAATGCCACAGTCTATTTCAGTTGCCTCAAAATAGCAACGCGCCAGAACACACCTCGTTTTCAGACCAGCATGCCCATTGGCACACATGCATTTGCTATTTAAACAACATGGTGCAGGGTGTGAAAATTACAACTGTGCCGGGCTGAAACTAGCAAAAAACACTTGCGCCATTGCTGGCATCGCATTGCACCAGGATAGGTCCCCAAGTCACAGTTACAAAAAACTAATTTGCAACTACAGGGAAAAAAGTTGCATTGTGAGAAACAAAGTTGCAAATATGAGAAGGTCACATTGTGTGATATTGTCACAATTACCGAAATTAATAGCAATTGTGAGAAATTTACATTTTACATTTAAATGAAGTCACATTGTAAGATAAAGTCACAGTTATGAGAAGCAAATAGTTGCACTGTGATGAAGTTGCAAATACAAGAAAGTCACTGTCACATTTTGAAGTCGCAATTACTGCAATTACTGAAAACAGATGCAAGTGTGAAAAATGAAGTACAGGAAAAACACAGGAAACAGTCACTCTGAGATACAGTGTTTCAAATACAACAAACAGTCACAAAGTAAAAGAATAGGTTGCAATTGCAAGAAATAGACATACTCTGAATATAAAGATTTAAAGTTGGAGATTGAGGAAATTTGAGACAAGTGTGAAAAGCAAACACCACACGTTTTCATAGATGAGGAAACTGGCTTCCATATGATCATGAAACTTGCCACTTTCAATTTAAATAATAACAAACAAGCATCTGCTGAATATCATGTCAAAGATGTGGGAATGATGAATTGCGGTTTCAAAAATTTCTGATATTTTCTTTTTTATATGACTGATGAAAAAAAAAAAAGCTTTTAACATTGGATCTCTATTAGAAAGTACTAAAAACTCTCTTACAGCATGCTCATCTAGTGGCGTGTCTGCCCTGGAGGTGAACTCTGTGACCCTTTCACAGTTTTCTGGCATAAGCCACCGAGGCTGGCGTTTTGGGCCTGCCACCTCTCCTGTACTGTGAGAATTCAACTGTGAGATTAAAAAGAGCTAACGAACACAAATGTTGTGACCTACCCTCTGGCTAACACAGAGTCAACCCTGTCCCACACTCAGCGTGTGGCTGCACACTCAAACACTCAAGCAGGGCGTTATTGCAGGATTTATAAAGTTTTTGAACTTTGTATATGCAGTTATATTTATTTTCCATTTCAGTTTTGAATTTTGCTACAACAAACTACCAGTCAAATGCTAGATAGTCAGAAGAATACACAAGAAGTCATTTAACAGCTAAAAGCATCCCATGGATTATCTGATGAAGGTGGTTGAAAAAAACAAAAGCTATGAATATGAGAAAATAACATTATAAAACAGAACATAGTAGAGTGCTTATAGAAGCGCTCATTGAAATGCATCATTTTGCCGAGCATGTCCAAGGCCGTGACCTTATCAGCTCTGAGTCATGTGTTTGACTTGCCTTATTTCTCACCACCCACAGATCTGCGGAGGATGACGGCAGGATTTATGGGAATGGCGGTGGCCATCATCCTCTTCGGATGGATCATTGGGATGCTGGGATGCTGCTGGGACCGTGGCCTCATGCAGTATGTGGCAGGTCTGCTTTTCCTCATGGGTGGTAAGTCAACTCAAAATGAACCTACATGGACAATATATAGGCTATTTACAGTATATACACAATTTTTTTTTTATTAAACTGCATTATATAGATTAAACACACATACAAAATAAAATGTGTTTACGGTGTAAAAATTGTCCTTCCACTGCCCATAACTTCAAACAGGACTAAGAAGTGACCTAGAAATTTAGGAAATAAATAAATAAATTATATATATATATATATATATATATATATATATATATATATATATATATATATATATATATAGTTTGTTATATATTAATGAATGAATGAAATGTGTGCTAAGCTCAGTGTGGTAGTCAATTTCTGCATTAATTAATGAGCGACAGCCAGGAAGCCGACATTAAAGCAATTATGTAATATCAATTATCTCCTGATCTCTTATCTCACTTTACGCCAACCAATATCGAGGCTCTCGACAGCAAGCATCACTGTTTTTTTGAATGCACCCACAAGCTCATCACCTCACTACACAGATGCTCACACCAATCGACACAGCCTGTGGCCTCGTTACCGTGCATTTTGATATTCTGTTAACGGTGTCGAGCAGAGGAAGCGGCTGACTTGTTTTGCGTCACTCTCTCCGCTCCCATAAGAGCGGCGGCGGCGGCGCCATAGAGAGAGAAGCGGAGATGCAATTAAGATGTGCGCTGGATTAATGCGATGCCCTGCGCCTGAATAATGAGATGGCAATTAAAAAGCCAATTAAGATGCTGAATTATAAAGGCAGAAGGAGTGTTGAGGGTCAGATTATGGCAGGATGAATGCCCACTGAATGTGCTGTCGGTCACATGGTGCGGGAAAATGAGTTTGTTAGAGCTCTTTATCAACACGTTATTACAGCGTCATCTATACAGGGCTTGACTTGTAGATAAAGCTTGTAATATATGTAACAAGGCTTGAGAAAGTAGAGATGTGAATATCCCGAGTCTGCAACTGCATGATGGAATGTCACTGCAGTGTTATGTAATGACATAAAACAACCATAGCTTGTATAGCACAGCCATTGGAGCACCGCACGTTAAACACAGGCTCAAATTAATTGTAATCAATGACAGTGTATAGACTGGAAGCTACTACTGCTGCAAATTCACTTACAATTATCAACGGGTTTCTAGATGTCTCTTCAGAATTCATTCTAACCGGCTGAATTGGTGTTTAAAAAACTGCATATATTTGAAACTGTAGAAGTCACATTTAATTAATTGAATGCATTTGTGCCGAATTTATTAATTAAACTAAATGCATATTATTGACCCCAAAGATTTGAATGGTAGAAGATCAAAAAAAAAAAAAAAAAAAACTTGTCGCATCAAAGCCAGCTTGTGATGTTTTTTTTCTCCAGTACTCTTATTTCATATTGCATTTATTTGCTTGTATATGCAGTCATAGCTATTCTAAAACCATCACATTTATATAATTAGGAAAGTCAATAGAGACCAAAACTAAAGTATAATGCAGTTATACATCTATTTTAACATTGCTCGATGAACTAAAACTTATCTTCAAAAACTTGGAGAAAAAATGGTCATGCGGAATAAGGTACTAATAAGCAGCCAGTATGCTATTAACATGCAATTAGCAGCTAATAGTGAGAACTGGAAAAAAAATCTTAATTTAACAAATATCTATTTTACTCAACATTTGTGTTTGCTTTAGTCTACTTTTATTTATTTTTTGGCTGCTTATTAAAGTATAAGCTTAGCATTTAAGTCAAAAGAGAGCAGGGGTTCTCAACACTAATTGAACCCACCTGAACAAGCTTGGCAAGGTCTTCAGGATCACTACAGGCAGGTGTGTTTGATTAGGGTTGGAGCTGAACTTTGCGGGACAGTGGACCCCGAGGGCCAGAGAATTTCTGCTCTATATGGACTCCACAGGACTGAATCCCTGAACTTCTCTCAAATTAGCGTAATCAGAGTAAATGTACTAAACTTCAGTTGGGATGCTGAAGCATACAGCAAAGGCGACTTATTCAGTTTTAGGATCAAAGCTACTGAAATATTCTGATGATTGTCTTTCTGTTTTTCCAGGCACATTTTGCATCATTTCCTTGTGCACCTGTGTAGCAGGCATCAACTTTGAACTGTCCCGTTACCCTCGCTACATGTACGGCCTCCCAGATGACATCAGTCATGGTTACGGCTGGTCAATGTTCTGCGCCTGGGGTGGTTTGGGCCTGTCCCTCATCGCCGGCTTCTTCTGCACGCTGGCGCCCTCCATACAGCCGATCCCTCGCTCTACGTGCCCCAAATCCCGCCAAGAAAACGGCACAGTGTGTTAAGGGACGGCCTCTAAAAATCCCAGAGCCCTACATGTGCAGCTGGACAATGAGGGACAAAACATAAAAAAAAAAAAAACATAACTGAAGATCAAAATCATGCTCATTTAGAATCATTTCTAATCTCACCAACCAGGCCATTTTTAACCATGTGTGTGAATCTACACCTGAGTGTCCTGATTGTTTAAATGAGAAAAAAAAAAAAAAAAAAAAATCATAAGATAATATCAGTGGGACTTTCCGTCGTCAAGATCCTGCACAGAAAAACATTCGTTCTGTCAAAGTTGTGACTTTCATGAGCACAAGAAAACGGTAATGAATGAAGCAAAGAAACAGACAGTATTGCTTATTTCGACGCAGCAAGGATTGATATTGACATGTAGGCTGACACCTAAAAACTGCCAAACCTGGAGACTACTGTATTTGTATCTGGACGGCACCACATGCAAGTATGGAGGACCAGTGCCAATGTTTGAAGCCCAGGAGTTCAGACGAATCAGGAGCACCAGGACCAAGCTTCTTTCACATGACTGTACAACAACTTGGATGCAGTTTGGATCTGTTGTGTCAAAACTTGCCGATTTGTCTCGGACCCTGGAGACTATCGCAATGACTCTTGGGAGGTGGCTAAAGGATCCGCTTGTGCATAAATGACGAAGATTTTGGGAATTTGAGATGCCTGCTCATGACGTTATGTTGCTACTGCTCTACAGCAAATTGTTAAGAGAAAAAGAATACCTATAATATTCCAGAAGAGAAAAAAAAAATCCTAACAGGAAAGACATTTTTTGAAAGCATTTTCCATGTTTTATTTCTTTTTCATGTCCAAATGGTCTCAGCGGACATTTCTAACATACTCTCGATTTTATTATGTGCTTCTTTCTTCGTTTTTTAGTAATAACGGTCATCATCAGTGTGAATGAGTGTGTAGGAAGTGTGCAAATTCTTTAGTTACTATTAATATAGTGTGTAAGAGTGTTTTGCTGGTCTCCATACAAAAAAAAAAAAAAAAGAAAGAAAAGGACAACAAAAGGTAACATATATTATGCATAAAATCAAAAACCTGCCTTGGGAGAAATCAGGTAGGCTTTTGTTGAACCAAGAATTACTGAAAAGGAAAGATTTCATATCCGGTTTTAGACAGCCGACCACTTTGTCCCTGTAGACACGACTGACGTAGTACGCAGAGAGACAGAAAGACAACTCAACATCACACTGATACTGCCTTAAGCTTGTCTGGAAGGAGGCATTTATGCCATTTGATGGTAACACATGCTGACTTCTCTTCTAAAAGCATCTATGCGCTGATAAAAGAAATCCCCATTTGAATCCACCTTCCTACTCTGTTTAACCATGTGTCTATTTACTTAAAGGGACCTCCCAAAACAGGATGTGGTATGTAAGTGCCTCCTGATTACATGAGACCGCAGTGGTGCACAAAAGAGGTACTTCTGTGGAATCGTGACCTCAACGTGGAGGACGAGTGGTTCCCACAAACTTAATACAATCCCTCAAGCTGTTTGCATTATTTCTCTTCTCACTCATTCGCTTTCAAAATTGGGAACATTTTATTATCCATTTCACATGCTACAAACGCATAAACAATCACTTGAGCAGCCATAAAACGGCGCACTATGATGGAACACATGCGTCGAGGGTCATTGGCGAACTGGCACACTCATTCAACCATGCCAAAAACCTACACTAGGAGATTTAGCTCTGCTGCAAGACCATGTTTACAGATTTCTAGAGGGGAGATTTGCCAAAACAAATACCTGCCAGCTCTTTTTCATAGAATTCCTCGCATTAAGTTCCTCTATAGAGGAATTCCACAGAGTTCATGACGGCCAGCAGCTGGTGCCCATTTAAGTCTGTCAGTAAAAGAATGGGCACTAATGTATACCTAAACATTGACAAAAACAACCTTTAAGAGATTGAATGGGTCATGGAAAGACCCCCAGACTCACATCATCATAGAGGACCTAGGAATATCAGGGAATTGTGATTTCCAGCCCTGGAAAAGTAATGAAATTAATCAAAAGTAATGAAATGTCAAACATTTCAATAATGGATATATAGTAAGAATGCACAAAAATATTTCATTACCCATTAATTGCTCATTGTGAGTGCAATACATATAATTGTATTTTTTGTTTATTAAAAAGGACCAAAAAAGTCATGGAAAAACTCATTTTAAATGTATAACTTTTCTCCTCTGGCATAACCTGTCTAGAAGTTCCTGTAATTGTTGATTAAAGGGATAGCTCACCCAAAAATGAAAATTGTCATCATTTGGAAAGAAATGGTGGGGACAATTGAAATTAATGGCTACCGGCAATTGTTTGGTTACCTACATTCTTCAAAATGTCTTCTTCAACAGAGGAAAAAAACTCACACATATTTGGTTTCTTGCTGAACTATCCCTTTAACGGTTTCAGGTGTGTTTAATTTTAACTGAAGCTAAACAACCTAAATATCACCTGCTTCCAAATAGCAATAGTAAGGAAAAAGCATCATGGGTCACTGCTGCTAATACTCAAGTTCCTTTAACATGTTCAGTCATTTTGAGAGTTTTCATTGTGTTCATTCGTGAAACAAGCTGCATTCGGAGCATTTCTGACATATTCATAGGCACTTTGGGTGATTTGTTTGGCAGCATTAAAGTAATAAAAAGACTTTGTTGCATGCTGACAATGCAATTAGCCATGAAATTACATAAACATCAAACCACACTCACAGAACTCCAGAAGACTTCTTAACACTTTCCAGAAGCAGAGCCCGAAGACAAATCGACCAAATGCAGCCCACAAACTCCACAAGGCTTGATTACAATATGCATGCAACCGAAAACCTGCATAAATACACAAGAAACAATCTGTTTTAGAGGCATCTTGCAACAAGCCCATCTGGCCTTATATAAGATAGTGTCCCTTGACACACTTAGGAGGAAAATATGTATTTCAGTCCACGGATTACTCTCCTAGGCAAAGACATAATTGGGGTCAGTCGCTGGTTGTACACAACATTTCTCAAATAAAACCAAAACGCCATCCTTGCACAAACCTAATTTAGAATTACATGTAACAAGATTTAAAAACATACTTCCATTCATTCCTTCTTTCTTTCTTCAACAGGGCAAAGTGGGATGTTCAATCAAAAAGCACTGAAGGGCAGAAAGAACACTTTTTCTTAATTGCTTAATTGGCATTGTTCCTAGATGGAGTGCCAAACTGAAAGCAGGTAGTGAACTGCATCTCATAAGCTTCATATGGACCATTGTGATGCTTATAGTGAGACATTTCAGTCAGTCTTATAGAATCTGTGGTAACAAAAAAAAAAGAGAAGAAACAAAAGAAGTAACAGTCTGACTGTCAGCTTTGTGGGGATTTTAAGGACTCTCCTCAGAGGAAGATCATGAAGCTTTGGGCATGTAGGCAATATGGGCCCAGGATCACAGGATTGCCGTTTTCATGAACACACTCTATGTTACATTCAGACAAATGTGTTTACATCACAGCCAACAAATGTCAACTTTTGTTCAGTTTTTTGGGTAGGATGGGAAGCTTGAGTGGGAATATATTTGTCTTCAAAATGTAAAATGAAAAAAGGAGCTGAATCATTGAAACTGCAGCTTTTTAATGAGACACTGAAGCCTAAAGGTGTATCGGATATTTTTCATCAGTAACGTGTCTGTTGAGTACCTAAAAAAAAAAAAGAATAATAAAACTGTAAAAAAAAAAAAAAAAGAAAAAAAAAAAAGAAAAGAAAAAGAGAAAATAATTCCTGGAAAAGATGTTAAAACTGTGGAATGTAAAATCATTACAAAAATAAAATCTCATTGATGTGTTTATTTGTATTGTATATTTACCTTTGCATTGTACTTACCTTTATTATTATTATTTCCAGGCATTTATAAAAATTGTAACTTTACAATATTTGTTCAATTGGTTAACATTACAGCATTAGGTATGAAAAATAATCAGGCGTAATGGTAAATTGTAATTTCTAAATATGTTTGTTCATTGTTAATACATTTTTGTACATATGTTAATACAATTTAATACAAATACATACAATTTAACAACCTAGGTTAATAAATGCTGTAAAAGTATTGTTTGTTTTTAATTTCTGATACCAAATGCATAAAAAAAAAGAGAAAAAAAGAAAATCGTAATAACATTTTTTTTACCTAGGGTAACACACACACACACACACAAGAAAAATGACAGGACGGCAGTCTAGTGAGACATAAAGATCAGTAAAGCTCACTTGCTGACATTTAAGGCAAGTAATATAACCACGGCAACAAATATGATGAGGTTATTATCTGATCAACTGTGCAATCCATTGAAACTGATCCAGAGAAAGCCGGGAGAGAAAAGTACAAGGATGAAGAATAGAGGGCAAACTCATCAAATGTGATAACAGTGTGCAGAGTCTGAGGGAAGAAGACAGCAAGGAGGCAATAACTAGATCTCATACTTGATATGTTGGCTAAGAAAGTACAAAACAAAAACATCTACAGTCTGATTTAGAGATGAAAAGCCTGTGTTGGAGGCTTGATGAATACTTCATAAATGCATTTAGAGTGAGTGCGCTGCTATGAATAACCACCTCTGATTAGGATGGGCCCGCTGTTGACCCTGCTGTTGATGACGGGCGACAGAAACACAAGAGCTTTAACTTGAGAGCATTTAGATCACTTCTCCGAGACGCCCAGACCAATGCTTCTCAACTGGAGGGGAGAGACTCAAAAATGGGTCACAGGCCTGTTCTGAAGGGGAAAACAATGCAGAATGCAACTAACCGTATATTAAAAAAAATGGATTATAACGTTTTCAAAAGTGAAGAGGAAATATTTTCCATATCGTTTACTGACTACATAAAAACTCTGTCATCAGGTTCACAAAAACATGTTTGAGATCCAAACGGTCCAATTTAAGTTTATTAGGAGTTCACTCACAACAAACAAACATGCAGCCACATGTTGAAATCAAGGATTGGATGCCAAGAGCATGACATCATCGAGAAAAAAAAAAAAAAAAAAAAAAAAAAGTATAAACCGACAACTCAACCTATTAAAGTTAATGAGCCTTGCAGTAAAACTTTTGTTTCAGAATAACACTACTGTGTTGGATGTGAATAAATTATTACAATTCAGATTCCTCTTAGTGTCTGATCAATATTTATAAAAGTTAAAGTATTAATAGTTTTAATTAGCTTTCATTTTATATTTTGTTTTCATTTTAAATTAATTCAAAGTAAACTAAATTGTTTTCTTGTCTTTATTTAAACGTTTCTATTTATTTTTCTATTTGCTTAAGTTTTTATATAATTTATAATATTTCTGATGTTGTTTTTCCATCTAATATTTGTGTTTTATTTCAGCTTTATTTTGAATTAAATGAAAACCATTTTTATTAAATTTAGTTTTACCAGTAACGAAGATTCAGACATTAAGGATAAGAGAAAATGATGAGATTGGAATGTCTTTTTAGAGGCAACACAACTGATTAACTGACTTGAATAACAAATAACATAAGCATATTTAATTATAATTTTACTGACCGAAGGCATGATGCTTATTAGTAACAACATTGTCATGAAGTTCAACTAGTCAGCTGCAAGCTGTATGACTTACAATAAAAAGAAGTGACTCTTTGAACCAAGTTACTTGTTCAGGAATAGGACTACATGGGTCATGTTGTAAAAAAGTTGAGAGCCACTGGCCTAGACGAAAGTGATTTCAGGTCCTGTCTCACTGAACTAACAACACCATTCGCTGTTATACATATGCAAATAATTTTAAGTGATAAAATGGAAATGAGGCACTCGATCATTCAGTCTCTCTCCCTCTCCCTATATATGTTATATCTGCTTAACTACTCTACATAGTGGTTACATTACGTATTTGGGTCATTATAAGCGAGGCCCTGGAGTAAACAGATGCCCAGTCACTGCAGTCTCAGTATTGCATATTTGCTGGCAGCTTCCACTGCCAATTAGATCAGCACTGCAGTAATTTAAGCACGAGAGCATGACGGAGTGGCTCTGCTGAGCGTTTGAAAGCAGAGCACTCTGTAAGCTCACTGCGAATGCCTAATGCACTCTTGACATTATCTGGGAGCCGCTGCCTCTTTACTGAGATAAAGTTAATTGGGCCTCACCGAAAGTATTTGATGGCTCGTGCACTGGAGGTTGGTATTGACACCCACTAGAATAAAAAAATAAAATAAAATGTCTGCCACAAATCCCTTTCCAGACCCGATCCCTCTGTAGGTGAGCGCTGATGCAAATGAGGAGGACGTGTCCGAGCACTGAGCAAGAAACGTGAGCCCATCACCACTTTTCATCATGTCTTGAGGCGCTGAAAGAAAGTTGAAGTTTGACGGACAAAAAAAACGTGAAAGATCACTTCGACTCAAGCATGACATTTCGTCTTTTATTTAAGATTTAGTTTTCCTCCAGACCTTTAAAGAGGTACAATTTCCTTCAGCTCTTCATTTTTCTTACATTTTAGCATTGTGTAAAACCCAAGTTAAACTGTACTGGTTCGTTGTCATCGGGATTTGATTGATTCATTCCTCTTGAATACTGTTGAATATACCGAATTGTCGGCAGGAACCTACACAGCTGATATAGGATTAAGACCGTTAAAAGAAAACAAGGATGAGTGACAGTGTTAACCATCCCGGACGAGCCCCCTGTGTATTGCCAAAACATCAGTTGCCCAGAAGCGCCGCTATCCCAGCTTTCCCTTTTATCAATTTTGAGGGGGAAAAAAAAAACCTTGCAAAGTAATTGCTACAGACACAAACGACATGATCACATCCTCATGAATTTCCCTCCACCGGCATCATTCGAAAAGCCCTTTAACCCCGATTAGTTTCTTCACACACCCATCAATCGCAAGTTTCACGCCACGCATTCACACATCACCGCATTCTGACTCTAGATCTATTTCCTAAAACTCCATACACCTCGCACACCTTCAAGTTTCTTTAGGGAGCATAGTCAAGCGTAAACACTGGCCACGTATGTTGAGGCAGCTATGAGAGACGCCACATGGTGGTATCCCGTGTGCTACATGAGCCCTGCGCTTAAAACAGAGTCGGTGGTACCAAACTTTCAATTCCTCTTGATTTCGCAATGCGCCGCCCTCTGATACAGAAGTTAACGGCGGTGTTTCGATCTAAAGCAGAAGACCCCCTGACCAACCAGGAAATTTGGTGGAAGGGTCAAAGGCAAAGGCTTACATCCATCTACAGCTAAATGCCACGTCAAGAGCGGCCACCATGTTTATGACCCATAAAAATGCATCTCCCTTTTAACAAGGGCACAGAAATGTAGAACAACGTTAAAGGCCAAAGATCCACAGTAAAAGTTGTTGTTTTTTTTCGCCATCATTATGCCTTTGATCCGTCAGAATAATGGAAGCCAAGTACCCTTTTGATCAAACACAAAAACTGAAGCCCTGATTTTATTTGAGATATCTACTTGATTGCTCAGCTGCATGGCTTTAAGGACTCTCACAGGAAGTAGCTTCTCTGTTGTGCAGATGGATGAACAGGTGCTGTTCTTTTTGGTTTAGCTTTGAAGGCAGACTCTTGTTTCTAAATCAAGCCACTTTTCGGTTCCAATGGAATTTCATTGATGATGCATTTTTTTTTTTGTATGAAGAGGTCCAAAAATTATATAGTGACGTTATTGTTAAGTTTTTATTTGTTTAGGCTTCATACCTGCCGAAAACTACTTTTCTGTGACAACTGGCTTATTAAGAGACCGTTTGATATGGGAAAGCTGGAACAGAGCACTTCGGCAACAAAAAAAAAAAGGAAAACTCAACCAAAAGAAACACAAATCCGGGATAAAAATGAGCGCAATATGAAGAGAGAAAATATTACATGATCTTGTTATTTTGTTAATAGCTTTGTACTGATTCATCTGCAGTGTTTGTTGGCTGTTCTTCGGGTAAGGGGAATAGGTTTTCACAGTTCCTAATGTCGGTCCATGCCAGCACTCTGTAGCAGATCTGTGGAGGCCTGTGCTGAGGCTCTGAAGGCGGTCTGGAATCCTGGGGGAGGTGAGTGGAACTGGGTGGCGGGGTTGGCCATGGCTGGGGTTGGATAAGGGCTCCAGCCAGCTCTGTGGGGGAACTGGGATCCGAAAGGGCTATTGTGTTGGGGCTGAGGGGGCACTGTGGAGCCGGAAGGGACATCCATCTCTGTGAGTGCCTGCAAGGATGTGAGCCAGTGGGGAGGATTGTCATCCTGCAGAGAGTCTAGACTGTTGCCTGAGGATGCTGGGATACCTGAAGGGGACAAAATGTTGGGAAAAAAGAAGGGTTAAGTATCAACATGCAAAAACTTTGAAATAAGTAAATGTAGTTATGTTCTACTTTAAAATCCATGCCCCAGGTTCTTAAAAGGTATTTTTTTTATTATTATTAACATTGGTTTCACACGGAACAACAACTTTACATTAAATTTTAACCTAGTGTAATCATCATGTAAGTGAGTGTACAGATCCTAAAATTTATGAAAAATTCAATCAAATTTAATCTAGACTAACCTTGCCTTAGAATTTTAAAAAGATAAATTATCGAAATTATATTTATTAATGATTTAAAAAAATATATTTTATCAAAACTGCTTTACCTATAAATTTAAGATTTTTCTTTCATTCTTTTTTTTATTCATGCCATGGAGCGAAAAACATTATTACCATTATTACAGAAGTGCATTCAAGTCATTATATTTACTTTTTTAATGCATATTTGAATAAATTAACAGATTCAGACAAATACAAGGAGCATCAACTGTTTACGGTTTAATTTAATAGAAAACGCAGTGTTAATATCCATCGACAGATGGAATTAAATCACTTTAAACATAACCAGATACTGTACTAACCAGAACAGAGCAACAGTTTGCTTTGTCAACATTCACTGCTCTTCAGTCGATGCCATGTAAGATTCCATTTATCGTGTAGGCAAAATTGAAGACATTTTTAAATCATTTGATATAATAGGATTAATTACATAAGGAAACAGCATTTTTGCATGCTTTTGCACCAATTAAAACATGCCGGCCTGCTTCGAGCTATTAATTCCAAACCCCCTGTGGGTGATGGATGCTGCAGGCAGCTGCTGAGAGCACCCAGACAAAATACGTGACATCCATACAGATTTCAACTTCAACCTTAGGGAGCAACAGATAAGATGTTGCTATTCCTTCAACCTGGGGGAGAAAATGGCAAAACTTTGCTTGAAGTATTGATTACAAATATAGCTGCACACTTCAGTTTTTGTACACCAAACAGCAGATAAAAGTGTTGATACAGAAGAACGCTATAAATATTGACTGCATTTTTAACTACTTTGTTATACTGATTGTTAAGTATAGTGTAGTATTCTTGTGTGATATCTGATTTAGTCCACATGGATGCTTTAGACCGGCTGAAAGTGCAGGAGATCAAATTGATCTGAAAAGTGTGCCCTCTTTTATGGCCCTTAAAATGGCTTTACATCTCTGACATTTTTAGTGAAAAGGTTACAGAATAAATGTTTAAAAGGCTTAAATGCATTATTCATTTTAGCTCCCAAAGGCACAATTTGAACGGCTTGGCTTTTCCTGAGGTCAGGTAAGTTGTGTTTGGTGATTTTAATCTTTTAATCTTGTGATTTTTTTTTTTCTGTACAACAAATTATAGATAATTAACTGTGTATAATTCATCTAGGATATTTTAGTAGGCAAAATAAATATTAGGTGTGTTTAACTAGGGTCAAAAATTAAATGAGTTTTTGGTGATTTGGTTAGGTTTAAGGGTGGGTGAAGCAGAAGAGGTAGGGTTGACAGTGTAATTTGCATTTTTTTAAGGAATGGGAAGGAATTATTCACAATTCAAACTTTTGGATATTTTACAAGGCAAATCTCTGTTGTGAAGGTAATTGAGGTTGTACCTGTGATGATGGCAGGGTCCTTCCAGCTGGTTGTGCCGTCCCAGCTAAGGCTGTGTGAGATTCCGCCTGTGTGGTTCACACTGGACGAGGAGGAGGATGAAGATGAAGATGAGGAGCTGGGCAGTCCACCAAAGTTGATGTTGATGTTGGGTAAAAGTGCTCTGAGTCCATCCTGCCACTCCTTCACATTTAGACTTTCTACTGAGGCACTGTTTTCTGTTTGGGAGGGTGATCGAGGGGTATCCAAACAGCCATGTGCACAAATACACCGCAAAAGATGGAGAAAAACAAGAGAGATGGAGAATGAGAGAGAAGGGAGGGAAAAAAAGCAATTATCAGATTCAACATGTTATTTGCACAACAAAAAAAAGTTGCCAATATTGAGCGTTAATTTGGTACGATTCATTTTATAATCGTGACAAAACCAAACAAACATTCAAAAACAGCTGCAACAGAAAAGTAGGACACACTTTATCGTGATACGGTCTTAATGCAACGCTTATGACGCAAGATGGTGAAAATGATGCAATGTGACCAAATCAAATCAAGTGATTTGGCATATAATGGCTGAAGATTGATAGGCAGCCCTAACAAAAAACACAATTTAACTGAATTCTCTAGAAATTGAATTTTCATTCAGGATATCACATCAAGGAATATCATTAATCAAAGCCGTACTGTGGATTAATAGCTGCTACAGTAATGATGATTTATACTTGATTCAGCAAAAACAACAGGTGATCTTTGGCTTCCTTCTGAGTCTACTTGCCCTTACTAATGGAGGAACAATCATTATAAAGCTCTTTACAGTCCCGTTATTATTCAATTAGTTTCTCATTTATTTTCAGTGTGTCACACTGGAGGAGAGACGCACAGCTTCAATAACGCAGAGCTTCTTTCAGCTGGACTCAGGCCAAAAGAAACCTTTTCTTTTCTAATCAGGCCAGTATTCTCCTAAGGGTTGCTTCTGCCCACAGGGAGGGAGAAACCAGGCAGCAAATATGAAGGAGGGAATGGAGAGAAAGACAGAGAGATTGAGGAATTGCAAAGACAGGGGAATGGAGTGAATGAGAAAACAACCCTGGCAAGGAAAAAACTAATCTTTAGCCTCGGAGCTTGACTTAAGACTCAGCAAACTTCTCTGGGCACCTTCCTCCTACATCATCTTCCCTCGAAGCCTGGACAATAAACTGTACAAGGAGGTGAAAGCACAAAGATGCCAGTGGGGTTCAACAAAAATGCATCAATATTAAGGTTGGCTGATAGATTTATTATTTACTGTTGCATTATTTGAGTGCAACTTATTTTAATATATGAGAAGAAAGAGATTGCATACTGATATGTCAGATATGAAACTGGCACACAATGAAGGAAACTGATTATCCGACACAGCTGAAATTTTTTCCAGTCACCATAGAATAACATACAATTAACTAATCAGAATCAAGCATTCCAGAAAGTTGTCTAATAAGACAGATATTTGTTTTCATTTTCATTCTTTAAAATTCTTATTATGACCTCATTAGTATGAAGCCGAGAGGTTCAGAAGTTTGATTAATTTTTCGCAAATCAATAAATTGTCCTTTTCCTTTCTTAAAAACATTGATTCAAAAATTTGTTTGCATCATCCAAATTTCCAAGTCACTGGAAGGCATTACAATTCAGCAATACAAATGTTTTAGCAGTATTGCATTTATGTAACTATTAGAAATATGCACTTCATTAAGCCGTAATGGAGTATTCATTACAAATGAATTCAAATTATGGAGAACACAAACCTTTTCCCAGTTTCTTTCGTTAAGGATTTTCAATTAAATTATACTTCTTGCAATAAACATTTTGTATAAACATTGTACTTTTATATTTGAATAAATACGGGCTAATTGGTTGAAATAATTTGTCTGAGAATTTGTTTTCCAATAAAATACATTTTTGGAAAAAATACAATTTCACAAGACTTAAGATAAAACAAACAACAAAAAACAAAAACCAAAGAGAAAATCTTTCAAAATAAATGTAAGTTCAGTCCTACTCTACATCACTCTGTAACTGTACTAACAAATGCAAGTGTACTACCACCAGCAACACAGGCGTCTACTGGGACAGCCTGCTGTTAAAAGGTCTTCAGACAATAAAGGTGCATCTGGACAAGACACCAGATGCACTGATACTGTCAAACAGGTCATACTTGTAATTTAATTATTTTGCAACATGGGAATTTAAGGAGTAGACGCAGCTCCCACATGACAGGCATTTTTCCTGAGCGTGGGCAAGGGACAAAACGATGGATGCTACAAAGTCAGCATCGTGTTTATTACTCCATTAGTCAGTTGAAACCAGACCTAATAGATCTCAACTAAGGGGTCTGAGTTTGGCTGGTTAGCATGGGCCAGTTAGCCCCTGCTGGGAGAAGCAGTTAATCCATCATCTGGTAGCAAAAAGCATGTTTCTCCATTGATGATGTTTTCAGTATACATGCATATTCTGCATGGAATATAAAATTCTACAATATTTCATTACATTACAGTAGATGTTTTCCCAGTGACCGTTTCTTTTTCTCAGCCTCAAACAGAGAGGAAGTGACACATTCACTTTGAAATGCTGAATTGGTTCTGCAGTCGATATAGTTAAACGTGCGCAGATAAACAAGTCAAGTGTGAGAACGAGCCAATATGAGAATCTAGACACTCAATATCAACACTTGAGGGGGACTGGGCTTTAATGAAACACCTCTGAAGGAGGGGAAAAGCTGAGGATGAAGGATGGTGTTCTTTTTAAAGCCCTGCACAGGTTTTACTTCTGATTAGAAAGAGCTTGTCTAACCAAGTGTGTCAGACAATGTTCGCATTAGCATACGCAGATAAACAAGTGTCGTCATGTTTTATTTATGCAGATGGGACAAAAGCTAAACTCAGAATCACATCAGCAGGGTTGAAGAAACTAAACTTCTCTGACAGGGCTGTAGAGGGTGTAAAATACCTCTTTTTGCATCAATTGAATGTGTTTTGCACTTTACAGTTTGATGACTGGGGTGTTACTAAAACATTAAACGCACAAGTAACCACAGTAGTGTATACATCACATTATATACCTACTTTAGTTTATTAGAGTTTAAGATATTAATTTTTTTACTGTATTTTTGCTTAAATGCAGGTTTGCTGATATTAGGCTAAAAAGTGGGCAATGCTGATATTTGGTGGAATCGACTGTTCATCAGGTCAACTAGGTCCATTTTTCAGGTTTTCAGTCATTTCTGCATTAATTTCACAAACTAAATTAAGTAAATTGCACACATAAATGAGAATTATATTAGTATCCACAAAAAAAACAAGCAAACAAATAAACAGTTAACCATCTTATCTATCACAATATTTTTCCCTTATTATTGCCCTAATTCAGATGATGCTTAATTACATCTAAATCTGTATTTCCAGTGTCTCAGAACTCCCTCTCTCATTCAAACACCACATCTAAGTTATATAAGTTATAAGACTACATGTGTTGGCCCTCCAGCCTATTTTGGGATCTCGTTTCTTCTTCGTAAATAATGCAACATTCCCCTCCCAAGTCCTGGGCAGCTGCATCCTCTGGAGGACACTGCTGCAAACAGGCAAGACCAATTCTCTCACTAAAAACCATGGATTTAAGAAACAAACATACAATACACTGTAGAGCTCAATAGAGCCAGAAATGGAGCCAGTGGTATTCAAAGAAATAAGTCATGCCAGCTTTTCATTGTTTGTATGAGTAATGAAACCCTCAGGTCACAACCAATATCCCTTCCCTTATTTTTGCACCATCTGAAATACAAGTTAATCTAATCTTAAAAATCAGGAGGGCACGCTGCGAAACAAACAGCCTGTTAACAAATGCTACGCTTCCACAGCAGTGTCAGCAGATTAGATTGTTTCACATAAAAAGCCCTAAAGCTAGACTGCAAGGAAGCACTTTCTATTTAAATGAACTGAATTTCTGAAAGATCAATTCAGGACGTGCTTGGGAGGTTACTAACTGACGCTACTGACTTAAATGCATTTTTTTGGGGGAGTTGCATGACAGCAGCTCAATTGCTTTACAAATTTCTGAATGCATCTTATGCATCTGAAGGCATCTTATGCATCTGAATGCATGGATAATACCGGTATTTCAGATTTTCTTGAGAGTTACAGGCTGTTCTCACATGCACAGCACAAAGATGAATCTTCGTAAATGTGACACAGACCTCACCGCTATACTTCAAATCACGAGCTTTCAATTCATAAGAGAGCCCTTGGCAATCATCACCAGAATCTTCTATAACCGAGCTCTGATGATGTACATTTCTGCATGCTATCACAACAGCACCACACTGCCCTCCAGTGACTGAGTGTGCAATGACAGGTACCCATAATGCAAACACGTGCAGTATACTACATGTACTTCAACTTTTAAATATGAATTAAAATTATTAAATATATAATACTTCTAAACTACGTCAAAGAAGAATATATTTAATAAGAAGAATTAATTTTTTAGAAATTACAAGCTCGTGATTTGAAGTATAGCGGTGAGATCGGTGTCACATTTAGTGCTTATACAAATTGTACAGAATATAATCATCTTTGTGACAGGGCTGCAATTTTTCATAATGCATAACATCTTAAATGTTCTATTTTTTTAGATGTCAATTTGATCAATTATTAAACCAAATATCATATATACAGATAGATAGACGGATAGACATTCACATCTATCTATCTATATATATATATATTATATATATATACATATATATGTATGTGTATGTGTGTGTGTGTGTGTGTGTGTGTCTCTCTCTCTTTATATACATATAAAATAAACAAAAAAACACAGATCCCCAGCACTGGTTTGCACTTACCTGTCATATGAATACCTCCGAGCCCTATATTGTGATGATGTTGTTGTTGTGGCATCAGGTTCAAGTCCAAATAGCTGCTGTGCTGTGCAGTAGAGGGGGTTCCGAGGTGATTCAAATGTGGGAGATTATTGCGCATGGGCATGCCCATCCAACTGTGACGAGAGGTCTGCGTCTGGCCGGGAAAGCTGAAGGAGTTGTAGACAGGGCGGTGTGGGAGCTGGGAGAACCCCCGCGAGGGCAAGCTGGAGTTTGTGGCAAAGTGTGAGGACGTGGGGAGCTGAAGTGGGACTTTCATGGAGGGGGCGTTGTGGGGTGGGCCCAGTATAGGCCCATGAGGGAAGACTGGCACTGATTTTGTGCCGGTCATTGGTAAGGAGGCTTGGTCTTGCACCGAGTGCTCTTTCTCTATTAGGTCCGCCAGTGCCTTACGGGTGACATCAAAGGGGTCAAAGCCAAGGTCGTCATCCTGTTGCTTTGGCGAAGAGCCAAAGCCAAAGGCTGCTTGCCAGTCCGTAGAGGATGCCACTGGTATGGTATCTGTCAAAATGATAAAGAATAATTGTACATTTCACTCGTGTAATGTTTGTAATATCATTAGTTTTTTTTTTTTCCATGACTAAAATATTTTGTTGCTGAGATCCAAAGTCTAAACGGGTCTGGGTACCTGACGTGAAGAGGCTCTGTGGTTCTGGGGCAGTGGGCCAGTCAGAGTTGCTGTGAAGGGAACTGGAAAAGCCGGACAGGCCGCTGGGGATGGGATTGGGGTGCCGGAAGTTGCTGTTGTCTGAAAAGAGCGACTGTGACTCCGCTGCGGCTCCTTCGAAAGGCGACCGTACTGTCAGCCCTGCTACACAGAGAGGCACCACTAGAGACGGCTTGGACAGGCCAGGAGGAGGCGATGGAGAGTCTTTGCCGGAAATCTAAAAGATTTCGCAAGGGAGATTTATGTTTTTACCTTGTTAAAACGTAAAACATTAACTTGTCTAATAAAAGAAAAGTGATTTAGATAAGTTATTTAGGTGTACACCTTTCCATTCTATAAGGTAAATCGTCAGTGTGATTATGAACTTACTTGTGAGGTTTCTCCGTTACTTATTCCGATGGAATCTGTAGGTCTGTTAGTTGGGCTGCAGAAAAATAATGCAAACTTGGGAATCAATTACATTTATACAGTACAAGAATTGATGTATTACTGTTTTTAGTTTTTTTTTTTATATATATTAAAAATTTGACAGCATTAAGATGTTTGTGAGAAAATGTCCTTAATTATCATTTAAATGTTATAAAGAAAACAAGTGTAATTTCACAAATAAATGTACTGTAATGCATTTGGAGTATTCAGTGTTTAAATTATTACCATCCAAAAATACCTTGAACTCTCAGTGTCCTTAAGTTTTTGAGAAAATGTATCAATAAATTGGCAAAGAAAAAAGACTGACAAGGCAGAGGTTCACGGGCTGGCTACCTGACAGGGTCACAGTCTGACGTGAAGGGAGGCAGGCCAGTGATGGAGCCAAGGCCCAGTTCTGTGTCCAGACCGTCTGGAGTCATGTTTTCAGAGTCTGAGCCGCCATCTAGGGGTGGGGTCTTATAGTGTTCTGGAAGCCCATTGGTCGTCTTTCCTGTGGTTTGTAACGAAGGCCAAGCTTCTTTGTTGTTACTACTGGAACTGGGGAATATGATTCAAAACTTTAAATATGACAGAAAACTTAATTACGGATATTTTCAATCCTTAAAGAAAGTGTAAATGACCAGATTATAATGAATTCATTTTAATTACAACTTCACTTCTCACTTTATTGGGATTTACATTAAACCAATGCCACGGTTTGGTTGGCTGTGGGGTAGGGTTAATGGCATGGCACCAGAAATGCTAAAGAACACTAGATCTAAAATAAAGGTTTAAAATGATGGATCTTCCGATAATCGGTGTGGATTTAACCTACATGCAATAGTGCATAAATGTTTGTGGGAATGTCACGCTTTTATAAAATCGCTAAACCTCCGGGAACGTATATAATTACACACAATGCCCGCAATGTTGCAGCGAACATGGCAAACTAAACTCAAAAAATTCATATTTCATTCTATTATTTTATTCAGTTATTAATATTCTTTGTTGTTTGTGCTGAAGGCTGAAGAGAAAATAACAGAAGTAGGCCTACAATAAAGCGCTTTACTGCAGCGTAACTCAACCAAATGCATCTTATGAGATAAATATATACACGACATACATATAAACAGAGTATTGCAACTTATAGTTCCGCAGAAGTCTGTGAGTGGCTGCACAAAAGCAACTATGCTAGTCATGAAGCTATAACTCGGTGTACGCATTCTTGGTGTATTGCGTTTTTCAGTTCGGTTTGAATATCATTACATCCCTACACTTTATAATTATCATTTTCTGTATTTTAAAATAATATTCATCAAAACTATTGAAATATCCATATCTACATGTGTAATTTCTGAATTAATTAATACATGGGTTTTAATTGGAGCAGCTGTGAAAGGTATGATTCAGTCCAAACCTCTGTGATGTGCCTGATTTGCCCTTTGTCTTCTCCCCTGCCCCTGTCGAGCTCTGCAGGAAGCTGGGGTTTGTTTTATAGAGCTCCTGTAAGAGTTTCTGTTCATATTCCTGATGTTTCCCTGCCTGCAATGTCAAAATGTTAGGAGCTCAGATGTAAGACTGCCAGCATCAGTATCAGAGGTTGAAACACGGGAAGCAGCGACGTTACCTGCATTTCTTCTTTCGTGAAACTAGCAGCTTCGTCTCCCAGCTCGTGAAGATACATGCAGTCTGGTTTGGGGCACTGCGTGCTTTTCAGAAAATAACTGCAGTATTTTGTTGTACCTAAAGAAGCCTGCATGAAAAAATTAATATATGTATATAATGCACACTGGTAGTAATTAAGTCTTCATAACATTAAGACTATTTTTGTACTATGTTTTAGCTACCTTAAGTGTTCTGCCATCTACTACAACATTGTTAACACACTGTATAGCTCGGAGGGCATCTTCTGATCGAATGTAAGTGACGTAGGCACTGGCACTAGGACCCTGGGGACAAATATCAAAGCATATTGGGTCACAAAACTTAGACATTTTGGATAAAACAGAAACATGAATGCAAATAAAATAAAATAAATCAGTAAATATTTGCTGCAATAAAAAAAAGACAGGCCCAGCTTAATATATTACACAAAATATTTGCGTGTTATAATTGTTTGAGCAGACACAAGGCTGACTGGGAAGAAAGCGATGCTCACCTGTGAGCCAGCATAAGAAGTGCTGTTATTGATGACCACCTTATGGATCTTCCCAAACTTCCCGAAATACTCCGGCCTTTTTAAGACCTGCAATCAGACTTCAGTTATATATTTCAAAAGACCTTATGGTTGTTTGCAGATCATCAACAGCACATGCAAATGCTGTTTGTTAATTTGACATCACACAGAGAGAGAGAAAGCACACCTGATTATCATAATTCATTGGAAGAATTTGATGATCACCATTACAAGAGAAAGCCATATGATATTGTATAACATTCTGTATTGAGAACCGATGACCTAAACACTATCAACAGGATGTCCACAATGTTGGTTCAGCCAAATCAACACTGAAATTTTAAGGCACACAAGTAGGTTTCTGCCGGGTGACTTTTGAGATTCTGATCACTCTTGAATTGTGAAAGCAGCCCGGATGTTCAAGTGTAGCGGCCTCAGCGGCTTTCTTCTCTCTGTTCTTTTCACACCCTCAGTGTGAAATAAATGAAGGCAGAAAGTGAAGGGTCAATTCAGACAAACCCCATAAAAACATTGTCATAATGCAGATTTGATGCATTTGCGCTCCTTATCTCTTTCGAACGCTCTTGAATAACTTGTTCTCTGCTGAGATCTTTTCAGGGTACATGACGTCAGGTGTGATGGCAAATAGAGGGAGAGAAAGAGCGTCAGAGAGAAGGGAGCAAAAAGAGAGTGAAAGCTGTTTTCATGGGCTGGTTATGTGGACTAAGTGCAGCTGGTGGGCAGGTGGATTTCATTTTCCAGGAACTCATTATGGTCTCTCTTTTTTATTTTTTTCATTTAATATTATGTGGCATAAAATCAAATCTACACATCTTCAGGGAGTTTCATGCAACCAGATGGAAATGATCCTGTAAAATATGCGTAAAGAAAGGCCATGATAACGGGAAATAGTAGACTCAGTGACCGTAAGAGGTACTATTCCCTGGCACAGACATTTTGGAAGCACAAAAAAGTATACTTACTCATATTTGGAAAACAATGTAGTCAGTGTGTTGTCACAAGGCATGTTTTTATATTGACACCAGTAACTACAAACAGTTGACCAATATATCTGCAAGGCCAATATAGCATTTAATTATCGGCATAAATCAATCTGTTTTTCTTTTTGGCAAATCAGTGTCATAAGCAGGACTTTTATTTTGACAGCAAAGATACCACAGGAGCTCATTTTCTTCCTCTTCATTAGTTTACAATTTTTTACAGTTCTGTCAAATAATAAGAAAGACAAATGCTATGATGTTTCTTAATATATCATCAGTGTTCATGAAATATGCATTTATATGTAATATTTACTGTGTGCAAAATCTGCATTAAATGGTCTGGTCGTTAATATGATAACCAATGCACACACACACACTAACAATTTATTCATACTTAAAAATACTATAACAGGATCATAAGATCAAAACGTGTATACCTCTTTATGTAGTTCAAATTATTCAAACAGATTCATTTTCAAATGATTTCTTATTTTAGATCTTATGTAAAATATAGTTTTAATTGCATTAATTGTTATGCTTGAGTAATGTGCTACCTATAATTAAAATGGTTGATCTATATGGGTCAACCACTAGTAGTAACTACTTGATCAGAATCAGATCATAAGGGAGTCAGATGGGTCTTTTTTCAGTGGTGTAATAATACTTCATTACAGTACTTAAGTATTTCTTCTGTACTTAAGTTTTCATGTGTGTCAATTTTCTCCACTATATTTACCAATTAAAATGTATTATTTTAATTTCCCCGAAGCATATTCATTACTTACTACACAGTAAAGTTGGAAAACAGATTAAAAGAAAGCAGGTTTGACGAATCAGTGGTCTGGTGCTTTCAAGTTAGACTAAAAAGAAATCTCCTTTGTGCATGTGCGAACAACTTCTTTCACAACCGCAGTTGATTTCATTTTCTACTGAAGGCAAGGGTGGGATGTGTGATATGCACTGTCTGCCCTAACATCGCAAGTGTTGTTTTAATGACGTGCAATCTGACATTACAGAGTACATCACAAAACCCAAATAAAAACAAACCCAGAGAGTGCACGCATACACTGTGTGATTTAGTCTATTAAAATGCATTTAGAATGCCCTTGAGATGCAAGATGAGGCAAATCCTTCAGTATGCCTTTAATATTTATATAATTTAACATAATTAATCTATATCGCACCGAGTTGTGTTTTTTCTCCACATATCATAGAAAATGTATAATTCATTTTATGCAAGTTTAATAAAGTTAGTATTAAGTTAGTTTCATTTTAAATGCCTGAATTCACTGAATTTCACCAATGAAAATAGTTCCAAACACACAAGACTGTGTTTTCTTATTGAATGAATCAGTTTTTGATTCATATTTATTTATATTCTATTTTGAATTACCGGTACCTTTTTTAAATTTACACTTTCCCTTTCGATACTTAAGTTTAATATTTAAAAATTGTACTTTTCATACTTAAGTATGTGTTTACAGAAACCAAGTGTGGGTAACTTTTGAGAGCTTACTAACAAATACCACCACGATGAATATCAAGCTTCAGTGCAATGGAATTATTTATCTTGATGGAGAAGAGCATCAGTTACACAGTGGTCGGTGTGTTTTGCTGAATCACCTCTGGGTCAGCGAGTCTCTGCGAAAGGCCCACCACAAACACCAGGTTTCTCTGGACGACTCGCACACTGGAGAGATGCTTGCGGTTCTCTGTGATCTTCTGCTTCCGCTCATTCTGCTTCTGCTTTTTCTCGTTCTTTATCTTCTGAAGTTCCTCTTGAGAGAGAGGTTTGTATACTGCAGGGTCTTCTGGATAGGGCTGAACCAAACAGAAGATCCTAAATGTTAGATGAAATCATCCTAGAAGATGGTGCTTCAATAAATGATTCATGACATTATATTTAAATCATATGACCATATCAGCATCAAATGGTTAAAAAAATACACAATTAAATGTCTAAAATGTCTTATATTTTTCAATCGAATTCTGTTAGTTCGATATTTTACCTGTACAGCAGTGATACAAATCACACAGACCCTGTAGCAACAGGAGAAGCGCAAATTATTCCAGCAAAGCACCCTGGGATGCTGAAGGCTAGCCATTAAAACTATCCTCTCGTCGAGCTCCCCAGTGGAGCAGTTTCTTAGAAATAAATTAACGTTCCACAGGTTCCTTGGGTTAAGACAGTATAAATGCAATCAGGCGGTAATCCCAAATTTAAAGAAACATGTAAAACTAGATCTCATTTTCAATTTGCAGGCCTAATAATTTGCATAGTTTAATAGAACTAACCAAGGATGATACTGAACAAATTTGGTTACCTTTCTGCAGGCCGGGCAGAGGCCGTTCTCATCTGTGCGTATGCGATGCCAGCAGAAGCGGCAGATCTGATAGCCACAGGTGCAGGGGAAGAAATTGACGTCGTCAATCTCCAATGATTCCATGCACAGCGGGCACTCCATGGGGTCCTCCTTCACCTCAGGGCTGCGGGACATCCTATGGCACGGCGTGGTGAATAGAGGGGGGGTGTTCTCACAGTTTAGATGCAGAGCTGATGAGAAAAAATAAAAGATTTTTTTTTTTTAAGAAATTATCTATATCTACCCATTAGGGCTGCACAATTAATCGAATTTGTAATCGCAATTACAATTACAGATGACACAATTATGTAATCGTTTAAAGGCACAATTACACAAAAAAAAAAAAGTTCACTTACATCATTCTGTGTGCATAAGATATGTTGTTGTTCTCTCTAAAGATTATCTTAAGGGTTTTTTTCCCAATTGTTTGAATTTCTTTGTTTTAATATAACATAATACCATGCATATATTTACTTTGGTTTGGTTTCTCAGAAAAAATAAATAAATAAAATAATAATAATTATATATATATATATATGATATTTGAGGCTTAAAAAAAAAAGAAGTTTTTCAGGAAGAGTGTTTTCCGCTGGTTTATTTTGATATAACAATATGGCATGCAGTGGCTTCAAACAATGGCATAAAGCTATTAAAAAAATTATTCAATCTAAATTGTGATAATCGTAATATATAATCGCAATTACAATTTCAAGGGAATAATCGACAATTATGAGTTTTGTCATAATCGTGCAGCCCTACTACCCATCTATCTATCTATCTATCTATCTATATATATATATATATATATATATATATATATATATATATATATATATATATATATATATATACACACACACACACACACACACACAGAGTACAGACCAAAAGTTTGGAAACATTACTATTTTTTATGTTTTTGAAAGAAGTTTCTTCTGCTCATCAAGCCTGCAAAACTAAATAAATAGTTTTTTTGTTTGTTTTTTTTTTTAGTAAAATTTTCTTTTACAAATAACTTAATGATTATCTTAATTTTAAATTAAGCTTCGCTATTTGATGTAATAATAGTAATAATAATTATTATTAAAATTTCTTGTTTTTTTTTCCTTTATAGGCCAAAGTTGTCAAACAAATGAAGCTTCAAGGTTTAGAAATGCAGCCAATTTCTACAAGAATCTTGTTTCTTTCCAACGGTGTCTAATCTTCAGAAGCAAGACAGAATTAGACTCATATGACTCAAATAGTCTCAAAGCACAACAGAGGTTGCAACAGAGAGCCAATGATGAGACTGCTACTAGTAGGAACGTGTGTGTGTGTGTGTGTGTGTGGGAGGAGTTTAAAACTCAAGTCAAGAGAGGAACTGAAGGTATAATTGGAATCGACAAGCACAAACACCCACACAAGCAATTGCAACAGTTTCTATAGCAAATATTTGTATCCTTCAGGGATCATCCAGTGAACTAGATGTCTAAATGTGTAGGTGCAAATTCAACAATTACAGAAAATTTGATTTTGAACCCTCATACGGAACACAGATTCATGGGCTCATGACAAGGTTTGCATCTCGAATGTAGGATCCAATAGTTGAAAAGCAATATGTCGTCTCTGTGGTGTTATCGTGAAGGAATGTAACTGCTAGTATCCTTACTTAAGAGCCTACTGAAAAATAATGTTCACATCCTTCAAATATATTGTCAACGATAAACAAGGTTTTTTTTTAATTAAGCAGAGGGCAAGACAACAGTGCTAATATGAGCTAATTAACCTCAGTGCCAATTGTTTTTCTTTTGGTCCATATTAGTTGTCACATTCTGATTTTAGCATCTTCTGCAGTAGTACTGAAAAACTTCTGAATAAACAGCATGAATGAACACAAATACGCCAGTTTGTCCGAGCCAAGCACTGTAAAACCGAACAGTGAAATTAATCAAATGGAATTAGTTCATTGCACTCAAATAATAATGAAAGTTCATTGGACTTCATTTAAATAAGTTCTGTAAACTCAACATTTTGTTGTAGTAAGGTGAACTTAAAATGATTGCATTTTCTAGTTCCCAGCATGCTTTGCATCAGAAAACAGAGAAAATAAATGTAGAAATTAAGGGTTATTTTGTGTGTTTTTACACAAGATTAACAGAGGAACATAAGTTAGTACTTAAATGATGTGTTATATTCGAATTTTCAAAGGTTTCTGTTATGTTGATTTTGTAGTGTAACCATTGTGGTAAAGAGTAGAGCCTGTGGTTAAGTTGAGGACGGACAGCAAGACTAAATTTGAGTGTATTTCCCTCATTATTTTATGTAAACTTAAAACATTTAAAAACATCACTTAAATGTTTTTGTGTAATCAGTTACAAAATATGTTTTGAATTCTGTGAACTTATAAGGGTTTACAGTGTGGTGGCACTTCTCCACGAGGTTCAGTTCTCAAACAATGGTCTTAGCGAAGCTCCCAAATGGAAACAATACATCGCGGCCTTGTGTTCATAAACAAACTAACTGGAATACGAAGCTTCCATGGAGTGATTAATTTAAAACATGTTAAACTAATTGCAAAAAATAAAAAAAAACAATTACAAAACCAGCAATATCTCATAAACGTGTTTCCCACAGGCTTGCATTCTATGTGTGGCGGCACTTCCACTAGGAAGAATATAGTAGTTCATATTTACAAAACAGTCAATTTTCGCATTGCTCTGAACAAAAACAACAGACGGGCTGATTGAAAATGTACATTCATTCTCTGCCAGCAGGAGAAATAGTTTATTCCCTGTTAACAGCTGTAGTGCTGAGCTGCTCTCACAAACACTAGTTTATCAGGCATTATAGGCTAGATGAAATGAAAATGACACTGAAGATTTTATGAACACGAACAATGTTTTTTGGCCATCCAAAAGCAGAGTACAATAACATATACACAAAAGGTTAGGGTCAATCCTTTTTTTTTTTTTTTTTTTAAGAAAATAATACCTTTGTACAAAATACAAATAAATTTTGATAAAAATTTACAGTAATGACAGAAAAGACTAATATTATTAAAAAAAATTATATTTCAAACTTTCAATTCAAAGAAGCCTAAAATGTATCAGTCTGATCAAAATTTACATTAAGAAATGTTTACTAAATCAGCATATTAGAATTATATCTTAAGGATCAAGTCACACTGTAATGTAAATAGCTTTGCCATCTCATGAATAAATTACTGCTTTAATATGTATTTAAATGTGTTTTTAATGTGTTAAATATATATTTTTACTGAATTTCTTATAAAATAAATGCATCCTTGCCAAGCATAAAAGATTTATTATTATTATTACTTTTTTATTTTTATCTTACTGACCCCAAACTTTCAAACAGTGGTATATGTACATACAGCCCCACAGCTTACCAAAAAAAAACCCCAAAAAAGACTAAAAGCCACCAAACTCTTTTTATGGGGTCATGTGGTCCCTCTGTCCATAGCGGAAACACCAGAAGTGTGAAGAGGGGACAGAGTGTGGTTAGAAGAGGATGGGGGGGAAAGGGAGCCATCTAAAAATATCCCATCCTGGCTAGGCAGAGTACAGCAGGAGGAGTCAACCCCTTGAATCTCCCTTTAAAAGGGAAATGCTGATTGAACACAGGGGCCGGTCCGCACTACATGTAGGGTAATCAGCACTTCCTTGGATCGACAAGGTCTCACCCCAGCTAGTAAGGGGGTTGGTGGGGAAATCACCATCTCCTTAACATGTCGATATGGAATTAGAAACAGGGTGTGAGTTTTTTTGCCATCCCCAAGACTGTACAGTAAGGATGGGATTCCTTCCCAGCAGAGGCGGATATCAACTCCGGGTAATGAAAGCTTTCCGCTGGCCCCTGCTGGGAGTGATGCATAACAAACCTTTAACCATCACTCTTGTAAAAAGGGATTTGATTCCATTACAAACCCCCAAGACTCACTCAAGCTGCACAGGGTTTGGTTTCTTCTGGCATCCAACGTCACATCGCATGGAGTGAAACCAGGCAATAAAAATACAAAAAAAAAGTCACAAGATGGCCATTAAAATAAAGAAAAATGTTGAATATTAAAAAGGTCCTATCTCCGATTACCACAGTTCAACGAATTACACTTCTACACTTTCTAGTATAAATGCAAACTTATTGTTTGCATTGACCACTAAAGCCAGAATCACGCACAAATCTCTTTGGAGCAGACACAGTAACAAACATGTTTGCAAGATGACTAATGTACTGGGAAAGCGTAGGGACAAATAATGATCTAAGCCTACAATGTTTGAGTTTTTTGCAATGGTAGATGTTTTCATGTATACATTAACCAAGCATGCCGTGGGAGCTGAACGCCGAAAGGACGGTGTGAGGAGCCCTCGATCCTGTGCACAGTGGTGAATGTGGAAAGAGCTTTCTACAAAAAATACCATGTCCTTGAGAAAACATTCAAATTGGTTGAATTGCAGTCTTCTCCTGAGACTCTATGGCAAACCCATAGAAAAGCATAAAAATGGGAATGAAGTGAACATTTCTGACAGCTCACTTGCAGTACTAATAATTTTGAGTATGCATGTTTGATTCAGATGTAATTTGCCATAACCTTAAATAGAAAGCCAACATCCGCAAATACAAAAACAACGCAAATCTCAGGAACATTGTGTAAACTAGGAACAAAAAACGAAGTCTTTCACAACATTTTACAACAATAACCACACTAAAAGCCACACCAAAAGATTAGGATAACAACTGAGCAACACTAAATATTGCAACTTCTAACAAAAATCAAATCTTGAAGGCTGACTGATGGGTAGCATTTTAAAATGGGTTTCTATAACAGGCAATTCATTTTATATAGAAAAAAATCAAATGGTCTGCATTTTTAAAATGGGCTTTGAAAATGTAGTCAAAATTACGAAAATGCTTGCCATTAGCTTTAATAGAAAGCAAACATTTGAAACCACAAAAACAACGCAGATCTCATGAAAACTGGTCCATCTAGAAACAAAATTGAAAGGGTTTCACAACACTGACAAAACTGCAACTTAAAACAACAATCAAAAGCTAAAGCTTAGAAAGTCTTTGGCACCGTTCTGAAAGGGTTTCTGCAATAGGCAGTCATTGATTTTTAAGTCAAATGGAAGGTCTGTGTTTTAAATGGGCTTTGAAGGGTGGTGAACATAGTTACATCAAGTCATGTTAGTAGCTCTGTCTAATACACACTAATTTCAATTAAACATCCTAATACACAACTACAAACAAATGTGTCAACCACACAGTAACAGGACTGCTATACATTAAAACAGACTTAATTCAAAACATCATGATGGTTAATTTGTAATAAAAGGCTCTAAAAGATGACAAATATGAAATATGCTGACATGATTAGCAAAAAGATGCACAGTTGTCTCAGCTGGCATCATTCTGGTGTCACAGAAGAAATGATCATCAGTGTGGGAGTTGTGTCCATTTGTGGGCGGCTCTTCATGAGCGGATGGAAGAGGAATCGGCAAGGAACATACAAGATGTTTTAACCAAAAAAAAAAAAAAAAAAAAAAAACTATCGGTATTCGGGGCAAATAATAAAAGCACTAAACCCACTCAAATGTAACAAAGGGTTCATCCATTTTAGAAAATATCTGCAATAGGCCATAGTTGAGAAAATAGCATGGTGATCTAACACAGCCAAACAACTTTAATCACAAAACGGCCGATCTTTCCAGATCTTACTAAAGCCTAAATTAAAAGGCTTTTTTTCCTGTACTGCCAGGATTGCGGCTGACCCGTTCAGACTGGACACAAAGGTGCAAATTAACATTTGCAACCAACTATAAAAACACAGAGCACCATTTCTATGCAACTGAACACCAAGGCAGATGTCCATTCAGAACGGGATCATATACTTTGCATAAAAAAAAAAATCTCTCAAACATTGTGTCTGGCACAAACAATGCACTGGAACCGGTCCTCTTACAATTCTCCTGATATCCCTTCCAAAGCACAACACAAGCAAAACTCTCTCGTTTACAAGTATCTTTAATAGGCACCTGCATAAACATAACTGCCAAACTTTTAAATCTTAGCTGTCATGCAACTAAGTAAAGGAAAAAGTTTCAACCACCATCCGCTTCCATTGCATCCGTCTTTCCACACAATCAAAGTGATTCTCCCAAACATCTAATTTTGTGTTCCACAAAAGAAAGAAAAACGGGTCTGGAACAACATGATCGCGTTTTCATTTCAAGCTTGTTTACTCCTTTAAAAACCGCTCAAATCTGAAAGACAAAATGCAGATGGTAAGTTCAAAAGACCCACTGCTGAAAACAGTATTAATAGTGCACACGCAACAAGAACATAATGTTGCAACCAAACACAACAATATCCTCTTCTGAGAGACTCTAACTTCTTATTATGCATTGTGGAAATTATGACAGCTGCATTTGGTCCACAAAACCCTGTAGGAAGCACTATTGAAACGGGCGCCACACACAATAATAAAGGGTGTGGACAAAAATAATAAAATAAACTGCAGTAACGGAGCAATGTCGTGATCACAGAAATATTAGACGTCACGTCTATAAAATGATGCAGCTCGGAAAAAAAAACTTTTTTTACTCAAATAACAAGAGATTCCCCTGTCAAAGAACACATATACATGTAACTCACAGAAATTAAATGTGTTTCCTTGTAATTAAGTGAACTAGCTAAAGCTAACACATATCGAAGTTGTTCCTACAGGCTAAATATACACTAAAATCAGTGTACAGATACTGTGTACTGTCTGAGAGTCTGAAGAACAAAAAACGAGTCTGTGTTTGGCGATGCGAGGACTCATATTCTGTACTGTATGTGTATTTTATTAAAAGCCGGTCAAACGATAGGGCTAGCGGCTAGTCGGCTAACTGGGCGATTAACGTTAGTCTTCCAGACTGATGAAACGCACACAAAACACAGGCGTTACCACAAGAAATGGGCGCTTGAGGGAGAAAGAGGGATGAGATGTGTTATAAAGAGGTGAACTCAGAGAGGAAAGCAGTTGAATGTGGAGGCGGTGGACAAGAGAGGCCTTGGTGGGATACTCACCCTGTCTATCTGTATCAGACTCACAGCAAATCAAATCTATCTGAGCAGCCCAGGTTTAGCACAACAGGTCACAATATAATTTCCCCGGGTGGTTTGTCCCTGCTCCTGTGTGATTTGCTGCGAAAACACCAAGCCTTGTTTCTTATAGCCTCTCTGTAGAGCGTTAGTGCCTCCTAACCACCATCTTACATTAAACTAGTGAGGTGGGGGCGCGTCAAGTATGACTTTTTAGCGCATGCGCAGTTGGTGATGGGATTGGGCCTATGTGGGTAATGTAGTGTGCATTACAGAAGAACTATATTAAAGGTCGAACTGTGTGCTCAAGGGTATTTTTTCACATTTATATTGAAGCAAATTTTGATGTTATACATTTTGGACATTTCTTAAATTTAGTTTGTTGGCAAACAAATGGCTTGATGTAGTCCTGTTATAACCTGTTAAATTGTTGCTGTTTTATGAATCGTTTCATAAATGTTTTACTGCTTAATGTTACTGTTTTATTAGAGCAAGTTGTCACGTGTTTTTAAATTGTACACTTTGCCCAATTTATAAATTGCAATACATGTTGGCAAATAAAATAGCTTGATATTGCTGTTGAATGAATTAAGCTTATTTTATCTTATCTTTTTGAGTGAATTATGTTTCATAATTGTTTTTTACTAGTTAACTTTGCTGCATATTTTCATGTTTTCAAAATTGTGCCCAAGTTAAATACGTTGGCTACTATAGGCTTAACTAAAGCCAGAATACTACTACTACTACTACTACTGCTAATAACTGGGTAAAACGTGTGACAGCTAGCCCCCGTCAATTACCAGTAGCCAAAATATCAGAACAACATCTTTCTTTTTCTGTTTCTTTCTTTCTGTGTAATTATAATAACAACAACAAACGTGTTGCAGCTTGGCCCAGTTTGCCCTATATCAGTATTTTTATTTTATTATCTTTATTATTACATCACAAATGTAGAGGAAATTGGTGAAGTACTGATATTAAAAACTTGGAACTTCTCAAGTTTAAAAATACAGGTTTGCGCCACTTCTAAAGTTCAACAGTAGGTGGAGACACAGGCCAAGGTTTTTAGAAGGAATACATTTAATGTACACATTATCTGGGCTAGCTGAATCTAACCAAAGAAGGCATACATAGTTTAAAAATAAATAAAAAATTGTCCACAATCCACTTTCCAGTTTCAAAATCTCTCTCATGGACCCAAAGAGACAGGTCTGACCTTTCCAATTCAGGTACCAGCAGAGATCCCACCCAAATTGAGTCATGTTGGCTGTAGGAAATGAAGGCATGGTAGCGGAAGGTGGTATTTAGCAGTCGATCAGCCCTCTTGTAGCCTCTCCTTTTCATTCGCATCCAAACCCAAAGCAGTTTGATGTACCAAATACTATCACAATCACAAGCATAAACAGTAATAGCCAGAGCAACTCCTATAGGATATATATAGCTCCATAAATAACACCAGCAGATCCACAGCAGCCTTTAAGCCCGGTTAACAGGACAGTCATGCCTGCTCATACATCTCCAAACGCCTGCCGGAAAACGATGGCGAGCTGCTGCAAGTGTAACCCAGGGGCCAATCTGAGAGAAGTGATTTATTAAATAAAGCCATGAACTAAAAGTAATCACAATCACAGCTAAATGGATTGTAGCCGGCTTTCAAAGTTCTCAGCTTGGGGAAACCTTTCCACTTATTTTTTGGCTAATGAAAGTAATTGCATTCTGGTCAATGTGCAAACTAACTAACATAGGAGCCCGAAGATCCCTCTGGATGACATGTATGCTGTTAAAACTCAGATAGAGGTGCATTAATCTGGGAAGTAATGATGAAATATTTAAAGGAATAACACTTATGCCTGTCTTGGAAAGGTCTATCTTCTGGAAGTACGGTGATAGGAAGCGAAATATGTCATTTCCTAGATTGTTGTGGCTGAGACTCAACTCAGTCAGGTGGGGAGGCCAAAAACACGGTTTGTCAATGGAAATAGAGTTGAAACTCAAGTCAAGAGACTCTAAGAACTTCATATCATTGATGTTTTTGGCGATCTCAGCGAGGTCGTTTAAACGTTTAAAGGCTTAGCAGGGGTTTTCTCAAGGCTGGAAACACTTTGTGTGATGAACATCCAAACCACCAGAAGCCACTCTCATCCAAAAGGTGGTTTGACAGGTTCAAGATTTGTAGAGACTTTATGGCTGAAATTAGACTGCATGGAAGAATGTTCATTCCTGTACCGGAGAACTTCAGGTTCAGCTTCAGTTTGTTGACTAGTTCCATGCTAATGTTAAAAGTGGGGTATAGTGGTCCTGATGGTTGTGTACACCATCAAGCACCTAACACTCGTAGATTGGTGATGTGATTCTGCTTTGGTAGGTGGAAGCCATCAGGAGTGACCTCGATGTATGTGATGTTTAAAAACACTGTTTCCTCAAAAGATGATTTCCTAATATTTTTGAACAGTTTCACCATCACAGAGCTGTTTATCCAGGTGTCTACGATGCACAAGTTCCTGAAGACACACAAATCTCTGAAAGCCTGTAAAGCATCAGTCCTGATGGTACATTGGTCGGGAAACAACTTAACCAGCTGAATTTTTTTAGCTTGGGTTTGGTCAAAATCCATAATCATGTTATCGAAAATGTCGAAATGCTGGCAAAAAGAGCCATTTTCATAGTTTTGCAGTTCTGTTCCATCTCCAAATATGATTTTTTTTTTCAAACTGATATTTTGAAGAGGAGCAAAGTCATCCACATTAACGGAACTAGAATCTTTACTACCAATTGCAAGGTTGGAAAGGTAACTTAAGTTACCAAATGAGCCTGGAAGTGCATAACTGGGATCTGGATTGCTGGAAAGGTCTAGCATGCTTAGCTGGGGCAAACACAAATTAGGAATGACGGTCAGATGGTATTTTCATTTCAGAGTTGCTGCTGAAGGCATCAGGGGAGATGTATTGAAGTCCACAGTGTGTCACTTTTGAGGAAGCAGAAATGGGTTAAACCAGACAGATCACCGTGATCAATGCTGGAGACATCTAAGTAGGCTACTCTATGCTGTTTGATAAATGTGATGGAATCCTTGTTAGATTATTATTGGAAAAATCTTTTGTGTGCTCAGTCAAATTGGAACATTATCCAGATTCTTCGCCCTGTGCTTTTAACAAAATTAGTAAGAGGCATGAGATAAGCACAGGCCAGATACTGGATGACATCCTCTGAAAATAAAAAGGTATATGTTAAATCCTGAATTAATTATATATGCATTCATTAATTTTGCTAAATGTGCAACGGAACAGCTAATGCACAAATACCTGTCAAATAATCTAATAAAAATATGTAAATATAAAAATGTAAATACATAAATCAAACTATATATTAAAAATGGAAAATATGATAAATAGATATTATAAAATATCATAAAATAACATAAAATATTCTATTTTACAGTTTCCTGTACTGCAGATTATTTTTTACATATAACAGTATTAAAACATTAAATGACTGCTGTGTACTTGATTATGTGGCCTTATAAAGACACGCCTGCACATGTTATTAACCATATTAACAAAACAAAACAAAACATTCACAACGGTATTTTCCAGAGTACTTGAACTTCCCTAAATGCACAGTACTCATCTTCTCTAAATGCCCAGAGGGAAAACCTTAAATGGGCAATAGTGTGCAATACCTCTAAAGTAATTTATCTTAAATGTATCTACCACACATTTAGTTAGTTTAGTTTTGTTACTGAAAAGTCACATTTCAGTATGACTTAAACCTATTGACTGCGCATTTGCATATTTAAAACACGCTTTATTCACTCATGTTAATGCTTATGTTAAAGCTCTAGTTGCAACACCTTCCATCAGTGCTCTCTATTCAATTTCTATAATGTGCGTGTCTGTATATATATATATATAGAGAGAAGAGAGAGATAGAGAGAGAGAGAGAGAGAGAGAGAGAGAGAGAGGAAGTGAGAGAGCGCACTCAAAAGTGCTAGGATTTCATTGAAAATGTTAATGCACTAATTAAAGGGCCATATAGGTCGGTCTAAACAGGGGATGAGAGGGATTTGTTTAATAATGAGATTTTAAATATTTAACACCAGTCACAATGATAATGGTTTCAGGAGGGAGAAATAACCAGACTATTGTTGTGGTGACATTGCTAAGGTCAGGTATAAAAAGGAACTATGGAGGGACTTTCCTTACTACTGTCTTACAAGAAAATTGTGATTAAGCACCTTTGTTTATATTATGAAATGAATTGATTAACAAAAGACGTTTATACATACATATTTGTTTTGTTCTTGGGTGTAGTTTAGATAACTACATCTGTGAAACTAAATTATCATAGAAACTATGAATGAGCAAATATTACACAGAATATATGCACGTTTTTCTTGTTATATAAAAATGTAAAAATTTTCAATAAGAAATGGGATTTTTTTAAAGGATTTCTAAACAAATTACTATATTTTTCTATTTGCTTTGGGATAAATGTGCTTTTCAAAATTCCCAGCAAAACATTACATTATCTGTTTGTTTTTTTCTCCCTGCTTTTTCTTTGCTTTGTTTGAAGTGTGTAATAAATAGTGGGTTTTGGGATTTACATGTAATCTCTCCATCTTGAGCAGGAACAGTGACAAGAAGGACTGGTTGATTCATGTGAAAAAGGAAAGGCAATATATAAATCTGTCTGCTTCTTTTAGAGAAATGTAAAAATCAGTCACTGGTTACTTAAGTAATATATGACATCATTTACAGTAATTAGCTTGCAAATTACCTTTTACATTAACACTTTAATTTTAAGATTCATATGCTATAATCTTCCTCCATAATGTGATGAACGATCACCCTACATTTTACGATTTTTATATCTTTAATAATTTACTCAAAATAATTCACTCCAAAAGACACTAATTTATGTACGACCAAATTAACTTTCTCTGATTTAGAAAAATAACATTCGAATACATTCTAAACATATTAATATCATTAATAAAAACAGGTATAACTGTTATTAAGTTAAGTTCGTAATATAATAATATGAGGAATGTTATAACAACCACTCGTTGGAATGTTTCATTTTAAACAGTCTATGCACCAGACTCGCGTTAGGTCTTCGCTTTTCCGAAAACACCCGATTACGACGCGGGTAAAACTCTGGATCAATTACGGCGCCTTCGGTTTTCCGAAAATGGCCGAACGCAGAACAGCCGCTTTCCGGAAGATCCGGGTGCTGGGGCTTCAACATAAACAGCAATGGCGGAGGCAGCGGCAGCGGCAGCGTCAACAGCGGCTCCAGCAGTTATCGGAGGCTGGACGAAGCACGTAACCTGCAGGTTAGTGAAAATCATTCGACGGAAGCGGTTGTCGCGATATTAAACGGTCTCAAATACTAAACGCAGCTGCCTGTCCGTGCGTCGACGGCGAGCCATCGGATAGCGCCGCTGTCTTTGTGCTGAACTGGATGAGTGTGTGTTTGTTGTTGTAGCGCACCGAATCAGCGATAAGTCCGACAGTGGCTGCTATTTGCGGTCCTTTCTTCCTCTGTGTGAGTGTTTATCTCTGCAACCTCCATGTAGTTAAAAACAACAACAACACGGCACTGAATCCTCCACATATGGCAGTCAGTTTGACAGCAAAGAGTATTTAAGGAAGCCGTTTAACAATTTCGACATCAGCCAGTGTGTCGTTGTAAGCCTTGATGATTTATGAATAGGAAATCATTTTCCAAGCTTTATTTTTACTAAGTCTAGTCATGACTGTACCAAATAACCTTTTTTATTTATCAATATATCTAACGTTAGTAGTATACAGTAAAAGTAGTTGTTTTTGAGTTTTCAAACCTAAGCAATATGTAATGTTTATATTAACACTGTTGTCAAATGTAACATATGAAGGCTTATGTGGTTCAAGCTGTTTATACAATAAATGGTGTGAGCAATGTTTTATGAATCAGTCATAGGCTTTTTAAGGCTCTGATGCTTATTAGTATGACATGGGTATTGATAATTTTTATGTTAGAATGCAATAAAGCAATAAAGTTCATGCCTTCAGATGTGAAAAATCCTATGCAGTGGGTTCTGCGTGCGTGTCAAGCTCAAAAAACATTTTCTTTTGTAGGTATTTCATGCACGGGCTTTGCAAAGAGGGTGACAACTGTCGATATTCACACGACCTCACCAGCTGCAAGCCAACCATGATCTGCAAGTTCTTTCAAAAAGGATGCTGTGCTTATGGAGACCGTTGCAGGTAAGAGAAACAATGCTGAAACGTTTAGACTCAAAATGTGCTTCAAAACAACCGCTGACTCTCTTGACTAGATCTGTGCAGATGTTACATAACATCAAAGGTAATGTAATCTGTATTTCTGTGTTCGGGGCCGTAACACAGTGGTAAGCAAGGCTTCTGAGAAATGCTGCATGTAGCTTCAGTACGTACCCGTGATATTCGAGAAGCAGAATTTTCTGTTAACAAGTACTTGAGTTTGTCGCTTTCTTAAAGGGAGTGTCTTTTTGCTGCCAAACACAAAAGTTAATATTTTGAAGAGTCTTTTGACATTGGCTGCCACTGACTTTCATTGTATATAAATATATTGAGTATATATATATATATATTTTAAATATAAAAAAAATGCTTACACAGGTTTGGAATGACAAGAATTTTCATTTTTGACTTAACTGTCACTTAAGAGATGTCAAATCAACTACATTTTACACAGTGGCATGTACAAGGAGAGAGCCCCTGCCCCTTTAATTGCAGACACTAAAGTGTCCGAACTAGGTGCCCCCAAATCGTGATTTCTACCAAGGGGGAAAACCGCTGATGTGCACTCGTAATGAAAATCCGGAGGTCTGTGCACGCCACTGATTTAATGCATTTATCATGCATTAAATGTTGCCATTTTTAAATCTAAGCACACCAAGTGCCCTACAAACTGGTCTACAAACAGACTGTTTGCATTTGTGTTGTATTAATGCTGTCTATAGATATATGAATGCCTTAACTAATGCAACACAAATGCAAATGGTCTATTTGTAGGCCATTTATTTTTGAGTGAAACTACTGCCGTTTACATACCTCTAGACACTCAAAAAGAAATGGCCTACAACCAGACCGCCTTTGGCCATTGCAGTCAAATGCATCGGCACTGAGAGCAGTGCAAAAATTAGCCTGCGAGCCAGACAGTGCAGACGACGTTTGTCTCATATTTGTCTGCGGTCATGTGTATCCCCATAGTAACTGCTGCCCCCGGCTCGGCACTATGGGAATGTCTTTGTTTGCTGAGACTGTTCTATGACAGCATTACATCTGACCGAGATCTCCCTCTTGTTTGGCTTGAGAGGACTGTTTCCTGTGGTTTCAGGGTCTTGAGCTTAAATCTCTGAAGTCTGGAGTCCAGATTGATGTCTGACAGAGTTGTATTGTCAGCTTTGTCAGATGTATGGGGAGGTGCAGTGATGCTTTTGTCCCCATATGGGGTTTACCGCATTATTGTCCCTGTGTTTTTTTTTTTTGCGAGAAGTGGGGGGGGGGGCTGAGCTTTCATTAAGTGTGTGTTGAAAGGGCCTCAATGTATGCTTCATTATGGATGGATTCTTTTTTCCTGCTTTGTCTATCTCTTGCCGTCTCCTTCCATGTGCCTCCCCCCACACCAATCTGGGGGCCAAATAGAGCAGCACACTGCAGCATGCATGGCAATTACATAACCCCAGTGTGTTAACATGCATCTCTCTCTCTGTCTCCTGCTGCTGTTGCTACCGCCGTCAGGTTCATTCGGTTCATTCTGCCAGTCTGCAGCCACTTGTGCTTCCACCGCTGTCATTTATTCATGCGACCCCCACGTATAGACGGACACAGGCGCACAAACACATATTGGGCTAGGATAGGGCTGAAAGACCCAAGAAGGTTGAGGATGGAGAGGTCTGTGGAAGTTTAAGGAAAGCACTGAAGCATGTTTTGATGGGGAATAATGAGAAATATAAAGGTCAGAAGCTAAACTATGACGATGTCATCGGGCTTGTTAGCTATCGTCAATAATGGTATGCTACGAGTGCTTTTTTGGGGGAATGGTTTTCTGTAAGATTTCATTTAGAAATCGTATTTTCATTCTTGTTTTAAGTTTAAATAATTGATTTTTCAAAAATATATTTATAAAAATATTATTATTATTTATTAAAAATATACTTATTACTAAATTTACTCCTTTTTTTTTCTGCAGCTCAAATTAAAGTGGTTTGATTTCCAGGGAACACATACATAATCGTCAATGCATACTTCAAATTATTGAATGCATGTTGGTTTGAATAAAATGCTTTTTTTTTTTTTTTTTTTTTTTTTTTAGAAAAGCAATATGTCACTTAGTACAAGTAAATCTACAAATCAAATACGCAGCATGTACATATTTTATATTACTCATATTACTTATGATATGAATAATGATCAACACTTCATTTATTACAAACACTGTACCATGAATGCTGTAAAAAAATAACCTTGAATTGTATTTACAATTAAAACCTTATTACCTTATTGCCAAATTAAAAACATTGCATCATCCTCTTAAGGAATTCTAATGGATTGGTTATTGTCTTAAACAATTACTGCATGTGAGAACTGTTCCTTACTAACAATTATGTTGTCTGTAACATGATGCAGGCAACCTAGCACTACATTTAAAACTTGTTCTTACACACTAGTAAGGTCGACTGGTTTATCTAGATTTGTTTTCTTGTATTGCTTTTGAAATGTTTAGCCATTTATGTTTCCATTAGCATGCTGAAGACTGTAGACCGTCTGCACTGTAAAGCCCACTCGGAAATGTTACATATTTAAATGAATCACTTCTGAAAGAGGCTAACTGCTGCATTATGATTGTGAATGAGACATGTACTCACCATGGTAACCAGACACACTTTTCAGGTTTGTGACTGTATCACCTTGAGAAAAAAAAATATCACCATTGGGGAAACACTCGGACACCTAAGAAAAAAAAAACACCTAGGCGCTTAATGATTATAATGTGCTAAAGCCTGTCTAAAATGGTTTATCTGAAAACATTGTTTTAATAACAGCCAACACTCATTTAAATATGTTATACAAGTAAATAAGTAATAACATTTCATAACTATTCCAGACCACTGAGAACACGTTTTTTTAATTCAGAAGCTTTCCTTTCAGAGAAAAACTATGTAGACCTAGGGGGACATTTTCTTTGCATTGCTTACCTGGTGTATCAGTCCATATTTTATTATATTTTCATTAAATTTGCATTGTGCCTCAGGTATGAACATAGCAAACCTGCCAAGCAAGACGAAGTCTCTAGTTCTAAGCCGTCGATGCCGCTGACCGCTGCTCCCCTTGCTGGCACTCCTGATCCCGTGTCTGATGGGCCAGGTGGTACGACCGATGCCCAGGAGAAGCCCCAAGGCTTGGGGGCAGTGGACTGGGTCAATGCTGCCGAGTTCGTCCCAGGGCAGCCCTACTGTGGGAGGGGTGAGTGTAGCAGGGAAAGATGTTCAGTTGTCATTGCCAAGACAATCTGTGAAAACAGTGCCAGCAGATAAGCCAAGCATTCGGTGTACAACATGAAGGCTGTTTTACACTTAGGCTTCTATTTTATATCTGTTTGTTTGACCAGTGTTTTGCTTTGTCATAATAATGCTGTCACTGTTGTGGTTATTACTGTTTTTGTGGCACACTTCTTCATTCCTGTATACAAGAACCAAAGGAACTGATTTTCACTTCCTGGAAAATAAATTAGAAAAAGTGTATCTGGAATTTCTTACTCTGATTCTTTGAAAGGCTTTTCAATACGTTTTTGTAAATAATTAGATAATGTATTGTTAATCCTCTACAATAAGATTCAATTCATTAACATTAATAAATGCTTTAAAAGTATTGTTCATTGTTAGGTCATTAACACATAATGCATTAACTAACAAATCTTATCGTAAAGTGTTACCAATTCATTTTACCATAGTTAGTGTTGCAGTTACACTTATACATTTGTCAAGTGCTTTTATCCAAAGCGAGTACATTCAAGTGACGCATTTTATCAGTTATGAGAAAACATATCGTATTTACTTGATGTGCAGCGAATTCGATCGTTGGCACTCGATTGAGCCATTAATGGAATCAGTATTGCAGAACTCCAGACCGACACCACGCTGATATAATAGTATAGAAATTATACTAAAATAACACTGCTATGTTGTAATGTAGCCCATTAAATGTAGGCTTTTTACAGTTGCCAAGCAACATAGCAATTCGGCACATTCTTATAGAACATGTGGCCTCATGTGTGCATTTATCGCCATTTTATGACTACTTCAAACGTGGCGCATACAATCAAAACTCGCCGTTTTATAATGCAGCATAAATCAGCCCCCTTACTAAAGTTTGACTGACCCTGCAGACACAGGAGAGCTCAGGCTTTGCTCTACCAGTGTGCTCTCTTGTTCTTGCTGGCCCAGACCCTCTTCCATTTATCATAAAGGGTGACTTCATCAGCAAAGAGCTAAAGGAACCATGCTGTTTCTTTCCTAGTCTTTGGGTGGCGGCCAAAACTCCTACGTTCAAGAAAGCAGGTGCTTTTCTTCCAGCATTTACTGTGGTAGACAGCATTACGAAACCGTCAAATACATCAATAATTCTTGCGGTTTCTTTCTTGCAAATTTCTCTCATGTCTCAGTTTTTTTTTATCCACAATAATGTGGTTGATTTCCTATCCCTATCCAGGAACTTGGTCATTTAATCTTATAATATTTGTTGTTCCTTGCAGCTGACCCAGTGCCATTAGAGGGATCTGGACCTCTTATCGAAGAAGAGTACGAGAAAGAACTAGGTAACAAAGAAATGAAGAAACAGCTTTGTCCGTACGCTGCTGTTGGTGAATGTCGCTATGGCCTCAACTGCGCCTACCTCCATGGTGACGTTTGCGACATGTGCGGCCTACAGGTTCTCCACCCTTCCGACTCCTCTCAGCGCTCGCAACACATCAGGGTAAATAGCAGACTTGCATCTTTTTCTTAGACTCTTTTCATTTGTGAAAGTTTTAGCGTAAAATGTCGTAATATTTGTTTACGGCAGGCCTGCATCGAAGCTCATGAGAAAGACATGGAAATCTCGTTTGCCATCCAGCGTAGTAAAGACATGATGTGTGGCGTGTGCATGGAGGTGGTGTTCGAGAAAACCAACCCCAGCGAACGCCGTTTCGGCATCCTCTCCAACTGCAGCCACTGCTACTGCCTCAAGTGCATCAGGAAATGGCGGAGCGCCAAGCAGTTCGAGAGCAAGATCATAAAGTAAGACTCAAGATAATTAAACGTGTATTAAGTAAGATTCTGGGGAGATGATCTTCAATAATTTTTAATATAGTATGACCGTTATCTTACGATTATCATCTCTAATTGTAATTGTCCACCTCTTCTTTTAAAGATCAGTGCTGGTATAAAAAGAAGAACCAAATTTTTTGTGACAAATCAATGTGTTCCCAATCAGGTCCTGCCCAGAGTGTCGAATCACATCGAACTTTGTCATACCAAGCGAATACTGGGTGGAGGACAAGGAGGAGAAGCAGAAACTCATTCAGAAATACAAGGATGGCATGGGGTACACAGAATTTTGAGAATTTTACTGATTAAAATAATTATTAAATACTGTCATTTACTCGCCCTATTGTCGTTTGCCGCCCATGGAACACAAAATGTGACTTTCTGAATTGCATTCTGGACACTAAGAGTCACAAAGGTACTGGGTTACTCCGCCACAGTACCCCCGACGCAATCTAAAATAGTCCGAATATAAACACTTATTATAGGTGCACCCTAGTGATTCAGGACAAGCTAAAAACACGGGTTGGAAAATTGATTCATGGTGTACTCGCTTATTATATACATTTTTCTACATTTTGAACATAAACAAAGTTAAGGACTGCAGCTCTGATTGGTTGTTTCTTAACGGGAGCGATGTATTTTCTGCAAATGGCAATAGGACCACTGGGAGGAGCCAGAGGAGCTTGATTTTTTTTTTTCAGAGATTATCTGTCTCATATTCTACTGTGAGGACATAATGACAGGTTTAACAAATATGTAAAAAATATATTTTTACAAAAGTTACCTACTGCAGCTTTAAGATTAGTAAATGACAGAATGGTAATATTTGGGTGCACTGTCGTTTTAAGCCTGAAGCATTTTATGATTCATTTGTTTATCTAATTAGCTTTGTCCATCTTCATACCCAGGAGTAAACCATGCCGATATTTTGATGAAGGCCGTGGGACCTGTCCGTTTGGAGCCAACTGCTTTTACAAGCACGCTTTTCCCGATGGGCGCCTGGAAGAGCCTCAACCCCAGAGGAGACAGACCGGCTCCAACGGAAGAAACCGGGTAAAGCTTCTACTGAAGCCTAACGGCTGTTTTCTCCCAATGTTAGTGCCAAACTAAAAACTTTGTTACGTGAAAGCATATCGTATTTACTTAATGATGTGCTAGGAATTCGATCATTGGCACTCGATTGAGCCATCAATGGAATCTGTGTTGCAGAACTCCAGACGGACGCCACTCTGGGATCTTTTCGACGAGCGGGAGAACAGCGACTCCTTCGACAACGAAGACGAGATGGTGACGTTCGAGCTCAGCGAGATGCTCCTCATGCTTCTGGCTGCCGGAACTGACGATGATGTCACCGACTCCGAAGATGAGTGGGACTTGTTCCACGAAGAGCTGGACGATTACTACGAGCTATACCTATAGCAGGCCTCCTTCCATCCTTCGCTAACTCCCTCCTAGACTAACCCTTGTCCCTATTTACTCTGTTTCTATCCCTATTAGAAACTAAACAGAACTGTCTTGTGTGACTGATGGGCAGTAGTGTCTTTTTTCCCCTGTGTTGTGGCAGTGCCTTCCAGCAGGCCATTAAAATGATTAATTCATTTCAAATTCAATAAATGAATATAAAACACACGTCAAAAGACATTAAAAAATAGCTCTTGTGCTAAAAAATATTTTCTAGAAAGCCTTCTCCATTATGTGAGTCTGTCCATGTCTGGTTAATGTACTAGAAAAAGTATAAAGAGCAAAAACAAACGTTATTTAAAAAGAATTGCAAGAAAGGACACTAAGTTATACAGTATATAAAATTGGAAAGATATATCTAACAAACCTTACTGAATTCATCTCAGGTGTGGGTTTGACCTGTTTATCATTGACTGTGAGGATACAGCAACTGTGTATGACTTCACTAACTGGTGGCTGTTAATGCTTCTGATATTTTTGAAATATCCCTCTTCTCATGCACTGATTCTGACTGGGTGGGAGGTGGTGGTGGCGGGGAGCTTCCTGGAGGTCACAAATGCACTCGTCAACGTTCACGCGGACAACTCGTGACATTAAACCTTATGTAATGTCCTTTTGTTTCTCACTCTTATTAAATTATCCACCTGTTTAGCCGTACCTTACTAGCTGTGGTATCCCATGGGAAGTCCCTATGAACTGAGTGTGCTGATAATTTGTGAATCTGGACTCCCAAAAGCAGACTTAAATGCGTTCAAATATGAAGCTGAATGTTCATCAGTTTAACTGTCTATTAATTGTAAATCTGTTTTGCTTCAGTGAATATTGCATTATTAAGATCAGCTGGCAGTAGTCAAACCACAAACCCCCAATTGTTATTCGGTTCTTGTCGAACTTGGTCGATATGCATATGTTTATACAGAAATGTGCTTGTTTTCTATGGTTCAGAACCATCCAATGTAACTTGAAATAAAAAGTTTATTATCAAATGATTAGATGTCTATGTGAATGTTATTGACGGATTATATAGTCATATTTAGGCTTAGAGATAAAGTATCCAGGGCATTTTAGTTGCCTCTGTAGTTTGTGTAATGGAGAATAGCCTACTGTCATGGTTTTTAATTTAGCAGTTGTGCTGTGGGCTTATTGGAGGTTGAGGGCGGTTAAAGTATTATTCATGCATAAAGTATCATATTTTTTGGAAATTAAAGTTATACCTAGCTACAAAAAAAAAAAAAACATTTAGAAAACGATGGTTGTAAGTTTAAAGTCTTTTACAAATCAGCATTAAGAATACAGCTGACGCACACTGTAACAAACTACAGCATTTATAATGAAACCATGCTCAGACTCTTATAAATAATGATACTCATTAAGTTCATACCAGGCTTCTGATGTCCTACATCAGGCTTCTGTGAGTGATTACGCTTGAATGCACATCATCTTTAAGACAAATGTGTCTTGTCTATAAAAGTACTGCTTTGGAAAGGCCTTTTGCATTTTACTTGTTCTCCATTTTTATGGAAGCTGGTTTGTAAAAGGCATCATATTCCTACATTATACTTATTTTATTAACATTATCTTTCCAGAAACAAAGCCTCTTTAAATAAAATGCTTTGCTGGTTTTATTCTGAGATTGCACCCCCCCCCCCTCCCCTTTAAAAAAAAAAATAAATTATTGCTAATAATTTTAATAAAAATGTTCAAATATGTATATTTTCACTATGGCTTCAAGTATAAATGTAATATTTATTTTGTGAAGGTAATTCATACCTTTCAAATTTTTCCACATTGTAATTAACATTTTCTATATTTTAATTCATCCTAAAATCGTACTGATTTTTTTTTTAATGTAATATTAATATGCTTGTATTGTAAGGTAAATTACAAATTGGATGGGTTTTTTTGTTTGTTTTTTTATTGTTGCATTTTGTACATTCTTCTATAATTTCTATAGGCTACTGTAGATTTTTTTTGTAATATTTAAGTCGCACCTTGGTGAAATCGACGTACAGGCCTATCGAAAGGAAATATAAAAAATATAATATAAAAAAAATATATGAATTCAGTAGCCTGCCATCATTTTAAACGTGGAGATGAAATGTTCACAGCATAAATCCATGTTTTTAACGAATATAAGATGCGTAGATTTAATAGTCACTTTAATATTTATCCGGTTTAATTGGGAGGGATTCTGTATGAGCACATTCCATTCCAACGCAATTCCATAACGGGATTTCCTCCTCTGCCCCCATGAGCGGCTATCATTACACCAGCCGAGCCAAAACAAGTCGGGAGGAGAAGGCATGAATACAATGACCGCTGAAATCATAAAAGACATCTCCCAGCCCGACTCACCTGTCTCCTCAGCACCAGAAAACGGACAGCTGTTGTTCATCCGAAGCGTCGCGTCCAGGAGGGACACGCAGACCACCAGCGGCAGCGCCAACCTCGAGGAGGGCAGCTCCCAGCCCCTGGTCTCCTCCTCAGCCACAGCTCAGCCTCAGTCTTACACCATGACATCGGGCGAATTCATGCAGTCCACCCCGCTGTTCGTGCAGAGGTCTAGTAAGAACATGTTTTATAAGATCCTGTGTTTCCTCGTGCTCGTTCTTCAAGGAGGCATGCTGGATTTCTACCTCATCATCTTAACGGATCTCTACTGGTGCTCGTGGATAGCCACGGATTTGGTGGTTATATCCGGATGGGCGATCTTCTTCATGAAAAACGCCAGGAGCAAGCGAGAACGAGCGTGTGGTTTCCACCAGAAGGGCTCCATCTTCGGATGCAACCTGGGGAGTTCACCTTCGCGTACCTGGCATGGCTCATCTACGTGATCGCGTCCACCCCGAAAGTGGTGCTCGTCCTGGAAACGTCCATCCTCGATCTGATCGCCCTCAAGGTGCCGTTTGGCATCACCGGGTTTAAAATAACCATGCTGCTGTGCGCGCCTTTGCTTTACTGCCTCATCAACTCCGTCATCGAAGATCCAAACGGCTCCACGCGCTTTCACTCCCAAGGCTGCTTCATGAGCACCTGCTTAGACATCCTAGACAGCTTCACGCTGGTGGAACTGCTCCTTAAAAACGAAATCCCGAGCATATACCTTAGGTACACAGTTATATCGGTGTATTTCATCGCACTGGGCGTCCCGGTTGTTTGGCTTTACGAGTTGACGGCCTCAGAGATGAACTGTCGCTGGGTATGGGCGAGGTTCTTCACCGGCGTGCTGCTCAACGGTCCGCTCTTGGTGGTCAGATGTTTCCTCGTCTTTGTTTACAAAACGCCCATATCGGTTTTCATGTTCAAGAACATCTTCTTCTTGGGGTGTAAGTGCCTGGAGCTGGTTGAACAGTGCACGTCTTTAAGAGGTGTCCGACGGTTTGCACGTGGACGCGGGGGAAACCCATCCCAGTTCTCCCACTGCGTTTCCGAAAACGACATGTGTCCTCACGGCTATGTGAACACGCTGGCTGTCAATACTCAGTCGTAGATGCCCATTAGGGACTGGGTTTGACCGGCCGGGAGCCACGTAGGCTACTACACAGTGTGCATCAGCCCTTTTAAGGGAAGGTACTACAGAGGTGCTAACATTCCTTGATGAAGATTATACACACAAACCAATTAACACATGCAGAAAATGTATTGCTATAGCAATATGCTATATATTTTGAGGTACGGTCAGCTGCGAGGGTTAAAATGGTCAAAACGTATTTTAGAATTAAAAATCACAAGTTAATAAGAAGTATTTTGTTTATAAGGTCTTAACAGAAACTCAGTATGCACATTAGGAACCATGTAATTTTCACAAGTGTGCACAAGTGAACTCCACAAAAATGTGTTTTTGTGATGAACTCACTGGTTGCTAGTTGTCAGACTAGTTTTGCTGTGTTTTTTTTTTTATTTTAGTAAATAAAAAAACAACAACAAAACGGGCAATTACCAACAATAAGCACAATTAGGGTTCTGTACAAAACTTGAAAGATTTGGTTTATTAGGCATTGGCCTGAATCCAAAATATAATTTGTGTCAGACATGCCCAATAATTAGACATTATTTGCTTGGTATATGTGTTCTAAAATCAGAATAATTCAATGGCTATGACAACAATAGCCAGTATTTGTCCAATCGAACCTAAATACACATTTATCCCTGTAGTACCTCTCCTTATGAACACCCCGTCGTCCTCCTCTACTCTCAACTGGTGCTACAACCAAGCCACTCAATGTGCCAATGAAAAACTTTCCCTCCTGTGACCTCTGCAGTATATATGGAATGGGATGTGACTGTCAGCCAGTGCTTATATAATGATACGAGAATCTTTGATTTGCACTTGTTTTGTGAGGCACTTTAATTACGTGAGGATTATTCAACCGAGGAAAGGTTATAAGTGCAATGTTGTATAATTTATTTTCTATGTAAAAAAATGTCCTTAACTGACACTAGGCTCATGTAGACACATTTATAGTGCTTTCAGACACCTTGAGATGTACCTGAATGCACTCGTCAAAAGTGTAAATACTGTATGCCTTGTGACTTGTTAGGCTTGGTGTACACTTTAAATTGTGAATGTGATGTAGTCCTTTCCTATTTGAAATATGTGGAAATGGTACTTAGGAATGGAAAACTGTCGAACGGTGTATTATATGGATTCATAATGTTCCTTAATGTAATAATAGGCTACTCTAAGCATAGAATCTATGAGGATAACTGAACTGTAATCCATCTTTAATGACCAAACTCCATTGCTGGTCCCAACCGGCTATAATATTACCAACATCAGTTTGTACAAGGCTACCTCTCTTTACAGAACCTCATGGTTGAAATCACAAACTAGTCTGTTATTTATGCTCAATTTCAGATGCTGTTTTATTCATGCCAGTAAATGAGCTATGATTAACACAATTAGTAACATTTTGATCATGAAAATTATAGTGCTGATAGATAGACTTTATTATAATCTACATGCAGTGCATTTCTGTCTAAATGAGAATCTACGTAAATATGTATATCTCCAAGCTCACTGCTTATACTATATTTACACCAGGAACTTGAACATATATGTCAAAGCTTAATATCCATGTTTCTCAATCCTCCACCAAAATGGAAAAATCTGACATCATTTACACACCCTCATGTCGTTTCAAACCTGAATGACTCGCTTTCTTCTGTGCAACACGAACAAAGATATTTTAAATAATGTTTTTGTACATATGAAGAAAGTCTATGGGGTCCAAATAATGTTGGTTTGGAGCCAACTGAACTTCAGTGAATAGAAAAAAAACTGTTTTTTTCAAAATATCTTCTGAATAAATAAATGCATCCAGGTTCAGTGACACGAGTGTGAGGAAATGATCACAGGAAAGTCATTTTTGGGTGAGCTATCACAAGCAAGCTTGTCCTGTCACTTTTAGTTTTAAAAGAGAGTATTATGTACGCTAGTCTAATATGTAATTACTAACAAATGTGCATCCTTATTCTAACATATTATTACTCGTGTGCTTTGAGGATTGGGGTACAGGGTGAGCTAAATGTGTTAAATATGCAGGCCGAAAGTGCATTATGGGATTTTTGTGCCTCATTGCGCAGTATTTAACCTGACAAATATATACCACTACATTCTACGCATGTTTTTTAAACTACAGCTTTTAGTGTATGTACATAATCTTTTTGATAAGGAAAGCGACTTTTCAACCCCTCCTCTCACTATTTATCCACATTAATGTTTTACAGAGAATTTTCTTACAAGGGCTTTAATTTGCAAGTTAATTTATGTTTACACAAGACAGCTGCGAGGGTTAAGAAGCATCCTGGTTAAATTGGTCATAAAGTAATTTGAGGTCCAAAGTTGGATGTAATTTGATGCAAGTTATTCTTTAACTATATGAATAAGTAAAAAGCACACAGAAAATTACCAAAGAATGCTGCTTTATAAATTCAGAAATGTACTTAGATAATATTATATACAAACTTCGAGAGTAGATGGTTATAGCTGTTAAACTGGAATGAAAAAAAAAGTGCAATATAATACAACAAAAGATTTCATCTGAGCAATTAATATGAAAAGAGACTACAAATGTAACATTGCAAGCCCAACCAAATTACTTAGACGTGTGTTCAGTAGCTAACATAAGCTTAAAATCATGTGCTTAGCTGTTCTGTATCAAGTTGTTTATCAAGGTACTTGTTCTGCGCCACAGTAAAAGAGCTGATCATTGAACTTGTCCGTCTAGTCTGTTTCCTGTTTCTGTTGACACAAATAGTATGAATGTTTTATGTGTGACGACTAAACATAGACTGTTCAAGAACATCCTGCCATGGTGCTACGGCACACTGCAAATTAAATAAACAGCCAAAAGACCTACAAGAAATTTAGATCTCTGTTGTTTCGGTGAAGAAACCAGAAGAGATCGGGCTGTTCAGGAAGAGGTTCATTTGTAACTTGGCCAGAGAGGAAAGGTCTTGCTGAAACTTGGGGTCCTCCCTCACTGTGGAATACCTGGAACCATATCCCTGATCGGACCCTCGTGATGGTCTCGCCTCAGAAGCCCCCTCCATTTCACTTTCCTCCATCTCCACCGGCTGGGACATGTCCATCCCCTGATGCAGATTGAAGCTGTGTTCCATTGAGGGTGGAGGCGCTATCAAAAAGCGATTTCTGCTGTCTGTTGGACAATTATCTGATGGTTCTCCCAATGGAAATGCAAAAGAGGGATGTGAGGGTTCCATTGGTCCTGGTTCAGCGAGGAGACATGGATAGATTTGTGGGTCTACTGGTGTCCCAATACCAGCCACGCTGGGTAATTCAAGAGAACATTCCATTGGGGGATAATAGGAATGTCCACTGTGCTCTGGCTGGACTCTTGGATTAATAATCACCACAGATAACTCTTCAGGGTTCTCTTGAATCTGGGGAATTACAGAGCAGACACTCTGGGCCTCTTGATTGATGTCTACCTCCTTCACAAGGATTGGGAGTCCGATGTTTAGCACAGGTGTTAATTCATAGATCGGCTGCATGGGGATCTCAAGAAGTGGATCAGATTCCCCTCTTACTTCCTCCTCACTGGTCACACACTCTTTCTCAAACCAGTCTGGATTCTTTAATTGGTGTGCCTGGAATGCTTCGATTGCGTTCCGTAAGGCTTCGCCCGAGGGGCAACTGGAGTACTCGTCCTTTCCGATACCCTCGATACAGTGCTTCACTCCCTGCTGATACTTCTCCACATCGAGGATACGGAAATAGAGCTCCTCGAAATGCTTCATCAGCTTATATTTGACCGCAATGTCAAACATAGACGGCACATCGCCTTCACTGCTTATATCGTCAAAGTAAGCCACCAAATACTTCCCGTAAGAAGCCGGACGCTGCATATCAGGTGTAATCAGCTGAAGGGCTAGAGTCAGCATATCACCGACGGGAGAGCGCACGTCTTCCCGGAGGAGGATGCGAGGATCTCCACACATCGCCCCCCACTTGGCCTGCACTCCTCGAGAGCAAAGGACCAAGATCTTGTTTGACGACTGCTCAATCTGTCGCTTTTTTTCCTCAATCCACTGTAGCCGGCCGATGGTGCCGAGCCAAGTCGTGTCAAGTAGGTCCAGCATGACCTCAATGCCGCATTTGGCCCGCAGGAAGGCACAAAGCTTCAAGACTATGTCTGTGTAAAGGGATGATCTCTGGAGTAGATGATTAATATGGATCGTGGGCCAGGTGCAACTGGTGCTTCAAGAGGTGGTGGTTCCTGTTGCTTTTCTTCACCTAAATTTAAAATCATTTTATAAAATTAGAACCAGGGACATTCCTTGAAAATGATTAGTTTACTGCATATCAGTTGTATTATTTCAGCCCTAGCACTATCTGTGCTAACTTCTAACCACAGGAAGTTCCTCTTGAAAGATATGACTGCCACTGTTGCGTAACACGATTAAAATCAGTCTTCGAAGATAAAAACGTCCATCTTAAATGTCACTGCTTACCTTTCGGTGGTTTCCTGCGGCGCAAATAAATAGCACAAATACCAATGGCACAAATTAAGAGGCACAATCCAACACAAATGATCTGAAGTGCTGAGTTATTCTCAGGAGGGCTTCTTGGTACTGTGGAACATACATACAGTATAAATCAGTAAAGTGGCATTATGTTGTTGTTTTTTTAACCTTTTTTGTTCCTCAGTATTTTAAAAGGTGATGTTGTTCCCATACACACCAGGACCACATATGTTAAAACTGAGATTTTTTTGACGACAGTCGCTGGCACACTTCTGGAAAAATGGCTGGATCTAAATAGCAAAAAAATTAAATTAAATTAAATCAATACACTAGAACATAAGATTTGTTTTATATGTAATCTTATTTTATTAATGATATAACATGTTTGTTTAGGCCAGCACACCTGAACATCAAAAATACAGCAAGTACGTGACCAGTTCTCCAGGTTATATGTCACATTTAGTAACGACTTGCTCTCCTAAACATAAAAAAAAACAGTTTTATATGCAGTCATATTATCTAGCCTTATTCATTTGGATATTTTTAAACAGACATACAGGTACAGTAAGATGTCTTACATTATAAAGAGTCTTCATTTCGTTGTCGCTGTTGCACTTAAGAAAAACATTGTATTTTTCTGCATTCTCTCCAGGATTAAATGCAACATACAGAATATCCTTGCCGTTTACACCTGTGGTCCTTCCTACGGTAACATTGGGTCGCCATGTATCCCCTAAGCAACACATCAAACCAAATGAATCTCATAGGATAAGAAGATAATACATACTTTAATACCTAAGGGTTCAGGGTTTTTAAATGTATACATGTATCTGATTTGTAACCATTCATAAATAAGCTCTTCTCTCACCTCTCTCAAAACAGATTTTGGTCGTTCTCATCAAAGGATCGTCACAACCTGTGGTCAGATCAAAACTGAGGTATCATTCTGAATATGTAGAAATATTAGATTTTTCTTTTGTTTTAATTTGTCACTTACCTGGAACACTAACTTTACTGTAAATATTGTAAGTGGTGTATTGTAAATTCGGCTTGGGGAGGTTGGAGACCGTCACTACATACGAGCTGTCTGGATCTACCACAACTTTATCTAAAGAAAAAGACCACTAGAAAAAAATCAGATCATACATTAGTATCTGTGAGAATAAATAGAATAAAAACTAAAAAATAAATAAATCAGTCTTGCCTTTTCACCAGCACTATTTCTCATGGTTTGAAAAACTTGGAGGAACTTGTAATGAACACACAGATGTTCATTGGTTGATGACTTCAACACAGCAAGCTCTGTTCCTTTCAAATGAACTATGCTTCCTGCAAAAATTGGGAGATAAATACTTATTGATATACAAAATGAAAATAAAGATTCGTTTACCCCTTTTTTGAAATCATTAAATATAGAACATTTATTAGTATTGATACATTTAGCATTAAACGATGTGATTTCTTTATTATGAACTTCATTATAGCTTTTTTAATATAGGTCTAATGTACAATTTAAAATGGTCCCTTTGCATTAAACTTTCAAGAATTTGTCCGATTAAATGGATTTTCACATCATCTAACACAGAGATCTAAGACTTATCTGAATGACACCCACCATCATCCCTTGCTTTCCATTCTGCCACAATCACTGGCTCCAAATCACCTTCCATATTGCTTCTTACATCAACATACACCGACAAATCATCCGGTTCACTGGGAGTGAAATCTGAAGGAATGAGCCATTCTTTATACAGGCAGTTATCTGAGGAGGGAAATGATCAAACTTCAGTTAAAATATAACTCGCAACAACAAAGAATACTAAAGAAAAATGAAAGCAGGACTCACTGAACTCTGCAGTGCACTGTACCTCCTGGAGAACGAGAAAGAAACAACAATGGCTCACACAAATATGACCCTCATTTAAAACTTGAGTCCCCAAAGGGACCATATCAGTGTCTACATAAACACATTTAACATATCTAAATAAATATCGAACACTTTCTGGTATCGGCAGGGCTTTATGTATTATCTTACCTCTTGTGTACAGTTCAGTGAGCGTCCATCATCCAGAAGTCGGAGATTCAGCGCTACAGGTATGAAGGTGAAAAACACAACACCTTTCAGGTACAAGAACTTCATGATTCGAAACTACATAAACCTCACTACAGCTAAACGGTACGTTTGAAAAAGTTTTTAATAGACGAATGAGTTCGACAGCGACAAAAGAGCACGGCAAACAAGGTTGCGTGGGAGCAGGAAACTGCCGATTTATAAAAGCTTCCTGGAATAACTGTAATATGCAAAGCAGCTTGACTCACACCTCCTGGTTGCGTCGCGTCGTAGGCTACTGTACAGTTCGCGTTTTGTGCGTCATAGCAAGACAGGTAAAAATAGATAGTTTGTATTATTATTATTATTATTATTATTATTATTATTATTATTATTATTATTATACTTAATAGCTATAATTCACAAAAAAAACAAAAAAACAAAGAGAACGAGAATAAAAATATGGCAGATCATAAGTGCCAGTATGACTTTATATTGGAAAAAGAAAGGATAAAAAGGTAAATAGGAGAAGAGTAAATTACTTTAAATAAATGAATACATAACCGTTAAAAACCTTTTAGAAATATTGTATAAAAGTAAAGGAACACATTTTTAATAAACTGTGGTTCCTTTTTGATTTTGTTACATCATTTAAACGGTTGCTTTTCCACATGAGGGCGCTAGTTCACCACTGTGTGTACTGTATGAAGGCCTGTTTATGATCAGTCTGCTAAAATATTTTGTTTCTAGTTTTCGTGTAAGCACATGAAAATAGATATTAGTAACCTATACAGATGTCAGTCCTGATAAATGTGGTTATGTAGTAATTTCTACTAGGAAAAAAAAAATTACTTGTATGGAAACATAAATATAACTCTGTACTTTTTTTTTCTTTATCATTATAATACACCTCTTGCAACATGGAGGCAGCATTTTCAAACAAATAAATAAACAAATATATATATACCTTTTATCCTTTCTTTTTCCAATATAAAGTCATGCTGGCACTTATGATCTGCCATATGTTTACAGTATGCTCGTTCTCTGTTTTTTTTTTTTTTTTGTGAATTGTAGCTATTCAGTATAATAATAATAATAATAATAATAATAATAATAATAATAATAATAATAATAATATAAACTATCTATTTTTACCTCTCTTGCTATGACGCAAAAAAAAATATATATATTTTTTTTTTAATTCATCAACTGATGTTACAGATTTTCTGATTGCCCTCCTTTTTTAAAATGAGTGTTCAAAAAGACACACTCTGAAAATGTAACACTGAGTAAAAAGACATTTGAATGGGATTACAAAAGCCACAGATTACTAAAATGATGCACAGCTGTATGCAAGCAGAGTTAACATTCACTCAGGCTACATGCTTTTTGTGACTCTATATGTTTAATTCAAACACAATTTAACCTATTATTCTCAAAACTTCTCATTATTAGACCTCAAACCGACAATGCTGAAGTGAATGAACAGAGATCATTAAAGCTGGAGTGTCTGCTCAGGTGATCTGTAACAGTCACAGTGTCAATCTTTGTACTGCAACCGAACCCAGAGTACAGATCAGCCAGTCTAGATGAGGGCCAGACAACACACTGTCCCAGTATCAAAATCCTCAGATTAACCATGGCAACACAGAATGAGGGCTACCCACACCTAGCCCAGGTGTGCACGCTCCTGTTTTCAACTACTGGCCGGAGATTAGAGGAATATAGGGCGCTAACATGTTGCATCTTGGGATTTGAGGGGAATTGTTTGGATACTTCCATGCAGGTTGGACAAAAACGTTGACTTCTATTAAAAAAACACTGTCTTTAATCTCATCCATCATTCTGGCACCTTAGAAGTTACAGTCAAACTTTTGTGAAATCATGACAAATAGGCTAGAAGCATCAAGCATCATTAGTCTCAGTAATCTTGTACTGTTTTACCATCTAAATAACTTTGACTCAACTATTGTAACGTGAGTTTATACAGAATGCAGTCTACTATATTTAAAAACAATATGAGCTCAATAATCTTTTCTGAACATCAACAAGAAATTAGAGACTTTCTATAGGTTCAATGTTATATGAAACAGTCATATGAAAGTTTATTATGATTGCTAGGCATGCATCGTCAGAAATTGCACCTTTAAAAACAGTTGGGTTAAAGCATTTATCATTTATCGCTTCTCTGTGATGAGATCACCTGTTTTAGTTAAAATGTGGAAAGAATTGTCAACTGACTTTGACTGAACATTACAGAAACCAATAAAATGCCTGATTAAGACTGACAAGTCTGTGCTTTGACTGAATGTTGCTAACATACTGGAGCCGAATCTTCTGAAATAAGAAGATATCCTTTTACCTTCTGTCAGATGTGTACGCCACTGATTTCCAAACGTATGTTCCACTTAAACTTTATACCGACAATGAAATGTGGAAGGTGTCCGAATCTGAGAAGCTGTGATTGCTTTATAATGCCAAAAGTGCACTTAGGATGTCACTGGCATTCAGACAAAATGGAAGTCGGCCATACGTGTTCTTCCTTAAGTGCCCTTAAATGTTCGAAACACTGCCAACAGTGATTTTACCTCTCAGATGTGTAGATGAAGCATGAAAAATGCAGCTATGATCACTTTTAAATGAACATGCCATGATTTCATTAATCAAAGATAAATACTAGGAGGAGCTGATTAATAACACAACCTAGTTTATCTTTCTGTATGAGAATCCAGCACATAAAACAGAGAGTGAACAGTCATCGACACACAGACACTGTTACAGTGGGTCCAGCCACACTTAAAATGAATATTAAACTATTAAAGCATTTATTTTTAAACAAAGAAGTGTACTAGTTTTTAAAAATGCCAGCAAACAGCAAAATACTTAACAGTAAAATAACTCAAAGCAGGACACTGGGGACTAGATGAACAACATAAAAGTAATATCCATGATCTATTTTAGGGCCAGTGTCGGTGAGATCCTCTCTTTTTATTTGGAATACTTTATTCAGCGTTCAGAAGATTTATCGTCCATAGCAATGTTGTATACCAGATTGCATATCCATTCCAGGTTATTGAAACTGGTGCTACTTTCATATCACTGCACGGACCTGATTGTTTGCATTTCTGTTATCAGTGTTACCAAAAATGACTGTGTTTATTTAGCAGAAGCTTTATGATAATAAACAGGTAAAATGATAAAAGTCAATCGATCTTATCCAAATTTGAATTTAGTGACAGGATTGTAGCCTTCATTATTCCTTATCTCACAATAATGTTTATCTTTAGCATAAAAGGAGATGAAGACACAGAAGAATGAGGACTCTATTGTGTAAATGATTTGTTCTGCTGTGCACAGGGAAGAACTAAAATTGGTGACTTTCAGGAACAAACTAAGGCTTTGAGAGTCTCCAGAGTTCTGTCAGTAGGCCTACATTCTGTTATGCACCCAGACATATTTCACATATGTGACCCTGGATCATAAACCAGTCTTAAGTTGCTGGGGTATATTTTAAGCAATAGCCAAAAGGACATTATATGGGTCAAAATGATCAATTTTCCTTTCATGCCAAAAATCATTAGAATATTAAGTAAAGATCATGTTCCATGAAGACGTTTTGTAAATTTCCTACCATAAATATATCAAAACCTAATTTTTGATTAGTAATATGCATTGCTAAGAACTTAATTTGGACAACGTCAAAGGAGATTTTCTCAGTATTTTGATTTTTTTTTAATAATAAATATTGTCCGATCCTAACAAACTACACATTAAATGAAAGCTTATTTATTCAGTTATCAGATGATGTATGAACCTTAATTTCGAGAAATTGACCCTTATGAGTGGTTTTGTTGGGGAAGTTGTGGCCTGGTGGTTAGAGAGTTTGACTCCTGAACCTATAGGGTTGTGGGTTCGAATCTCGGGCTGGCAATAACATGACTTAGGTGCCCTTGAGCAAGGCATCGAACCCCAAACTGCTCCCCGGGCACTGCAGCATAAATGGCTGCCCACTGCTCTGGGTGTGTGTTCACAGTGTGTGTGTGTGTGTGTGTGTTCAGTGCTGTCTGTGTGTGCACTACGGATGGGTTAAATGCAGAGCACGAATTCTGAGTATGGGTCACCATACTTGGCTGAATTTCACGTCACTTTCACCTTTTTGGTCCAGGGTCACACATTTGATGAAACCATGACAAATATTTATCAAGTTGATTCAATTTTTCCAATAAAATTTAATTCACAACATAAAATTCCTGAAAATGATCAACGCTGCTATAGTCTCAACCCCTTGTTTGCTGGAATGGAACAGAATATTATCTTGATGGGTATGAGTGGGTCGCTATAATCTCTGTACCCTTGCCTCCTCCCGCTGCGCTCTGCTCAGGGCCCGGAGAAGAATGGAGTCCCACAAGATCTCCTGAAAGTAAACTTTGTGTCCTGAAGGATAGGACAGCTCACACTTTGGCTCCAGTAACTTGCCGGCCTTTCAAAAAGCACACTTATATAACCAGCTTGCATGTCAGGTTTACCTAAATGAAGTTATTTGGAAATAAATGTGCCTCAACCTCATCAAAAACTTAGCTTCTAAACCAATGGCATTAAATGAAGTCTCAGCTCAAATCTACAGGCTTCCTCTCTTTATGCTGTTACACTCCGCTACATTCCCAGCATACCTGAGCTGGGTTAAACCCACCATAACGCTGCTGAGAGCCACTGTTCCTTATCTCAGCACACATACCTGCAGTCTGGATGTGTGGTTGTGGCAGTACGCTCCAGTTCGCGACTGGGTCTGAATGGCTGCGTGCTATCTGTGCCATCTCTGCACTCGCTTCCCGGCAGTGTGCTAGATTGAAATGCAGCTGCTGCCAATTCTTACCTTTAAACCTGAGTGCCATGAGTTTAAAGTGTCTGTAAATAAAATCAGGTCTGTTAAGATTTCACTTCTGTGATACAGCAAGTCAAAAGGAAGTTACACTGTAGAACTATGTTTTAGTGTTTAAAAGAATACCGTATTTTCCGGACTATAAGTGGCACTTTTTTTCATAGTTTGGCTGGTCCTGCGACTTATAGTCAGGTGCGACTTATCAAAATTAATTTGACATGACCGGAGAGAAATGAACCAAGAGAAAACATTACCGTCTCCAGCCGCCAGAGGGCGCTCAATGCTGCTCAGTGCTTCTGTAGTCTACACTGAAAACATACAGCGCCCTCTCGCGGCTGGAGACGTTAATGTTTTCTCTTGGTTCTTGGTTCTAAATAAATGCGACTTATAGTCCAGTGCAACTTATATATGTGTTTTTCCTCATCATGACGTATTTTTGGACTGATGCGACTTATTCTTAGGTAAAACTTATAGTCCGAAAAATATGGTAATTAGAAACAATTCAGGTCATTCAAATGGGGCAATACTGACTTTTAACTGTAAGTGGGTCATAAAAATATAGGCTATAGATTTAAATACTGTCTGCTCATGATCAGGATGGGAAAAACAAATATAAAAATGTAAAATGTGTTATTTTTATGTTTTGTATTATATATATATATAAATATAATGTTATATATGTATATATACATATATATTATATATGTATATATCCTCTTGTGTCCGAAAAGTTCTCACCTGCTTTTAGTTGATGAACAACCAACCTAAACCAGTTTGAAACTGCTTCTAATCCTAAATAAACACTTTCAACCAGCTAAAAACCGTGTTAAGCCAGCTACCATGTGAACTTTGAAGTATGTTAGCAGCATTACATCACGATGCAGTGAAAGAATCTGTAATCTCGCTGTGTATTCCCCACCATGCTCTCCATCTTCTTATTGTCATGTGAGCACACAGAAAGTGCGTATTCTTGTCTCCACTTTGCGTTCCACACACATGCGCTAATGTGATAATGTGTCTTAAACAAATCAACCTCCCTCTGAACTTAACATATATCAGCTTCTCATGCCGCCAATACAACATACATGAATGTGGTAAAAATGCATTAAACGTGGGTCAATAAAAGTTTACAACAGTCCAATCTTTTTGATGTGGAGGCCAAAATCTGTTGCCCCATTCATCCAGACAGAATGGGATGCATTTAAAAACACTGCAAAGATTATCATTACAACATCAGTATCACAACACACTGAAATCAAGCACTGGGTCCTCTGGCAGAAATGAATCAAAGAATCATTTTCGCCTGTGCTAATCAGATCCATATGTTAGGTCTTTATTCTGCAGGCCTCATCAAAGAGATTCCAGCCTGCTGCTGCAAGGCAATCTCTTGGCTCAACTATGAATTAGCTTTCAGCTATTATGGTTTATGGTGCGCATGGTACTTTCTTTCCATCTCCTTCTCAGGCAACGTGTTGTTTTTGTAAAAAGAACACACGCAAGGTGCAGTGACGGTGGAAATGAAAACACAATTTCAAGTCTCTCTTTACATTAACAATCCAGACGTTCATGAATTCCCACGTCCAAATCACCCCACACTGAATTCCAGCGGATGTGCTGTTAATGAATGGCTAATCACTCTTAGCTTTCATTAGCATGGCTTGTGTAAACACATTAATGAGAGACTGATTGTTACATGTTTGTGATTAATAATTACTGTTACAAATACACATCAGTAGCTTGTTTATCATAGTCACAATAAAAGTTTTTAACAGATTTTAGTTAGCCCACTCCATAAGATGGTCCCATATTTTATACACAATCACAAATTCAGTTTACAATGTGATTACAATAAAAATATATATATATATATAAATAAAAACTCAACATTTTTATTTTTATTCATAAAAAAAATGTAAGAAATTAATTTTAATAAATACATACAAATTTAAATTAAATATATATATTTTTTAATATTATTGAGTATTCCTTTAATTTACTGATTCAAAATAACTATATTAGGTCATACCAATTATAACTAAGTGATATACAACAAATATAATTAAGTGCATGCTAGAAATAGAAATATAGAGAATACTGTATGGCACAGGAATTAACCCCCTCTTTTAATGAAGATGGAGAATGTGATATAGTAACTATAAGGATAATGATATTGTTTAAAAAAATCTATCTAAATATAAAAGAACAGAAACAGCAACCAAATCACAGCTATAATGATACTGACACAGAGAAATGACATTAGCTGGAATCACTTTGAGTATTTTTTTTTTTTTACTCAAAAACATTGACAGCCAATCAGAATCCAGTTTTATTGTTCTTGTTGTGAACGGACCTTTAAGATTTAAGACATGATTCATTTAGAAGCAATGAGAGGGAAATGTGAGAATCATTTTTACATCAGCACACCTGCTCTGCCAGTGCGTCATCCTCTATGGAGGTAAAAGAAAAAAGTGCCGGCCCAGGCTGTGTTTTGCTTTGGTCAGGTGTTGAGGATCCGCTGAAGATCCAGCGTTTGCCAAGAACACCTGAAGATGGGTCACGCGCGAGTTCACATCTGAAGCTTGAACGGCAAATCTCCCATAACTGGTCCCTTGCTTTCCAGCAACACCACTTTCTTTTGAGTTTTCTGCTGCTCATCCTTCCACATGTTTGCACATGTAAACACACACCACCCATCCACTCCATGGGCTCTTCTCCACCTGTGCCAAATACCTTCAGTGCCACTTTACTGGGTGAGTGATGATAGCATGAAAATATTATTTATAATGATAACGGAGTTAAAGGTGGGAGGATAAGTCTAAGATATGACAGCAAGTTTCTCTTCTTTTTACTCTTTTAACAGTACAACAAAATAATAACAAGAGTATTAAGATGACTAACTATGCCGTTCATTTTAATCTTCATAGCTAAGACGTGAAAGCTGCGATAGAAGAAAAATCGAGGTGAGTTAATGCCACTCTGATCAAATGTCACTGTTGCAATCATCAAAATTTCAGTCGTACTTCCATAATCATAACCTTATCCCTTACTGCAAAAACTGAATACAGTGTTGTTATTAAATATTATTATACACAAAATCAAATGTTAAAAAAGCACCTCGACAAATAAATTGAGCAATTTATGTTTCAACTACAGCTGCCGTTGGAGGCCAAAGTAGTTGAAATTTAAAGGTAAAGTGAGGTATTTGTGCACAACTAGTGACAACTAACATAATTACGTCAATAAAGACTTTCAAAATGTCAAATCTCAAAAACTACCCTTGTCAACCTTTGTTTGGATAAACAGACTTAATATGTTGGGCCAAACTGAGCCACTCAAACAAATAGATTGCAGTTCTATTTGGCATCACTAGAGGCACTAAAAGGGTATCCATCTACTGTATTCCAAACAGAATAAATTCGCCTCCAAAGGCCACTTCAGAGTGAGGACAATCACTTTGAGCACAAACCGAAGTGCTCAAAACTGGCCGCTTGAAACGTCCCTTCGGAACTAAGGATTTTAAAACGTACAACTGTAACTATAACCTTAAATTCTGTTTGGTTGACAGGCCCAATAAATCTGTCCTACTTGACGAAAATAATGGTAAGCTTGAAAACACATTTAGATATTAATTGGAAGAAAGTGCATGGTTCTTCTCCTTAGAAGAAAGGGGAGTTTGCAATACACTTAAAAGTGAAATTCCCAGCATGCTAAGCTGTTTGAGAGTGTTTATCCAGGAATCAATACGTGATGACAAGACCCTTATAAGCAAACACCTTGTGTTTCATATCTCCTTTTGAATCAATGCTGAACAAACAGCCATCTGCTCCTCTCCCCTATGTTGATAAAGGGGTTTCTTGTCTTCTGCAGGTATGAGAACTAGAGGGACCCGATCCACAGTATGGTGCTCAAATATTATTCATCATAACTTGCTGTTTTTGGAAACTGTCATGCTGAATATTGGCCAGATGTCCAAAGGGTCAGCAAAAGACATAATAGCTTGTCTTGGGCATTGTCACTTGCCAAAATAATAAGAGTTTAGACCTTTTATTGCCAGTGTGAGGAGCCAGAAGCAACATAGGTTGACCTTTTATACCATCAGTTAACTGCGTCATAGTTTTAATAGCAATAGTAAATAGTTCATAGTGCATACTGTCTTTAATTACTTAGCCTCATATCTTTCCAAACCCATAAAACCTTTGTTCATCTTCGAAACATAAATGAAGATATTTTTGATGAAATCCGAGAGCTTTCTGGTGAACATTTCAGAAAAACTATTCAATAAGATATATCTATCACTTATTTTCTGGTCAGGGCCGTTGTTCAACTTTGAGTAAACAAATACCTTTCGATGTGAATTCCTAGAAAATGGAAAGATATTTGGTGAAAATGGTCACATTTTAATGCACAGATCCATAAATCATTCAAAATCCATAAACATCATGGCTTGTCATTGTCACATCATTTAGAAAGTGTTTAAATTACATCAAACAGCGAGGGAGGATTTTCATATACTGCACAAACAAATGGTATGTAAAACACAAGAAACATTTGATCTATGACTACACAACAAGATAACTAACAGTTCACAACCTCAGAGTTCACTTTGACTTGGCAGCTGAAATATCAGTGATGTCCTTAGTTGTTCTTTGAAATCAGACATTTAAACATCCTTAGAAGCGATTAAAGAAACATTTAAGGCAAAAAGCTGTACACAAAAGGAAGAAAATTATATTATTATATTTTGCATTAACAAAATTAAGCCTGTGACGTTATTTTTGATGAGAAATGGGCACATTTTGTCATTGCCACAATGTAAAAATCTCATTACCATAATGAGTCCAGATTTATTTTATTTTAGTGCAATCCTAAAATATTACACATACACACACACACACACATATATATATATATACACACACACACATACACATACACACACACACACACACACACACACACACACACACACATATATATATTTATTTTTTTCATTGCGGTAATGAGAAATTATGAGGTAAATGACATGAGAATATTGTTCCAAATGCAAAATGCTAATAAAACAGGCTTAATTTTCTTGAAGCAAAGAAAATGTTTGTTTTCTTTTGATTTTAGGGTGAAGTGTGTTCATGTTCTTGATGTGTTTCATAAGATTTACCTGGTAATGACAGTGTGGCATTAACAATAAGCGGTAAGGAATTATATAAACAACGGCGGCACATCTCATACGTCAGTCCAGTAACAATTGTCCAAGTTGATTTTTAAACAGATTTCCGCCTTTTTCCGAAGACATTGTTGATGAGTTTGGCCATAGACTTTGAACCGCTAGGGCGACGGCGCCGCTCCTTGGCCCTGCCTCCCAGACTGGCATTGCGCACGATCTTGGAGAACATGAGTAGCACCTCCTGGTAGTGCTCCGCAGCAGACAGCTCGTAAAACTGACAGCGGCGCTCGGACGCCAACTTCTGGCCTTCCTCCCTGTCCACTTCCCGCATATGGCACAAGTCTTGCTTATTGCCCACCAGGAAAATCACAGAGTCTGTGTCCCTGTTGTCACAAAAGAAGAAACATCACTGAAGATGCTTAATTTACATGAACCAATGTGATAGGAGCAAAAAGAAACTCCCAAAAGCATATAAATGACAAATAAACAAATAAATGTCAATTGTGAATAGAAAAAATCCCAAGTGAAAACAGAAGGCCATTCAATATTCCACTTATTTCTGCTATAAAGTGAACTTCTCAAATGAATCTACTTAATCATTGAAAACTTCTCAATAGCTAAGACTAGACTAAAAATAGATGTTTTTCAATGAATCTACAGCACGAGTCCCTGAGTCACCAGCTCATCCGCCCATCAGTACCACCCACATACTCAATTCAACAATCTTCCTCAATATGAACCGAAGCTGGTGAATTATGGGCATCCACATAACACCAACACTCATATGGACAGAAATAGGCTCATCTTCTGCTGCCTGAGGGTGTTGTTGTGAACAGCATGTACTCAGAGTGACCACTACCTTTTAGACCCTCCCAGGTGAAGCTCTCGGATCAGGTGCACTATGGCTTTGGCTCTGAGGAAAGAGGAACGATCGCTGATGTCGTAAATGACCACAAAGCCGTCGGCCCAATGGATCTGATCGTTGAGTGTGGACTTCCCCTCGCATGGCTGCACAAAGAAATCAGACATCCAGATATGTTTGATAGTCTTTAAAGGAATATTGCTCATACTTTAATCCACACAACTCCAGTCCATCAGTTAGTTGTGTGTTTGTGAGAAACAAATCCATCATCAAGGTGTTTTCACTTCAAACTTTTGCTTTGATCCAAATACCAGTCCATAATCTATGATAATGCTTAATAATCTCCCGTTGTCCTCGCTATAAAAAACCCACCAACATATTTATGTAGAACAGTTTTGGACTGTTTTCCCCTTGTAAAAGGTGCTTAATCTGTGCATATTTTTTATACCTGAAGAATTATAATTTTTTTGGCCAAAGAAGCAATATTATAGGTACAGGACTCGTATTTTAGCTGGAAGCATTGATTTGAAGTTTAAAAACATCTCCATTGTGTATTTGTTTCTTTCAAACATGCATCTTTTCGCTTTAAAAGACATTAATTGATGGACTGGTGTCATGTGGATTATTGTAATGTTTTAATCAGCTGTTTGGACTCTAATTCTGACGGCACCCATTCACTGCAGAGGATCCATTGGTGAGCAAGTAAAGTAATGCTAAATTCTCTAAATCTGTTGCGATGGAGAAATAAACTCATTTACATATTGTATGGCCTGATATTGAGTAAATGTTCGGCAAATGTTCAATGATGTGTGAATTATTTCTGTAAATCATCCAAAAATTGGCTCCATTCACTTCTATTTTAACCTTGATTTCTGCCGCTTTAACGAAAACTAAGGACAAGACTAAATTATTTTGCCTGGAAATCGACATTTATGCCACAAATACTGTTGATTAAGCTTAATGAACCAGCAATATGATTAAATGGGATTGTGAGGAAAAACAGGATAATCAACCAGACCCCCAAGACGCACAGATGGTATCCAATCACATAATGGGCAACAGATTGATTAAATAATTGGATTTTATCCAAGTGGAAAACACACTCATCCTCCTAGACTATGTTTACTGTATTTTGACCACATTAATAATATATACAAAGCTCAGGGAGGAAAGATGTTTTAAAAATACACACTACATCTTTTATTAACTCACTCCTGTGTGGTAATGTGAGGTTTATTTATATCAAGTAATAATATAAGCATTTAGGCCTAATATAATCTTACAGGGGATTAGATCACTGGAATATTCACAGCACTTTAGCATACTAAACCATATGGTGCTCTATCAAGGCAATGCCTTAATTATTACAGAAGTATATATACACATTTGCATGTCTACATACCTGAGAACAGGGGTCATACAGTTCAAGATTAAGTTGTCTTCCATCTATAGACATGTGCTTTCTGTAAATGCACTCTAAAGGCAAGAAGAGATCACATCAGACACAAAAGATTCCTGCACACACAGTAAACTGCTGTGATTCACTGGCATGCTGTGTGTATCCCTCTTGGCACTGCACCCATTTGTGCCAGTGCTCTTATTCCTGGGTGGTCGATATCCAGACATAAGAACATGCATTCAAACTTAAACAAAACAACACACAAGTGGTATTTTCAGTGACTGATTTTTGCAAATGTTTGGTTCCACCCACTATATACGTCATCAGCCCAGCACACATTTCCAATCCTATAAATTTAACTTCTCTGCTCAACAATAGTAAAATATGAAAACAATTATACCTGATGATGATGCATATTCTCCAATAAATCTCCTGGTTAGAAACCGAACAATAAGTGCTGTAAACGTAGAGAAGAAAACTAAATAAAAAACATATTTTTGTAATTTGCAATGCATTACTAGCATTGATAAAATACGCATTTTATAGGCTTTTTGGGTACAGAAATGCACAAATATAACAGAAATATATATATAAAAATAGACATACCTGATTTCCCGACACCCTCGGATCCCAGAACTGCAACTTTTATCTCATTCATTATGAGTCGCTGAAACGCTTCCAGTGCGCAAAGGAATGAAACTCAAACGAGTCGATTCTGTTCAACGCACGCTCCACATTACAGTCACTGTGCGGAACGCTTTTAAAAACAGTGGGGACTGAAAGAGAGAACGGCCCGATGCATCCTCTGGTCGATCAGGTGCTCGTCTGACTCGCACTGTACGCTCGCGCTGCCTCTCCAAGGCTGCTTCTGACGAGGATTCTGACGCACGGTGACGCAAGCCGCAGCTGGTGCCAAAACATCGCAGGATCCGAGTGTATGTGGACGGCTGAAAGGGGCGCTCTTTGTTTTTGTTTTGCCAATTTGCGGTTGCATTTGATTCATTGTTGTACTTACCAACTTTTAGTTCTTGTATGAAATGCGACAACCATTATGATATGAAAAAAAAATACACTATAAACATTAAAAAGGCCAAATACAATAACAAATAATCACTTTAAATAATGTTAATGCAAACTGGACAATTTAGTAGGAGCTTTATATTTAAAGAAGAGGTCTCATTTATGATGAGTCAGACAAGCCATTAATATTATAGTAGGCCTAAATGTATAATACAAAGTATATAGCAAACGATAACAGTTATATACATTTTCAAAAACAGATTTAATAATGAAAAGTGTCACACTTTAGATTGGGGACCAATTCTCACCATTAACTAACTATTTAACTATGACTTTTTCCTCAGAAAACTCCTAATTTGCTGTTTTGTAATAGTTAGGTAGTTGTTAAATGTATGGGGTTGGATTAAAGGATCTAAAATATGGCCATGCAGAATTTGTGAATGCAAAAATAGAAATTTTAAAGGGGTCAAGTTTTGTCCACTGGATGCAACAAATGCCTTGTTTGTAATGGGTTTCATATTCATTAATCACAGTATGGTAAGGGTCATATAATCTCCGTCACACGCTTGTGGTATTCGGCCAATCACAATGCACTAGACAGCTGGCCAATCAGCATACACCTCGCTTTTCAGAATGATAAGCTTTGTAAAAATCGACACATATTAGAAAGGCAGGGCATAGAGGAGAAACAATAATGTACACTATGAGGAAAATGTGTTTTTGATCCTTAAACTGCATAAACGCACTGCATTACATCAAATAAACAAAATAATGTTGTTTTTAGTTTCATATGACCCCTTTAAGATACAATATATGCCAAAACTCTTACTAGCTTGGGCTGAAACAAACAGCTTCACTAATTGTGAGGTCTGTGCAGTCTGTGGGTGTTGTTTTGACCATCACTGATTGAGTGTATATGCGGATCTGTTACATAAGATGGTCCCCCACATAATGACTCACACATAATAAACAACGTTTAGCAGGCAAATGTGGTTTAAAGCATATCTGCCACATTATCTCATACAGAGGTTTGCTTATCAACAAGTCAATCTGATGGGTTGAAAAACAAATGCAGATTAATTACATTTGAGTTCCTGTGTTGGCACAGCTGCTGTTTGATGCACGTCTGAAAAAGCAGCACTGCAAGGCCAAGAGGATCACTTATCAAGAGCTATTATACAAGCAACGCAATCAGTGAGAGCAGAGCCTGCATGTGATTACAGACTGTTGTATCAGCAGATTCATGACAAGAGCAAAACATATTCAGAAATGCATTATGCAATGCATGCATTATGGTCAAAATCTGCCTGTTAAGCCTCATTCTTAAGACAGATCTTTCATGATTAAGAGAAAAAACAGAAAGAAATACTAAGAGTTGTTATTACATTACAAATTACAATGACATTGCTTAAACCTAAACCTCTAGAAATGCTAAAGTAATTTAAACAAATATTATTTTGTTTAATTTAAACAAATATTAAAAATCAAAGTTAAGCATTTGAGTAGATGACAACAAAATGCTGTCAAATAACATTGATGATATAAATAATTTTTTTTTTTTAATGAAATGAAAATGAATTTGCTAAACAGGGATATTTTGGAACATTAAGGAGATATACTTGCAAAGAATATCAGTCATTATTATTATTTAATATAATGTTATATTATAACTGTCAGAGTGTCATTCTTTTAAAATAGTAACAAATAAATAAATCGATGTTAACTATATCTCAACTAATCTTATGAAAGGGCAAATTCAGTGATTATTATAAGAATAGATGGATGCTGTTAATACATTGTTTTCCTTTGCTCTATCTCTTTCCAATGCAATCTTTTCAATCATTAGCAATCTTTTTTTTAAATATAAAAAAAAATGGGGTGGAGGGTTTTGATTTCTTGTGTCTGTGGAGCGTTAATCAAAGCGGATTATACCTAAAACGAGTATACTTATAAAAATCAGCCAATCAGCTGAAGTCATCCTGGAAATCTCTCAAAGCAAAGTTTTCCAGTTTTTATCTTCAAGAGTTCACGTTGATAAAAGATAAAGACCCGTTTGTGATTTATAATGCTTTGTTTGATATTTGAACAGAACATTAGTAAAGCTGTTGCCACATCTGAGGTATGGCATTGACTACTTTGGTGTTGCAACACATGGCTTAACCAGAAAAACATTTTATTTTGACAGGAACTAATGTACAGGAGGAGCTTGCACATTCTGAGTATTTTCAGTATGAAATATAGTAATATATAAGTAAATATAGCCAACCACTTTCTTAAAAAAATAACATGATGTTCTTATTATCTCCAAAGTCTACACAGAAAAAAAAAAAATATATATATATATATAGTTTTAATATTGATATTAAAAACACAAAAATAAGACATTTCTACATCAAATAACAATAAATAAATAAGATAAAAATAAGATATTAAATATTAAGCTTTGGAACTAGTCAAGAGATAATCTATTTCCGATTATAAAAGTTTAAAAATATTTTTCATATATAGTTTTGTTGTTATTAAGAACACAAAAATAATATGTTTATCCCCCCAAAATTTAAACAAACAAACAAAACCAATTTGCATTAATTATATAAACCCTGGTATTTGGTTTCAGTTCAAAAAGAACAGTGATCAAGAGAATGTTCTAGTTTTCTCTATGATGTTATATAATATGCACAAATATAATAAATTCACCTTAATAACATAAGAAAGCTTATAGATTAACTATATATAAAAAATGTAAAAATATATTTGAATACATTTATTTGAATAACTTTTATTACTTCTGGTTCATTCATCACACTGGAAATAAAAGGTCAACCTGAATGCATGGCTTACTGAAACAATATTTCACACAGTAAAGCATATTTAGAAAAATAGTCACCTGGGTATTGTATGCATACAGAAAATTTGTATATTGGACAAGTATACATACTTCTGCAGCATTGATTTTAAATTAGACTCAGCAGGGACTGACAAGAGGTGAGAGTTACTAATATAACTAATCTGACTCAAGATCAGATTGGCTTGGATTGATGGAGACTTCGGAATTAACTTAATGCATCACATCAGCAATATGTTGTTTTAAAAATGCTAAACAAAAAGGGAAAGGACCAAAAAAATAAAAAAGTAAATTAAGGTTAATGTGCCAAACATGCACATTTGCACTTAAGAAGAAAAGCTGCAGTATGTCAAGGTGAGGAAGCTCTCAGAGAATGAGGCTTTCAGTTGGTTTGGCCGGAAATTGAGAGCACGTCTCTAAATAAAAAAAATCTTTGAGGCATTTTATCTCTGCGTATATTTTTCAAATTAATCCACGTAGAAAGTGAAGCTCAGGAGGCCAAAAACACATCATGAAAGTGAGGAACTGAACACTTTCTGTATTCTTCATTGGCTTTCGATCAATCTCAATGTTTTTGAGAGAACCCCTTCGACTAATCTATAACATTATTCATTTAGCCAACCCCCCAAAAAATATGTATTTCTCTACATATCCAAGTTTTTGCTTTTCATTGAGTCTTAACCGAGCGATCCCCCCACTGAAGGGAATTAATATGTGCAGTGTTTGACAGAACATGCGTAATGTGCATTCCCTGGATCTGCAGGGATCAGATCCGATCAGGAACGGACGGGTTGTGATCACAGACTATTCAAAACAAGCAAAAATCATCTGGGAGGAAGAGAAAGGCCAAACCGACGCCAATCAACAAAGAACATGATACGAGGCAATTAAAAAGCAATTCACCACTAGAAATGAAAGACAAATACTCAGCCTGTGTTAAGCGAGAAGACAGAAGGCTGTTTATATTTATGCAACATGTTTAAAACAGGCTTTCTGTCACATGCTGACTTCTCAAAGGCCGCGTGTCTCTCATAGCAACAGGCTAATATGCCAGAAATGGAATCACTCTTACCAAAAGAGAAGCAATATCTGTAACATTTTCCAGCTTGTCAATCAGCCCTGACATGTCTATTTCATATCTAGTTTGGCTCATGTCGAGGAGAACAATATTTATTCTCAGCTGATGCTCCTTATTCCTGTATTTTAGAAAGTAAGCTCTACAAAGGTATCAGTTCCCAGTGACATCTACACACTCCAGCATAAAAAAAGAAACAAATTATTCAGAGCAACACTTGATTTTGAAGGCTCAGACAAGTGGGAAAAACTACTATAATGAAATGTAAAAACAATTCTAAAAGCTAAAAGATGCAAACTTGAATGGTGACCAAATAAATTACAATGTTATGTATATTACATATTAATAACTATGATTTTTACATGCACGGCATACTGAAATTGTGGGCGATTCTCGTTAATGTTAAAAAAAGATTTAAAAAAAAGTGTTTATTCATTGAAATAAAGCTGAAATTATATAGGTTTACTTTTACTATTACTAAAACAAAAAGTCAAATAAAAGCTAAACTGAAACATTAAAAAGTATTTGTAATATTTAAAAATGTCAAAAGCTAAGTAGGTAATAATAAATTATAATTGATAGCATGTTTTAGGTAAATGCTTACTGGTCCAAGTTTAAAAAGTCTTTAAACTTGTATTTTATTTTATTTTTTTGTCTTCCAATAGTTGAAAATTGGTACAGGCTGTATGATCTGACAATTATAAAAGAAGCAGGCCTATATGGTTATAATTATTATTTTTCATAATATGAATATTATTGTGAAATGTGACTTTAATTACTATTAATTGGCAGAATCAATTAAAAACACTTGTGTGTAAAATACAACACACAGGACCTGTTTGGTCCACTTTAGGGGTTCCTTCTTTTAACATTGTGTCACTAAAAGCCATTTTATGGAGTGGATAGTAATTCCTCAGCCAGTGTGTTAACAGAGGCCAGCACAGAGGCCAATCTCTGTGAGATTGAATTCAAAGATCAATCCATAGTGTGGATATACTGCTTTTCATACAGAGTGCCAGTGTAATACACAAAAATCAATTTGGTCCAAATGTCAAGGCTCTTTTTTTTCCCCTCTCGACTTAAGGATTCAAAAATATTAATGGTAGAAGAAAATATTACATTAAGGCTTACAAATACAAATGTCAAAAATTTGGCATTAAATCTAATGAAATTTAAACAAAAAAGGGCAAATAATCAACCAAATTGTTTCATAGCCATTTTAAAAATTTTTCCACTTTCTCTTACGTCCAAATAACAACTCAAACCATGGCTGCAAAATCACATAATGAAGCCTGTGTTGGAACAGAAGCCACACAAACCAACTCATACCCAAACAATACACCCAGCTGGCCTAAACAAACAAACGTGGATGTTAATCTTGCTCACTTCATTTTGAGAAAATCAGGCCGTACGCCATTACAAACATTTGTAAAAATAGTACGAGGGGTTAGGACAAGAAAGTGAGTGAAAGTGCGTGTTTATGCTTGATGATTTCAACATTATATAACTGTTCTTACACAGAACACTTTAATGGCACATCAAAAAAAAAAAAGCTAGGATATGACTCTTCTGATGCTTTGTAAGAAAAGGAAACATCAAATGCGATTATGAAGGTAAGCAGACTGAACAGTGGGTTATAGCTTAGCTATAGCGACAAGGCATTTGGTTGCACAGCAATCACAATAAGTAAAAAAAAAAACATTGTTAGACCACAAAATGACCACACTCAAGACAAAAATACAGAGGTGTAACATGCGTGGAGACATAACCGGCCAACCAGCTTCACAAACCACATATGATGTTTTTTAGAAACAGACTACACAACAAACCATGGGAGCAACAGTTATTGCAATATCTGAATGTGGTTTATTTACCATTCCAGACCAGGTTTGCTCCAATTTGAACGATTGGCTGCCTAAAGCATCAGTACCGATGCAGTAGCCTGAATAAGACCATGGGGAATACTGTGCTTATCTGCAGTATCACAAGATCCTTCACAAAGGCAGGGCATTTCGCCATCATAACCTATTTTTGAGTGCTATTCATCAAACCTGTCTCCAAACAGAACTCCCTACAGATTACGGCCGAGAACAAGCCTCCTCACAGATGAGATGTGGCATATTGTATAAAGGCAGTGTCCACTGTAAAAAAGAAAGAAAAAAAGATCGATAGAATGTATATTTTTTAAAAATATAATATTTTTTGCTGCACACAACGTCCTCCTTCAAAGCATTAAAATGACAAAAAGCCCACTCAATATAATGGCTATTTTTCTTATATATATATATATATATATATATATATATATATATATATATATATATATATATATATATATAAACAAACAAGTATATTGAGGTCACATCTTCAATGATCTAAAAGCTACTCTTGACCTACCTTCACACTCTTTGATGCTCCAGCGATGCATTGTGGGATATCTGCATCACAGAGTTCATGCATTGCTGGTACACTTCATCACAGGCTTGCTGGAAAGGTCAACTGCTGTGATCATCTGCAAAATGTCTAGACACTGTGTTCAAGCTGAAAGGTACCATGACGTCAGTATTTACATATGAATATATACAAACAGAGAATATGCCCTTAACGGAAAGTGTTTGCATGAATGAAATATACATCTAAAATGACTGAATAATGATTTACCAATCAGGAGCATGTATTCTTTATAATATTAAAATGTTATTTTATAATCAATGTTATTTATTAATTTTTTTTTTTTTTACAAAAAGTGTAAATGAATAAAACATGCTCTTGTTTACAGGGAAATGCATGTAATGTATGCAATGCCATGCATGCAATAACATTGAACCAAAGGGGCGCTAGGGTCAAATCCCAAATGGTCTGATGTGAGTATCCATAATAATCAATCATTTTGCTGCTGCAATGGCAACAGATGGGGAGTTTTGGTTTTGTAATTTCAACATTACATTTACAAAGAGGACCAGAGGGGTTCACATTGAGTCTAAGACAAACACCATTGCTGATGGCTGCAGATGTGGATCTGACCTGAGTGATGTTGCTCTGCTTAAGACTGGGTTATTAATAGAGAAGAACTGTGACAGAAACAAAATGTTCCTTTGACATGAATAAACAAGGCTCAGTGAGAAGCTGGTGGCTGCCGAGGAAGAGGCCTGTCCAAGCGGATTACGTAACAAACTAGATTTACCATATGATGGTGCCATAAAAATCCAGCAGGAATAATATCACACATCTGGATCTGTGAAAACACAGCAACAGAAATAAAACTCCTCAAAAAAAATTATTTTGATTTTCCACTTGCGATGTAGACCGTTTACTTTTTGTATCGTATCATTTGTTTTGTTTGCATGTCAAAAAACAAAAATGAAACAAAAAGGAAAAACAAAGCAAAACATAAGAATGATAAACAAAACAAAAAACAAGAAACGAATACATTGACATACAAACAAAACAAAAAGTAAAGAAAAGAGCAACACAAAACAAAACAATAACAACCTTATTATGTAAAATTAATCACTAGGATTACAAAAAGACTGAGAGAACATTTGAAACAAACAATTTCAAGTCAAGAGCAATGACTTTGCTTGTTTTCAACAAGTAAACAGCGCCAGACAGTCTGTCCTTCGTTTCTTCACGTGAGCTCCAAAACTGTAATGTAAGGTCAGTTTGAAAAGCCAAACATCTCTCCATGACAATACTAAATAGTCTTAAAATCACTAGAGCTCCTTAGGAACGTTTCACAAGAAAAGAAAGGCAAGCACACTAGTGTTTAATGCATCAGTCCTCACGCATGAAATGCTCCAAAAGCAGAGGGACTGTCAGGGTCAACAGCACATGCTATTCTGCCAGGGCCTCGCGTTTTAGTGTTAATGCACCATTTCCAAAACAGAAATAAGAGACCGGAGACTGTGTTTGACAATGAGGAACACCATAATGAAACTGCACATCATTCAGCCACTCTTTCAGTTGGTGTTGATTTAAGGTAAGACGCAAGTTCCAACCAAACGTCATCCAACTTGTGATATACAGTGAACAAATGCAATAAACAGTACAAATGAATCACCAATGGCAAGAGTAAAGACTGAGATTTCAAGCGGAAGTGCATGTAAATCCACAGTAGCACGTGAGATATTTTTATTAAATCATTTATTTTTTATTAAAACAAAAACACAAAAACAAAAGAAAAACAAAATGAATCAAAAAAGGACAGCACAAAACAAAAAAGATATTTAATGCACTTGAACAGACATAAGCTTGCAGGGACAGATCTCAAACTGTGTTACCAAACTATGAAAGCATTGAGGTCATCGAGCCCTCATTGGCCTCAGCATCTGTCACCCCGTCCCCTTTCAACTCCAGTTACGGAGCAACTAAACAGAGCAGCCCTCCAGAAGAAGCGTGCCAGAGACCCAGATAAGACCTGATTTACTGCCCAGTAGTCAAAATGTAATCCAGAGAACACGGAAATGTTATGTATTTGATTGATTGCCCCCCCCAACAATGTGCATGCATTTTAGAAAGTATTTCACACATTTGATTAATGATTAGATTTTTAAAATATTTTATTCTGCATTTTTATTGGAATTTCTATAGATTTTTTTATTCAACAACATTCTTTATTTTCTAACCCTAAAACTATATTTTAAACAATTGTTTATTTTAAGATTATATTCAGATTTAAATTAGATTGCGAATCCCAGATTTTCACCGAAGTCCAGTCTGTAACCCTGCTTCAATCCATCAAAAGCACACCGAGACACACTGACCATGAATGGTATTCGGAATCCTCCACCACCTACCAACAGAATGTAAGGCAGGAGCGAGAACCATCAGCAGAGAATCTGGCATCAGCATCGAGCAAACGTGAAAAGATGAGGTGCAAATTGCAAAAATTGAGCCAAGTATTCAACCGGGTAATTGCTGGCAGTTTCAGAAATTAGATGCTGTTGCATCAGCCGCAACTGAGTGATCCAAATGCCTGTTTTGAAACCGTAAATGGACTCTACCTCACATCTGTTTAGCGTGCAGTGATGATAAAGGCCAAAATGAAGATGAAAACAATAATGCATGAATCTCCTATCCAATATAATATAACAGGAGTCTAAAAATAGACAGGGTCAATGCTTTATAAAATTACAAAAAAGCTGAGTGCTGCCACCATGTGGCCAACGGATCTTTCATTCTTAATTCATGTATACCATAATAACTTTACTACAGAAATTTCTGATTTTAACATGACTTGGAAATCAGTTTTCAAGCTCCCTTATATTTCCAAGATTTTTACGATTGTGTGGAAAGATAACTGCAAATATAGTTAACATTAACAAACAAAGAACTAAGAAATACTTAAATATACTCTCTTCTGATAATAACCTACTACTGATGCTGCAACTGATTCTATCTAACATTACAAACAAACCACTACATGCATGCTGGACCTGAGTGATCAACAATATTCCAGAAGAGGGCAGTGCTCACCAAAGCATGAACAGTAAAAATAGTTGTAGTTTTAGATTTAATGAAGCTTGTTTAGAGCAAATCACTGAGCTTTTATTAAGTCACATGCAAAATATATTATTGGCCAGTGTAACAGAGTTAGTAACAATTACAACCCTTAACGGATCTAACAGTAAAAGTTTAATTAACACAAGCAGACAAGCGTGTATATATTTGCATTAAGTATCGAGAGTATAATTAAAACAACATTCAGTATATATAAAAACAGGTTTTCCCTTTTGTCCAGTGTCTAACAGAGCAAAATCTCATGCAAACCAAAAAATCGTATTGCACCAAATTATTTCATATTAAAAAATGTGATGATAAACAGTAATCTATGGTTTTGCACTAAAGTCATTTCTATTCAGAGTCTGTGAGTGGATAAAGATTCTGTTACTATACATGATATTTCTGTATTTTTTGTTCGATTTTTGCCATTAATTCTGTAATTCTGCATCGAATTACACTTTAAATAGTAAGACATCTCAGTATAAAAATCTTAAAAGCATTAAGCCTGCATTGCACCATATTCTTTGGCATATGGGAAAAAAAATGCAGCAGTATGTAGTAGATGTACATTGCATTCATCCTAAATCACCTCTACTCCTTCATTCCGTCAGTGGGCAGACCTTTCAGCTCTTTTCTGAATCTGAACCTCCTCACAGTATGACGCAGCTTGATCCAGAAGACTCCTGTGATCTGCATTAACAATGTGAGCGGTATTATGCTATTCAGATTTCCAATGCAGGTACATGTTTTCATATATACACAACATAAAAAGACCTTTTCTTCAGAAGTAAGTTTGAGTAAGTTTGAGTAAATAACATACTGGTTAAGATAATAGAGATAGCCCAGTATTGTTATGTCGGAGTCTGCTAACATGATACATCCAGTAAAACTACCTTGCAGCAGGAGCTTCATTAGGCTTCAGCCTCTTGGTGGTGCTGTGACCGCTCTCCCCTGTTAAAGGGACGGAACTGCTGCTTTGACCCTCTCTGTGTTCCCAAACCTCTTCATCCAACATCTGCATTAGAGAAACCACAAATGTTTAAATGCATGTAATTAACTACGGTAATAACATAAAGAATTTTGACATTAGTTTTAATTAACCATGAAACAACAACTGACCACGGTCCGTTTTATTCCACGTGTTTGCTGCAGTTCTGGAGTGTTCTGACTGTCTGGATCCGATCTGATTGGCCTTCTACACAGCTCGTCTCTCCTGTGCACCACTGTATTCTTTGACTTCAGCTGCCTGGGATGGAAAACGAGACCATCTGTCATCAACTGAACCAGGGAAACAGTTAAGATCAGTCATTTAAACAGGAATCAAGAAGCTGGAGTAGGAAACCACATCATTAGCTCCTCTTTCATGTCATACCTGATGCTAATCTGACATTTTAATACAGATGACAAACTCAGAGCACCTCTTCAAGCTGCAGCTCTTGTTACACGGAGACGTGTTGTACATGTTTGTAAAACTCGTACCTCGCATATAAAAAAAAAAAAACCCTTCCAGCTCTCACTACTGCCGTTTTGAGATGAAACCCAAACAGTATTAACTACTTTTTAAAAACTGATGAAGACACAAACATAACTGAATTCCAACATGAAATGTGCATTTTTAGGTATTTTTGGTATGACTGTGCGCAGTTTGCTGCAGTAGAAGCACAGTTCAACCAAAAATATTTGTTTTTTATTATTATCTTTTAGTTAAGCACAAAAAAAGAAAATTCCCCTTTAAATTGCATATAATATGAAATACAAATTACAGTTAATACTATATGCATTTTAAGGGGGGAAATTAAGCTGCAGTATAATTACATCTTTTGTGTTTAACTGAAATTACAGGAGAAAATGATAGACACCCACTTTTTTATAACACTACTCAAAATAAAAAGAATAATTAATTTAGCATTTAAATTATAATTTAGACACACATATGAACTGTAGGATTAAGAAAGTGGCAGAAAAAACAACTAAAAAGTATGAGAAAGATAATTAAAAATAATGTTTTAAAAATTCCTCATATTATATTCATTATTGTTAATAAATGATTACAAAATAAACGGATGTATTTTCACTATCCGTGGATCAACAGTACATTTTTTTTATGGATCAATAAAAAAAAAAAAAAAAATTATATATAAATATAGCTGCAAGCAGCAATCACGGGGCCAAGCATTCCAGCGGCAACATCAGGAGCTAAGCATATGTAGCATCAGACCAAATGCAACAATGAATAATGAAATTAATAATTGCATGATTGTAATTGTAATGGCTGAAAATCGTTAATAAAAGTTCCACAGCGAGGAGCTAAGCATGGCACGGAGCATCAGACCAAATGCAACGAGTAAGAAAAGCAATTATTGGAAGAGTGTAATTGAAACAGGCAGTAAAACTCCAGTAAAATGATGCATTATCATTTTTGGAAAATAGGTGGCGCTGTAATCAAATCGCTTTGTTGTGTTCTGTGGGAGGTGACAATGTTGTGGGCAATTTCTTTCAAAATACTTACAGACCTTTAGGGCAATGAGTCGAACATGCCCACCGAGTTTCGTTCCGATCGACTTCCATTAACCTTGTCAAATAGGTGCTTAAAGTTGTTTGGCCAATGGCGGCCATGTTTTTTAAGATAAGTGAAATTCCTCATAGAGCACTTGTGCCACATTGGGCCATATCAATTTTCAAGTTGATTGGATCAACGGTTGCTTAGTTATAGCCATTTGATCTTTTTTCATCCTGTTAGGCCACCAAGTGGCAGATATGGAAAAATAATAATAATTTGACTAAAGTTTTTGTTCATGCATATGAGTTCTGAGTTTGGTGAAGATATCTCATTTTGTTCCCGAGTTATAGCCTTTTTTCGTAAAATTGGTCCACGAATTTGAATGTTTTGGGTCACCTGGTTTTTTGTTCAGTCTTGATCAAACCACTGCAATAATATTCTCTGGACTCTCTAGATCAATAATTTTCAAAAATATGTTGCATTTTGTCCTTTGGTTAGCTATAAGAGGTCATTTAGGAAAGGGCCGTGGCCACATGTAACCTAAAGCCTATAAAACTGAAACAAAAACTCAAAACTTTATGAAACTTGGTTATAACATGTGAAAGATGACCCACCAAGCATGCAAAGTTTCATTAAGATCAGAAAATAGCTGGTGCTATAACAGTTAAAATGGCCTAAAAAACAAAAGATTTCTGTTGTGAATGGCATTAAACTGCAAAAAAAAAAGGGGTAATATAATCACACATGCATTAGATCTGTATTTTTTCTAAACAATCATGCAAAATTTAACAGAGATTAGGTAAAAAAGAACACTGTAATATTTATAAAGCTTCAAAACCCAGTGTTGAATAAAAAATTGCAATTATAACCACTAGATGTCATCGGAAGACCACTAATGAGCTCACTAAAGACTAAAACATTACAGTTTATGGGCTTGTTGAGGGATTCATCTAGAAAAAATGTATATTACTATTATTTAATATTACTGTTCAAGCATTTCAGATCACATTGAGTCAAAGTTTACCAATTTATTCATACAGATATATCTAATGTTTATAACTATGCCAGATTATGATTGCAATGAAACCTGAAAAATGACATAGAAGCCCATAAAAACAGAAGACTTGCAATAGGTTTTATCACCCATCATTTATTTTAATTATCTATATATATAACAAAATGTGTGCATCTGTGTGTGGGTTTAAGCATGCTTATTGAGTATTAATATACTAGTTTAAACATTTCATGTTTGTGTGTGTGTGTAATTCTGTTCTATTGTTTTACTGTCAGCCATATCTAGGTTATTTAAAATCAGTGCAGTACTATTATCTAGACTGTGAAATTATACATAAATTGCGTATGCTTCTTTGGAATGAAATTAAGACAACATATAACAGTTATAAAGGTTAAAGAGACAGTGTTGTATGATAAATTGCATTTACGACCACTAGATGTCACTGGAAGACCACTAATGGGCTCACTAAAGACTAAAACATTACAGTTCATTGTCTCGATGATTGATTCATCTAGAAAAATATATATTACTATTATTTAATATTACTGTTCAAGCATTTAAGATCACATTGAGTGAAAGTTCAACAATTTATTCATACATGTATATCAAATGTTTACTATTATGTCAGAATATGAATGCAATGAAACCTGACATAGAAATGTAAGAAAAGAAGTCTTTCTGTGAGTTGTGTGTCACCTATAATTTATTTCAAATATCTACATACAACAAAATGTGTGGGCATGTACTTCTCTCTCTGTGTGTGTGTGTGTGTGTGTGTAATCATGCTTATTGATTATTCATATAATAGTTGAACCATTTCATTTCTGTGTGTGAGTGTCTGTGAGCCTATTCTCCATGTTAGACAATGGCACACACAAGTTTGGCTTAATTACAACAAAGCTTTGCAGAGATATAGCCTCAGACTCATTTTGTGAAGATGCCTGACATCTGAAGCAGCGCTGTACAAAAACGGTTTCGTCTATTGACACGAAATCCATAACTTTTTGTCAGCACGGTCTGAAGATGATCTGATTCAATTTTGGTGAAAATCAGACAAACGGTTGAGGATGAGTTTAAAAAAAAAGGTTTTCAACATGAATCAAAATGGCGGACAGGAAGTTTTGCTTAATATGACATAATTGGTATGTATGTTGTCGGCATGTCCCAAGGAACATTTTTGAGACATGTTTCATGATAATAGGCTAATGCAATCAAAAGTTATTAGCATTATTGGAAATGTAATAATTAGCGGTTATTGATTGGTTTATTACTCTTGACCAATAGGTGGCGCTGTGACCAAAATGATGTGGCGTGGTCAATGTGATGTGACAATGTCACATATTAAGTTTTGTGTAAATATCTCCAACCTTTGCAGAGATACAGCCTCAGATGCAGTTTGGCATCTTTCCAGCAAATTCGTTGGTACGCTAATTGAAAACGGTTACGTGTATCGACACAAATTCCATAACTTTTTGCCAGCATGGTCTGAAGATGATCCAAATCAAATTTGGTGAAAATCTGAGCAACGGTCTAGGAGGAGTTCGAAAAAGTAGGTTTTCAACATGAATCAAAATGGCGGACAGGAAATTTTGCCAAAATTGACAAATGGGGTATCGGTGTTCTCGGCATGACCCAAGGAATCTATCAACATCAGCTTTGTCACAATAGGCTAATGTATGCAAAAGTTATTAGCATTTTTCGAAAAATCGTTATAACTATTGACCACAAGGTGGCGCTGCCCCCAATTTTTTTGTGTACATTCAGGGCATGGAGCCGGACATTTTTGTAACTATTTGCGAAACGATACGGAACTTCATTCTTAAGATACAGCAATGTACAACTAAATTCAAAATGGCCGACGCCCAAAATGGCCGAATTGGGAAAATTTGGTATCATTCGACTCGGAATGATGCACTGAATCTAAAGACACCACTTTTGTGATTTTTGGCAAAACCGTTCAGAAGTTATGAGCAAAAACATGCATTTTTCATATCTCCTGACCACTAGGGGGCACAGCGCCGAAACACTGCAGGTAGTCCCAGGGAATGGTTGTTATAAGACCCACCAAGATTGGTCTCAATAGGCCAAACCGTTGCGGAGATATAGCCTCACGTTCACGTTTGCGTGCTTTTA